>NW_020175018.1:6618775-6744873 GCF_003031525.2 Neophocaena asiaeorientalis asiaeorientalis | reverse complement strand
ATAGCTAGTGGGAAGCAGCTGCATAGCACAGGGAGATCAGCTCGGTGCTTTGTGACCACCTAGAGGGGTGGGATAGCGAGGGTGGGAGGAAGATGCAAGAGGGAGGGGATACAGGGATATATGTATACATATAGCTGATTCACTTTGTCATATAGCAGCAACTAACACAATACTGTAAAGCAATTATACTCCAATAAAGATGTAAAAAACAAAAAAAATCTAAAGCTGGGACTTCCCTGGTGGTCCAGTGGTAAAGAATCCACCTTACAATGCAGGAGACACGGGTTCGAGCCCTGGTCTAGGGAGATCCCACATGCCGTGGAGTAACTAAGCCCACATGCCACAACTACTGAGCTCGCATGCCACAATGAGAGAGCCCACGTGCCACAAACTACAGAGCCCACGCGCTCTGGAGCCCACGAGCCACAACTAGAGAAGAGAAAAACCCACAGGCCACAACTAGAGAGAAGCCCGGGTGCTGACATGAGGAGCCTGGGCGCTGCAACGGAAGATCCCACGTGCCGCAACTAAGGCCTGATGCAGCCAAAAATAAATAAATAATAAAATAAATCTTAAAAAAAACCCACGGAAATGATTTTTCTTTTTTTTCGGTACGCGGACCTCTCACTGTTGCGGCCTCTCCCGTTGCGGAGCACAGGCTCCGGATGCGCAGGCCCAGTGGCCATGGCTCACGGGCCCAGCCGCTCCGCGGCATGTGGGATCTTCCTGGACTGGGGCATGAACCTGTGTCCCCTGCATCGGCAGGTGGACTCTCAACCACTGCACCACCAGGGAAGCCCCTTGGAAATGATTTTTTTTTTTTAAAAGCTAAAGCCAACTACTTCTAAATATTTTCATTCAAAAAACTGTTTGAAATATCTAAAGAAAATGTTTATTTTCTAAATCTTTTAATTTGGGAAAGAGATTCAAATTGTGATTGGTTTTAACCCACTGATCAGGATGCCCCTGTAAACGTTCTCACCTGGGATTTATTGTTTGTCATTTCCTCACCTTAAAGTTTCACCTGGGATTTATTGTTTGTCATTTCCTCACCTTAAAGTTGCAATTCTCTGTTAATTTCTTCCTGGGAAGAACATACTAGTTCATGATTCCAGCTGTAGCACAATCTTGTCTGACCTGTATAAGTTACCACAGTCAACCGTCTGCGCTTTTGCTGCTATACAGCGGGATTATTTATTATTTAACGTGTAGTCATTTCCAGCATGTGCTCTCAGTGCCATGTAGATAAGCATAGGCCCTGCCTTTGGAGATTTCTAATCCAGAAAAACTAGTAATATACAGACCCACCCATACATTGGAGTATAGCGTAAGAGGGCTAGAAGATAAAGAGTGCTGAAAAAGAAATTGAGAATGTTAGTTTTATAATTAGTTTATATACTTTACTGTATATAATTCCCAATTTAAATAAACTAAATAGGATAGAAAGTGAATTTGAACTAGACTTAATTTTATCCATCCTTACAAAGTTGTCATGAATATTTATTAAGAAAAATAAAATAGAGCTCATTTTATTAGGAAAGCATTAAACCTTAATTGATATCTCTTTCCCTCTTTTCTTTGCAGGATATGTATGTAACTGCTCTGTGGTTGGAAGCCTGGATGTGAATCGCTGCAACCAGACCACAGGGCAGTGCGAGTGTCAGCCAGGTTATCAGGGTCTTCGCTGTGAAACCTGCAAGGAGGGTTTGTACCTGAATCGTACTTCCAGGCTCTGTCTGCCATGTGACTGTAGTCCACGTGGAGCCCTCAGCATACTCTGCAACAGGTAAGCAGCAGAAGTTGAAGGTAAAATTAATTTTATTTTATTACACACACAAAAAGGCCTCTGCTCTCAAGGACCAGACTGGTTTAAATAAAGGGGCCATAGATTTACAAAATATTTCACATATTTTTTATCATTTTGTGAATTATATTTGATGTCAAGATTTAAAAGCTTCTAATTTACTGATTTAGTTCTTCAAAAGCACCTCGGTAACCAATTTTGCCTTGTAATAGTTTCTCTAAATTTCATGGGAAAAAAGTATTGAGAAAGCAGTCTGCTTCCTGGAAGCAATAACTTCCAGGCATTTCCAGTGAAAATGTCCTTGTTATGTTTATTAACATACTATTAGAGTTTCAGGAAACTTATTCTTTGGTTTATTTTTTCTTTTTTCAAAATTCTAAAGCTGTTTCTTTGCACATGTAAGGCTTAAACTTGGTAATATCCTAATGTCTTTAATTAGTGTGAAAAAGACTGGTTTCACTCTATGTACCAGTATATACATTTTGGGGGACCAAAACTAGATTAAGC
The DNA here is from genome assembly GCF_003031525.2 of Neophocaena asiaeorientalis asiaeorientalis. Taxonomy (NCBI): domain Eukaryota; kingdom Metazoa; phylum Chordata; class Mammalia; order Artiodactyla; family Phocoenidae; genus Neophocaena; species Neophocaena asiaeorientalis. Next base: position 6,742,562 of record NW_020175018.1, on the reverse strand, counting down.
AGAAATTGTCTGGAAATTACCTTTAAAATAGTAAATTATTTGTAGGTGACTTAATCTAGTAGAACAGTGCCCTGTAATCTAAGGATCTGCCTTCTACTCCACTGAAAGTAATTATCATTTGACCTTGTGTGAGGTACTTAGCTTTCTGGGGACCTCAAGTGAAAAAGCTGAAGAGGCAGTGTTATGTGATGAAAAGAACAGAGCTTTAGGATCAATCTAACCTGGGTATGGATCCAAGATCGGCTGCCACTTAGGAGCTTTGTGATTTCAGCAACTTATTTCACTTCTCTGCGCCTCAGTTTCTTCTCAAGGTTGTTGTGAAGGTTAAATGAGTAGAATCTATGTAAAATACCCAGCACACCTCACTCAATTAATTCTGGTTTCTTTCAATTTCAGAGGAATATTGTTGGCTTGATGAGGGAGTATTTTTTTTTTTTGCGGTATGCGGGCCTCTCATTGTTGTGGCCTCTCCCGTTGCAGAGCACAGGCTCCGGACACGCAGGCTCAGCGGCCATGGCTCACGGGCCCAGCTGCTCCGTGGCATGTAGGATCTTCCCAGACCGGGGCACGAACCCGTGTCCCCTGCATTGGCAGGCGGACTCTCAACCACTGCGCCACCAGGGAAGCCCGAGGGAGTATTTTTAAATAATCTTTAGCTCCTTGGCAGAAAAGTTTCTTTATACTTAGCAGTAGATACTTCGGATGCTTTATAAATCATATAGTTACAGGGACTTCCCTGATGGTCCAGTGGTGAAGTCTCCGTGCTTCCACTGCAGGGGGCCTGGGTTTGATCCCTGGTTGGGGAACTAGGATCCCACATGCAGCGCGGCGCAGCCCCCCCAAAAACTTGTACAATACTGTATCGTATTGTACTTCTATTAAAAATATAGATGTGAACTTAAGAGGTTTATAATTTCGAATACAACAATAATCGATGTTTATGATGCTTGGTATTTTTAAATAGTTAACTGTCTAAATCCTCATAGCAACTCCTTTTATGTAGGTTATTAAATCACAAAGATAGTAAGTGGCAGAAAAGGAAGTCCAAATTTGGTCTTCCAGTACTAAGTCCAGTATTCTTATCATCATGCCGTATAGCTTCTATAATGAGAAAACATAATCACTTTGTTACTTGAGTTTGAGAATATAACGGTTGCTTACCATTGCTCCCTTTACTCCCCTAAAACATGCCGACACAAGTTATATTCAGAAGGCCCACATTTCTTACCATTTTAAAAGATGAGATTTGTGTAAGTTTGTTCATTCTGGTACCTAAAGGCATGTCCACTACTTTTTTAAAAATAATATTTATTTATTTGGCTGTGCTGAGTCTTAGTTGTGGCACTCGGGATATTTGTTGTGGCATGCGGGCTCTTCGTTGTGGTGTGTGGGCTCCTCCCTAGTTGCAGGGTGTGGGCTCCAGAGCACATGGGCTCTGTAGTTGCGGCATGCAGGCTCTCTAGTTGCGGCATGCATGCTCTCTAGTTGTGGCACGTGGGCTCAGTAGTTGCTCCATGGCATGTGGGATCTTAGTTCCCCGACCAGGGATCGAACCCACGTCCCCTTCATTTGAAGGTGGATTCTTAACCACTGGACCACCAGGGAAGTCCCCTGTCCACTACTTCTTTTAAAATAAGATTCTGCAAACACATTTGCTTTGAGTACTTTTGGAAAGATAAAAAAGTGTTTACTTCTAGGTCAAACTACCTTATTAGAGGAGAAAGAAATGAGAAGAGTGAGAGAGAGTTTGAAAAGCTGGAGAAGAGGGAAAAAAGTAATACTAATGTTTATGTAGTATACTGCTGTTTTCATAGGTCTTTTACAAATTACTTATTTATCTTTTCCCTGCCAGTGAATGTCATCAAGTGACATAGGCTAAAACACCATTCTGAAAATAGGTAGTAACTATAAAGTAGTGGAAAAGTGCACTGGACATTCGAAAGTCTAGGGCAGGGGTCTGTAAACCAAATCCATGAACCAAATCCAGTCCACTGCCTGTTTTTGTAAATAAAGTTTCATTGGAGCACAGAAGCCTCATTTCTTGATTGTTTTGGCCCCAAGGATAGGCATATTAAAATTTTGAGATAAATCCATAATTCTTTTCTATGAGTTACTACAGAGTAATATTTAATTAAATTTTAAAAATAATATTATTTCAAAATATCAGGCAATTTGTCAGAGCAAGCAATGCATCACAAAAGTCATTTAAAAACTTGTACTTAAAGAAAGTCATTAGAAGGAAGGCATGGGAGCTCAGAATTCAGCTCTAAGCACTGCATTTCTTTTTTTCTTTTTCTTTTCGACTTTTAATTTTATTTTATTAAAAAATGTTTTTAACATCTTTATTGGAGTATAATTGCTTTACAATGGTGTGTTAGTTTCTGCTTTATAACAAAGTGAATCAGCTATACATATACATATATCCCCATATCTCCTCCCTCTTGTGTCTCTCTCCCACCCGTCCTATCCCATCCCTCTAAGTGGTCACAAAGCACCGAGCTGATCTCCCTGTGCTGTGCGGCTGCTTCCCACTAGCTATCTATTTTACATTTGGTAGTGTATATATGACCATGCCACTCTCTCACTTCATCCCAGCTTACCCTTCCGCTTCCCTGCATCCTCAAGTCCATTCTCTACATCAGCGTTATTCCTGTCCTGCCCCTAGGTTCTTCAGAACCTTTTTTTTTTTTAGATTCCATATATATGTGTTAGCATACAGTATTTGTTTTTCTCTTTCTGACTTACTGTCACTCTGTATGATAGACTCTGAGTCCATCCATCTCACTACAAATAGCTCAATTTTGTTTCTTTTTATGGCTAATATTCCATTGTATATATGTGCCACATCTTCTTTATCCATTCATCTGTCGATGGACACTTAGGTTGCTTCCATCTCTGCGCTATTGTAAATAGAGCTGCAGTGAACACTGTGATACATGACTCTTTTTGAATTATGGTTTTCTCAGGGTATATGCCCAGTAATGCGATTGCTGGGTCGTATGCTAGTTCTATTTCTAGTTTTTTAAGGAACCTCCACACTGTTCTCCACAGTGGCTGTATCAATTTACATTCCTACCAACAGTGCAAAAGGGTTCCCTTTTCTCCACACCCTCTCCAGCATTTATTGTTTGTAGATTTTTTGATGATGGCCATTCTGACTGGTGTAAGGTGATACCTCATTGTAGCTTTGATTTGCATTTCTCTAATGATTAGTGATGTTGAGCATTCTTTCATGTGTTTGTTGGCAATCTGTATATCTTCTTTGGAGAAATGTCTCTTTAGGTCTTCTGCCCATTTTTGGATTGGGTTGTTTGTTTTTTTGATATTGAGCTGCATGAGTTGCTTGTAAATTTTGGAGGTTAATCCTTTATCAGTTACTTCATTTGCAAATATTTTCTCCCATTCTGAAGGTTGTCTTTTTGTCTTGTTTATGTTTTCCTTTGCTGTGCAAAAGCTTTTAAGTTTCATTAGGTCCCATTTGTTTATTTTTGTTTTTATTTCCATTTCTCTAGGAGGTGGGTCAAAAAGGATCTTGCTGTGATTTATGTCATAGAGTGTTCTGCCTATGTTTTCCTCTAAGAGTTTTATAGTGTCTAGCCTTATATTTAGGTATTTAATCCATTTTGAGTTTATTTTTGTGTATGGTGTTAGGGAGTGTTCTAATTTCATTCTTTTACATGTAGCTCTCCAGTTTTCCCAGCACCACTTACTGAAGAGGCTGTCTTTTCTCCACTGTGTATTCTTGCCTCCTTTATCAAAAATAAGGTGGCCATATGTGCATGGATTTTTTTTTTTTTTTTAATTTTTTTTGCGGTACGCGGGCCTCTCACTGTTGTGGCCTCTCCCGTTGCGGAGCACAGGCTCCGGACGCACAGGCTCAGCGGCCATGGCTCACGGGCCCAGCTGCTCCGCGGCATGTGGGATCTTCCTGGACCAGGGCACAAACCCGTGTCCCCTGCATCGGCAGGCGGACTCTCAACCACTGCGCCACCAGGGAAGCCCTGCATGGATTTATCTCTGGGCTTTCTATCCTGTTCCGCTGATATATGTTTCTGTGTTTGTGCCAGTTCCATACTGTCTTGATTACTGTAGCTTTGTAGTATAGTCTGAGGTCTGGGAACCTGATTCCTCCAGCTCCGTTTTTTATTCTCAAGATTGCTTTGGCTATTTGGGGTCTTTTGTGTTTCCATACAAATTGTAAGCACTGCATTTCTTACTACAAGAAAGGAAGTTAAATTGACATGAGACTTGAGGAACAGAAATGGGAAGTTGCAGGACTATGTACTTTGGCAAGAACATATGGGTGAACTCTGAGGAAACACCTCTATGTTCTGCTCTGCGATAAATTATATGTGGGTAAGTTAAGGGGAAAAGGAAATTGTAGGCAAGTAGTGTGATATGTAGCAGAAAGGAGGTGGAATCTGAAATTAGTACTTTGATTCCATTCTTGATTTAGCCACTTACTAACTGTACAATCTTGATCCTCAGTGTTTTCTACTGTAAAATAGGATTCATAAATGTAGCATGAAGAATTTTTGTGAGAATTAAATTGTGTGTGTGTGTACCCACTTACTTTGTAACTGGCACTTAGATTCGGCTCAGTAACACCCCAGTAGTTGAGTCTGTTTTTATTTTATTTTATTTAATTTATTTATTATAAATTTATTTATTTCTTTTTATTTTTGGCTGCATTGGGTTTTTGTTGCTGCACATGGGCTTTCTCTCTAGTTGCAGCAAGCGGGGCTACTCTTCGTTGCAGCGCAAGGGCTTCTCATTGCGGTGGCTTCTCTTTGTTGTGGAGCACAGGCTCTAGGCGCATGGGCTTTGGTAGTTGTGGCATGCGGGCTCACTAGTTGTGCCTCGCGGTCTCTAGAGCTCAGGCTCAGTAGTTGTGGCACATAGGCTTAGTTACTCCGCGGCATGTGGGATTTTCCTAGACCAGAGCTTGAACCCGTGTCCCCTGCATTGGCAGGTGGATTCTTAACCACTGCACCAACAGGGAAGTCCCCTGTTTTTTTTTTTTTAAATGAGGAATAGAATTGGTGACTCACAAAAGAGGAGAATTAAGTCACCCAGTCTTGGGTATGAGTAGGGGTTGGGATATCTGTTTCTGTTGGTAGGCTAAAGAAGAAATTGTTCACTGTAGAAGAAAAAAAAGTTTAGCTTATTTTCTTCCATTTTAAAGAAACCCATATATGCTTTTTAAAATTGGACATTTCATACTTTAGAATAATAACAGCTAAAATGAATTGAATGCATGCTAGGCACTATCCTAAGGCCTTTGCAGGTAGTGATTAATTTAATCCTCACAGCAACCATATCAGGAAGGCACTATTATTATTATTCTCATTTGTACAGGAAAAGAGTTGCAAGTTAGGTAATTTGCCTAACTTATGATATAGTAGCCAGTAAATAAGAGTTGGAATTGAAACATATACAGTCTGGATCTATAGTATATATTCCTATCCATTATGTTGGTATAGCCCCTCTCGAAATCTCAGATATTGAGCAAAGTGAGTGAGTATTGTAAGAAACTTTGATGCTGTGGTGCCAACTACTTGATATTTTATAGGAATTTCTTCTGATTATATAGTTGGTGCTATATAAATAACTCTTCTTGGGAAAGAGTAATCCCAGTTTTAGCTTAGTAGACATTGAGAACATTAGAGGAAGTTCATAAATATATGCTAAATTTCTAAGTAGAGTAGTTTAGAGTAGTAAAAAAGCAGGAATAATTAAGAAAGGATTCCCAGAGGAGGTAGGAACTGAGTTGTGCCTTACAGGTTATGATTTGGGAAGAGAGATGAGAAGAGAAAAAACATGTGAATCCAAGAGAATTTCCTAAGTTTATGCCATGAGATGAGAAATATGATCTCCTAACACATATGCAAATTCTCTTCTGTCATGACCTTCTTGTTCTTTTTTTTTTTTTAAATGAAAGTAGAATTGTGGACTCAATTCTGTCCAGATTCTCTGATACATCTACTGTCATACATCTACTATGAATGAATAGCTGGCTTTTTAAAAATTTATTTGCCTGTTCTTTTTGTTTTGCCTGTTCTTTATGCCCATATATTTCAGTGGGAGTTTGTCCCAGTGAGGGTAGAATTTGGCTGCAGGAGCCAGATGTGGGTTGTGCAATGTCTTTGTGTGCAAACACAAGTTCCTTTATGTACTGACAGATGGCCACCCCTCACATCAACAGTGGTGTTCCAACCTGTTTAATTGGGAAGGATTTGGTCTACAATATCTGTCTTTTCACTTTTGCTTTTGGAATGCATTTCTAATATTTTCCTGGTTCACATTTGGACATATGTTGAATAAATGAATGGAGAAATCAGCATTTTATCTCAATAAAGCAGTATGCCTAGTGAGAGCCTGACTCTCTTAATATAGCCTTAGAATGTCATCAGGGTTGACTTATATGTAGGCAGTAATATACTGATTTGAGATTTTTTAATGTATCCATAGTAGGTTAGTATACAAGGTGCATCATTTAAAACTGTCTCTGTGAGATAACGAAGTTCTGTCGTTGTGTAATATCCTTTCCCATAAAACCTGTGGTTGCTGCTGTATAGTGTATGTTGAAATATTTACTACTTTGCATTTTTAATTATGGGAATATGCCCCAGGGCAGAGTGCAAAATTTTACTCATGAAATAAACTTAGGCTGAAATAAATGTCAAATAGAAAGATGACAAAATCGCCAAGACTTACATTCATATGGGGCTCTGAAAATCATCTGTTGTGTAATAATAAGGAGTAACAGTTGCTTGTGTAAACTCTTACTTATTACTTTGCCTGTAATTCTGGGACATCAAGAAAAAGTTATTTGATCACTAGAAACAATTAAAACTTGAGGAAACCTTTGTCATTTTATTCACTTATTTCATTTAACAGACATTGCATTTGCCAACTATATGTCAAAAGATATTATTTCTGTGCTCAAGGAACTTGAAATGGAAAGATAGAAACACAAACATAATATGAGTATTTATAAAGTACACAGGAGATTCAGGAGGTCTTGAGAGAGGAAGTTGCATTTAAGTTGAAATCTGAAGGATGAGTAGAAGTTTGCATGAAAGAACAAGCCATGTTTTAGTAGACTACAAGTGGCTCACTATTTCTTGAAGGCAGGGAACACTTGACAGTGGTAGAGAGGAAAGGTTGAAAAGATGAGATTTTTGTCTATTTGCTTACTGTTGTATCTCTAATACCTAGAATAGTGCCTGGTACAAAGTAGACTCAGTAAATACTTGAATGAACAGAATGAGTGAATGGTTAAGAGTAAACAGGGCCAGACCACGAAGGGCCTGATATGCCATGTAAATTAGTTTGTCCATTGAAGAATACTGAGTAAGGAGTAACATCGGATTTGCTCGTTAGAACAATTACTCCATCAGAAGTCTGGTGGATAGAGAGAGCGAGCTCAGGCAGAGAGACCATGGAGAAGGCTATCGTGTAACTCTCCAAGCAAGAGAAATTAAAGGGCTGATCTAAGGCATTGACACTGGCATTGGCAATGGTGCTGGAGAGGAGGGAACCAGCGTAAGAGAGAAAATCTACAGAACTAGATGGTTGATTGTATTTATAGAGTAAGAGAGAGATAGATATGACTCCCATGTTTTTTGCTCTGGCTCTGGCACAGGCACATGAGTGAAGAGATATTCTATTAACTAGATAAAGAATACAGGTGGATAAGCAAGTTGAAAGGAGATGATTATGATCTTAGGCTTCAACATGTTCATTTTCTATGGGACATTCAGATAGTGGTGTCTGGTAGACACTTGCATGTGCATTGTGTGCCAAACTCAAGAAATCTTATAAACTAGCTAGCATATTCTTAGGAAAGGAAACTAGCATATTCTAAGGAAAACAAAGCAAAGCCTCATAGCTTTAATTTTACTTAAAAATAACTTTATTCTATACCCCTGTTATTATTCTTGCAATTATACCAATCTCTAGTTTAAATTACCTTTTTTTGGGTACACTTCAGTATTCTTTTCCTTGAAGATAGAATTTTAAAAGGTAGCTGTCTTGGTCAGAAGCAGGTAACTGATCTCAGCCCTTATCCTATCGTGGTTCATTTGTTTCAGTAAATGTTTCTACAGTTCCAAATGGTTTATATCTTAGAAAATAAATCATGTAAAGTTCATGGTAAAACAGATTAGAATAAAATTTGAATGTTAATAAATAGCCAGACAGGGGCTTATTTAGAAAAGGCACTGAGTGCATTGAGGTTTAAGTGTAAATAATGCATGTCTATTACAGTTTGGAAAGCTTTGTATGTTTTTCCGTGCACTCTGTGTTAAATCCTCCTTTCAATACAGAACATGATCTGCCCTCCTGGTCTTCTAATTATTAACTAGATATCATCTGTAGTCGAATGAAAAAAACAAACAAAACACTTTTTCCTCCCAGCTATTGGTGACCTTTGTGAACATTAACATAACATGTCACAGTGAATTGATGTAGTTGCTGTTGATCAAATGCGTAATTTTTCCTAAACCATATTGCAGAATCCTCTGCTTCTTTCATTTTATTAAGCCAGTTTTAGGTCAGTTTGGAATTTTTTAAAGAAATCTTTTAAAGTTAAAGTTTTATTATTGATAATATTAAAAGATTATTTATTTTGCTTCTTCTGAGAAGCTCCCCCAAATCTGTAGTTATATATATGCTAATGCTACAGATAATCAAGTTCATATAAATGTAGTATTTGGTACCAAGGTATTTATTTGTTTAACAAATTATGTGCAAGATACTTTAACAGACCTTGTGGGAAATAAATAAGACAATGTGAAGACCAAAGGAGCTTCTTGGCTTGTAAGGTCATTAAGAAATACATACATACATATATATATATATATATAAAACAAGGTAAAAACTGAGCCACATCATAAAATAGAAAGATAAAATGTTAAGGGAATTAAACTGGGAGATATCACTTATAGCTGGAAAAATCAGAGATGATTTCATTGAGGAGATAGCTTTTGACCTCAGTTTGAAGGAAGGAAAGGATTTAGACATACAGAAGTGCAAAAGGTGGAAAAGAACATTACAGAATAGAAACAGCAAGATTAACATCTCAGAGATGTGCTTACACAGGATGTAAGGTGGAAGAGCAGTGGGGCAGAGGAGATAAATCTGGCAAGTCCTGCTGGGGTCAGGCCCCAGAGGGCCTTAAGGGCCAGACACATGACTTGGATTTTATTCACAGAGCAATTTTAAGCAGGTAAAAGATCAGCACTGTGTTCTAGCAGTAGTAGATTGGGTGGATATAGGTAGGGGGAGATCAGAGGCAGAATGAAAACTGTGAGATTGGAGAGACTGCAGAGAGAAAGGAGAATGGTGATCTGCCCCATGATAGTGTTTCTGTGCATAATTCTTTAGAAAGTTTATGATTTTTGCATTAATACATGCACACAAATCTAAAGGTAGTTTGTGTTTCTAAGTTGAATTTAGGGAAGTGCTCAGTCCCAGGATTCCTTCTTAGGCCCATACCCTCACTGTATGCTTACCGTTCTTCCTTTGTTGCAGGCTGCAGGAATTGAATCTGCTTTCCTATGCTTCAGTAGTTGCTACCACCCACTGTATCCCATGGGATTTTTATTCCCTCATAAGCCTTGCTGCTAAGTGTCAAACCATGTCCCCATACTCATGTTCTTTCTGTGTTGCTGAAAATAAATCCAGGTGCCCTTTACCTTTTTTGTTTGTTTGTTTTTTGCGGTACGTGGGCCTCTCACTGTTGTGGCCTCTCCCGTTGTGGAGCACAGGCTCCAGGTGCACGGGCTCAGCAACCATGGCTCATGGGCCCAGCCGCTCCACAGCACGTGGGATCTTCCCGGACCGGGGCACGAACCTGTGTCCCCTGCATCGGCAGGCGGACTCTCAACCACTGCGCCACCAGGGAAGCCCCCCCTTTACCTTTTAAGCATTTTAAAAACTATTCATCTTTATAGAGAGGCCTGTGGGGGTAGCAAACAATAGATATGGGGAAGTTGAAAGCTTATACAACTGGTGAACTTTCTGCGAACGGGCTTCAAGTATAGGCATACCTCTTTTATTTTACAGTTAATTAGTCTGACACTCATATGCCTTAGTAGCATAAATCCAGTGCCCTCTTTTTGCATCAATCCATTCCCCAACAATTAATTACTAATTTTCCAGTAGCTCTAGGAGTCAATCCCCCTCTAATGCTGAGCATCAGGGGAACATGATTCTGATCAGTTCACTGATCTTGTTGTTTCTTACCCTTATATTGAATTTTGGGGTTGAGGCCTGACCCTGAACAACCTGACAGATGATGCTTGCTCACTACTGAGATGATGCTTTTACTGGTCCAGAATCGTTGACAGCAACGCTTCTTTGAGGTAGGATGAACCCACTCCCTTGGTTCCAAGTTCCTTCAGTTATACTCTAAATTGGGACTCGGAAGTTATAGAGATTGTAACAACTGGCTCCTTTAGTTTATACGTGCAGCTACATCCCAGTGTATAAGCCAGTTCCAAGAGTACTGGTTGAGGACATTTTGTAGAATCTTTTACCTAACAAACTATAAGTCTCCCTTCTTCCCCAATACAAAAGGTCTGTTAAACCCTTCTCTCAGGACAGTGGGGCCTCTTCACTCTAAACCTACTAAGGGAACCCTAACTTAAATGATTCTTTTTTTATTTTATTTTAATTTTTAACATCTTATTGGAGTATAATTGCTTTACAATGGTGTGTTAGTTTCTGCTTTGTAACAAAGTGAATCAGCTATACATATATCCCCATATCTCCTCCCTCTTGCATCTCCCTCCCACCCTCCCTATCCCACCCCTCTAGGTGGTCACAAAGCACCAAGCTGATCTCCCTGTGCTATGTGGCTGCTTCCCACTAGCTATCTATTTTACATTTGGTAGTATATGTAAGTCCATGCCACTCTCTCACTTTGTCCCTGCTTACCCTTCGCCCTCCCCGTGTCCTCAAGTCCATTCTCTACGTCTGTGTCTTTATTCCTGTCCTGCCCCTAGGTTCTTCAGAACCTTTTTAAAAAATTTATTTAGATTCCATATATATGTGTTAGCGTTTGGTATTTGTTTTTGTCTTTCTGACTTACTTCACTCTGTATGACAGACTCTTGGTCCATCCACCTCACTACAAATAATTCAATTTTGTTTCTTTTTATGGCTGAGTAATATCCCATTGTATATATGTGTCACATCTTCTTTATCCATTCGTCTGTCAATGGACACTCAGGTTGCTTCCATGTCCTGACTATTGTAAATAGAGCTGCAATGAACATTGTGGTACATGACGCTTTTTGAATTATGGTTTTCTCAGGGTATATGCCCAGTAGTGGGATTGCTGGGTCGTATGGTAGTTCTAGTTTTAGTGTTTTAAGGAACCTCCATACTGTTCTCCATAGTGGCTGTATCAATTTACATTCCCACCAGCAGTGCAAGAGGGTTCCCTTTTCTCCACACCCTCTCCAGCATTTATTGTTTGTAGATTTTTTGATGATGGCCATTCTGACTGGTGTGAGGTGATACTTCATTGTAGTTTTGATTTGCATTTCTCTAATGATTAGTGATGTTGAGCATTCTTTCATGTGTTTGTTGGCAATCTATATATCTTCTTTGGAGAAACGTCTATTTAGTTCTGCCCATTTTTGGATTGGGTTTTTTGTTTTGTTGATTTTGAGTTGCATGAGCTACTTGTAAATTTTGGGGGTTAATCCTTTGTCAGTTGCTTCATTTGCAAATATTTTCTCCCATTCTGAGGGTTGTCTTTTCATCTTGTTTATGTTTTCCTTTGCTGTGCAAAAGCTTTGAAGTTTCATTAGGTCCCATTTGTTTATTTTTGTTTTTATTTCCATTTCTCTAGGAGGTGGGTCAAAAAGGATCTTGCTGTGATTTATGTCATAGAGTGTTCTGCCTATGTTTTCCTCTAAGAGTTTTATAGTGTCTGGCCTTAAATTTAGGTCTTTAATTCATTTTGAGTTTATTTTTGTGTATGGTGTTAGGGAGTATTCTAATTTCATTCTTAAATGATTCTTCACCCAGTCAGTAGGATCCGCTTGAAGGTTATTTTCTACCTCTGCCCAAGTGGCAAAGCAATTGCAAACTTCTCTTGCTAAAGAAGAAAAAACCCACATATTTAATCTCTAGTTAAACATCTCTCTGATAGGACATTTTACTACACTTAAAAAGTTTAAAAATCTTACAAACACATAGTATTTTTCTGGGCTGTAGTTTGGAAATAGCACACAACACAACTTGGCAAATACTATTAACATTATTACTACCACCATCAACCCCAGAATGAACAGCATTAACATTTATTGATTATTTACTATGTGCCAAGCTAAGTGCTTTATATATACTATCTTGTAAGGATAAAATAACAACTGGTTGAAGTGGTATTATTCTCATTTTACAGGTGAAGAAACTGAGACTTGAGTAATTTGCCCCCCCAACAGACAACTAGTAAGTGGCAGAAACAGACTCAAACCAACACCTGTCTGACTATACTGCCTTCAGTAGTTCCCAGAGTTTCTTAGTTGAGCAGCTGAACCTCTGCTTATTTTCCAAATAAGAGTGGTAACCATCCTAGGTTTAGCTACCATATAGACAGATTCCTAGCATGAAAAATTATCCTTTGAGTGGTAAAGATAACATCATCAGTAATAAGTCATGTGAGTATCCTGTACTCTCTGATGTGATGAAATGAGAAGGGCATATTACTTCTGTGATATCCTTACCCCAAATTCATAACTTTAGTCTAATCATGACAAAACATCAGACAAACTCAAATTGAGGAACATTTTACAAAATACCTGACCTGTACTTTTCAAAAGCTTCAAGGTAATAAAAGACAAAGACCAAGAAACTGTCAGATTGGAAGAGGCTAAGGAGATGAGTAAATGTAAGGTAATATCCTGGATTGGATCCTGGAACAGAAAAAGAACCTTAGTGTAAAAATTAGGAAAATCTGACAAAGTCTATAGTTTAGTTAGCCGCATTCTAGCGATGTTAATTTTCAGTTTTGATGAATATACCATGGTTGCATGAGAAGTTAACATTAGGGGAAGTTGCGTGAATGGTGTACAAGAACCCTCTGTACTATCTTTACAACTTTTCTTTAAGTCTAATATTATTTCAAAATAAAAAGTTAATAGAATTGTTATTTGGAACAGTCAGTCAAGGGAATATGGATAGCATTACTGTCTTATTATGAGGGCAGAATTGGTCCTGGTGACAATTTTTAGCCTTAGATCCATAAGAGGAATCAGGATAAGGAAATAAACTTACGTTGTTGTCATGGAGATCTGCCATTTTAGATGTATGACATTGTGGTTAGAATATATGATCAAATTCGTAGCCTACTTTAATATTTTAAATATCTTCTTTCTCTAAAGTTTTAAAAGAAGAGCTTCTAAAATGTTAGTAGACTTAGGCTAAAATAGAAGGACGCTTGTTCCCACAGAGAAGGCTTTGTCTTCCCTGGTGTCCCTTGAAAGAAAATTAAATCAGCATGACTTTCTCCGTCTCAGATGGTTGTTTCATAGCAAGAAATATGTTTCCTGTAGGGTAGAGAGAAATATGGGACTATTTATCTTTTTTCTCCTTGGATTTGATTTCCACTCATAATATCTAAATTTCTCAATCCCAGTTAGAGATTTGGGCTTGAAATTTCTCAAGATTTCCTTTAAAAAGGAGCATAAGTGCTTCAGCCATGATAATTTTGACATTCAACGTATATAGGACTAGTTTAAAATTATTAATTTCATTATTATTAAAATCATTATTATGCTTTTTTATTTATTAAGATAATTCTCTGTTATGATATATTCCATTAGTTTCAATAATTTGGGATTTTCAAGCTTGCCCCTGTGTTTATAAATTCAGTAGGTTTCCAGAGAATGTTAATAACTAATATCTGTAAAGTCATTTACAAGTAATAGTGTTCTTTTCTCCTGTACATTTTCTCATTTGATTCTAACAACAACCCTGAGAGGTAGGTAAAAATTGTTATCCACCAAATTACAGATGAGAAGTGATATTTGAAAGGTTACATGATAAGCCCAAAGTTGGATATCTATTACATACCAGAGTGAGAAGAGTCATCTCAAGGTCTTCTGACACCATATCCCATGTTCTTTCTGTTGCATTAAACTCCCATGTCTTGCACTTCTGGGTAAGTATACCCCCCTGTGCTCGAGGTCAGGAGTTCTTAACCTAAGAGGGGAAGCACATGAAATGTAATGGTGAATCTGTGCATTTTTCTGTGGAGAAGGTCTGCAACATTCAATCGATTCTCAAAGAGATCCGAGATACCATCAAGTGTAAGAAGTTTTCTGAATACTATACAGGAAGGGCAAAGATGTTCTTCTCACATTGCCAAAAGCAGTAATGAAAATATGGCTTATATTATCAGTACCGGAATCCCTTCGTCTCTTCTGCCAATTCCCAACACATACACTACAACCATCTCTTTAATTTTTATTTTTCCTGGTCTTGAGTTGATTTTTTTATAAGTTTACAGTTAAATAGAATGTCCAGTAAAACAGATACTATAGGTATTTGAAAGAAAGGTTTTTGCAGGGAAATAGTTTTAGCTTTCTTGACTAAACTGTTTACCTAAGGAAGTTGCATAATTTAGCAGGAGGATCAGAAGAAACTAACATCTAATGAACACTGTTGAACCTCTGTGCTTGATGCTTTACACATATAACCTCTCTGACTTCTCAGAACAACTTAGCTATCTTGCTCTTAGAGGCTAAGTTACTTAGCAATATGGCATAACTAATAAGTGGCAGAGCTTAGATTTGAGACTAGGTCTGTCTGACTCCAAAGTTCTCCCCACTGTACCCTAAAATAGAATGGGCAAGATTAGATATGGCAGCGGCTCAGTGTAAGTGAGGTTCTGGGTGTGGCTAGCATGATTCATCCACCTGGGAACTGGCTCATGAAGACATAAATCTAGAAGTCAGATCTGGGCACAATGAAAATAAATATTGCATAGAAGACAATTTGAAATAATGAGAGTATGTGTAGAGAATCATTTGAAAGGTAGGATTTAGCACATTAATGAATATCAAAGCTGAGTCCACCTGACTTGCTGGAGCCTAAATGGCAGGCATTTGACATGCAGGAGATCTGAAAACAAGTGTCATGGACCTAGCCATTGAGGTGGGAAGTGGGGAGGCAGGGCAACTGGGACCAGGAGCCAGGCATTGAGAAGCTAGGGTCAATAGTTGTAATTCAGTCATTGAGAATATAGGGGACTGAGGTCAAAGTAACCAGTAAGCAAATGGAACTTGATGACAGATATCACTGAGGCTGATTGCTGTAAGTACCCTCTCCTTAGGTCAGAACTGATACCAAATAAAGGGTTCAGCACTAAGCCTAGAGGTGGAAATTAAGTCAGGGCTAAGAGTATTAAAAGTAGGGAGTGAAATAAGAACAATGACATTTTTCCATTTAATCTAGTGCAGTGGTTCTCCGAGTATGGTCTTCAGACCATTATCAGCATAACCTAGGAATTAATTAGAAATGAAAATTCTTGGGGCCAGCCCTAGACCTATCTGAATCACAAATTCTGGGATAGGGCCGGGCAGTCAGTGTTATAACAAGCTTTCCAGATGCATGCCTAAGTTCGAGCACCACTGATCTAGTGGACAATGTTGCCCCCTAAAACCTAGTGTCAACTTATATGCAGGAGAAAACCAGAAGGCATTCTAGCCTCTGTTCTTTATTTATATAAGGATTATAAACATTAAAGAGCCCCTTTTAGCAGGGTCATCATAGAATATTGAAGTTAAGTAAAATAGCATTTTCTTTGAGGGCTAGTAATTTTATTTTTATCAGCTCTTCTTTGTCCTGCTTTAAAGAACAAACCCAAGGGATCACTGTCTTCCAAGGTTGATTGACCCATCATGGACCAGTCATTAAATGTCTCATTTTGCTCACCTAGAATAAATATCCTATTTCTAAGATTCTAAGAGGTTTATTTAAATGTGATATAAAGCATCAGGATTAGGTGCTTGGAAAATATTAAATGGACTAAATTGAAGACAGTGAATAGTGCACTGAATAGTGCACTCAGAAGGCATCAGAGTTAATGAAGAAAGGTACACAGATTTTTGGAGCCAGATTACATAATCATTAAACAAAAAAGTTTGAGTGTCTATCATGTGCCAGGCACTGTGCTAGGCCGTGGGAATACAGCAGTGGAGAAAAACAGATAAAACACCCTGATTTCATAGAGCTGACATTCTTTTGTTTTTTAAGAGCTGACAGTCTTAATGGGGAGAGAGAGAATAAACAAGGAAATAAAAAATATATTATGTTAAATAGTAAGAGATATTATAATTTTAGATAGTGTAGCTAGCCAAGGCCTTTTTGAGAATATGACATTTGAATAAATAACAAAAAGAAGTTAGGGAGCATGCCATGTGGATCCCCTAGGGAAAGGGTATTGCTAATAGAGGGAACAGCAAGTACAGGGTTCCTGACGCAGGAATATGCCTAGCATATTTGAGCAAAAGCAGGGTGATTGTGGCTGAAGTGATGTGAGTTGGGAGAAGGGGTTAGGGGAGTACTAGGTAAAGCAAAATATATACACAGATACTCAAAATACTGTTCTTTCAATATAGCTATATTTTCAAAAAATTTTATGTGAAAAATGGGGGGGGAGGGAAATAAAGCTATAGTAATTAAGACAGTGTGGTATTGGTTCAGGAATAGACAAACAGATATATAGAACAAAAAAGAAAGCTCAGAAACAATCCATGGTTGTGAAGACATTTGACATATGGCATAGGAGGTATTAAAGCTTAGGGATAAAATAATGGACTTTTCTATGAATTGTACTAGAGCTTTGATTATCTGTAAGGAAGAAAATGAGATTGGACCTCTGACTTTCTTCATATGCAGAAATAAAGATCAGGTGGATTAAAGACCTACATGTGAAAGGCAAAACATAAAGCGTCTTAATGACCTTGAGGTGGGGAAGGATTTCCTAAGCAATAATGTTAATGTTATGACAGTACTTACATAGTCTTTACTATGCGTCAGGCACTGTACTATATGCTTGACACATTAACTAAGTTAATCGTCACAGCAAACCTATTAGAGAGGTACTATTATTTTCTCCATTTTGTAAGTGAGGAAACTGAGGCACAAAGAGTTTAAATGATTTACTTAAGGTCATATGGCTGGTAGGTGATAAAACCAGGATTTGAATCCAGGTGGTTAAGCTCCAGAGTTCATATCTTAACACTTCATTAAACTACGAAACTTATGAAAAGAGTGGAAAGACAAGGCACAAACTGAGAGAAGATAATTGTAGCACATTATACTGATAAAGGTTTGCTTTTCCAGGAATACATAAAGAATGTGTACAAATCAATGTCAGAAATACTTGGGCAGACTCTTCATAGAAGAGGAAGCTTAAATGGCTAATAAACATGAAAACATGTTCCAGAAAACATGTTCCATCTCATTAATAATCAGGAGAATGCAATTTAAAACCAGAACATGATACAATTTAAAACCAGAACATGATACAATACAGTTGGGCAAGCTGCCAAATTGCCCAAAATTTAAAAAGTTGATGACATCAAGCATTGGTGAGGATACAGAGCAATGAGACCACTATTCCACTAGTAATGGGAGTGTAAATTGTTGCTAACACTTTGGAAAAGTTAGGCATTGCCTAGTAAAGTTGATCATGCACAAACTATTACCTTGCTCTTCCATTCCTTGGTAAATACCCTAGAGAAAAGCATGCTCATGTGTACCAGAAGGGACATACAAGAAGGTTCACAGAAGCCTTTGGTATCCATAATAACAAATGAAAACAGCCCAAATGTCTAGAAGAATGAATAAATACATAGGGTTATATTCATATGATGAAATATACAGCAGAGAAAAATGAATGACTACAGCTATACAAATTTACAGTGATGAATTTCAAAAACGTAATATTCTACTGAGCAAGAAAATAGTGAATCGAACTATACATAATTATTTTTATTAATGAAGTTTAAGAGCAGGCAAAACTATATATTATTTAGTAATACATAGTAAGTGGCCCTCTTAAAAAGCTAAAGAATGATTAAAACTTAGTTGCTTCTGGGGCAAGAGAAAGGGTGCAGTTGAGGAGGGCCCCTTAAGGGGCTTCAAATGTCTCACTAGTGGGTATCAAAGTTTTGAGTTTATTGTTCTTTAAATAACTCAAAGATGATTGTATTGTCTTTAAATTTGTCTACTTCTGTTTTTTTTTAAATAAATTTATTTATTTTATTTATTTATTTTCAGCTGCTTTGGGTCTTTGTTGCTGTGCGTGGGTTTTCTCTAGTTGCAACGAGCGGGCGCTACTCTTCGTTGCGGTGCGCGGGCTTCTCACTGCGGTGGCTTCTCTTGTTGAGGAGCACAGGCTCTAGGCATGTGGGCTTCAGTAGTTGGGGCTCGCGGGCTGTAGAGTGCAGGCTCAGTACTTGTGGCGCACGGGCTTAGTTGCTCTGCAGCATGTAGGGTCTTCCTGGACCGGGGCTTGAACCCATGTCCCCTGCATTGGCAGGCAGATTCTTAACCACTGCACCACCAGGGAAGCCCTAAATTTGTCTACTTTTGAAAGAATATTTCATAATTTAAAAATGAAGACTGAAAAACTTTTGCAAAATTATATCAATAAAGTTGGTAGGGGGAAAAAAGCTTTGCAAGGAAACTGGCTGTTATAGGGGCATTTGCAAATAGTGCTAGATACAGGTAGGAAACGAGCTCCTAAGTCTTGTAATTGTATTGAGACAGATCGGAAGCAATGTCTTATTTCTTTGGCAATTGTTTTAAAGTCTCATTCAACTGAGGAGTTATTTAAATGACGACTGAGCCAGGAGAAGATCAACATAAAAGCTTCTTCTAGGAGTATTGCAAGTCTATAGAGATGAGCACATTAAATCCTTCTGAATTGCTTTCATTATGTACATAGAGGTAATCTGTAATATACAAGAGACAGAAAAAAACATCGTATTAGCAGGCAGAAGACCTAGGCTCTGATTCTGATTATTCTCTGGCTGTGTGACCTCGAAAATGGAGTCATTCACATTGCTGATTTTCTAACAATTGGGGATGTTGACAATATTAGTATTTTACCATATATGGAGCTACTAATATTCGGAAGACACTTAAATATGTAAATTTAGCCAATGATTACAATCTTTTGAAACAGGGCTTATTATTCTTATTTTTCAGATGTGGAAACTTAACTTGCCCAGTAATCAAACAGCAAGAAAGTGACAAAACTGAAACTAATGAATGTCATATTGTAAGGACAAAATTAAGTAATGCATAGATAAATATTGCTCTATGCACTTTATTTATAACCCCATAGTAGGAATTCAATAAATGTTAATATTGCCCCCTGACCACTCCACCCCGTACAGGGTTCAGAACACAAAGGCTTAGTTAGGACTTACTTGGTCCTCAGTACTGTTGATATCAACATTTTGAGTTAAATAGGTTTTTGTTCGCTCATCTGGAAACTAAGCCACCACTTAGGCTGTCATTTCTGTGAGAAAATGAGTTCTAAATTCTAAGCGCTACAAGTTAATTTTTAGAACTCAGCGTGAAAACAAATTAAGTATTAATAATTGTTGTTTTACTAAGCAAACCTTTTACAGTGGTTACAAAAGAATACAAATGTTAACATGTGAGAAGCATCATCTTTTCAAGAAGATGATACTGGGACTTCATGCTTTTTCTGTTTCAAAATGACTTCTGAAATGCAGAAATCACTATCAAATAATGGAGTAATTGTGTGGGTTTGCAAATTCTTATGGCTATATTTCTTCCATTAAAAAAAAAGTGAAGGAAATAAAAAATAACTTTCCTAGTTTAAGTTTGCCCTCCCAAGTTGTGGCTCTGGAAATATGATACTTTTATTTTTTTTACCATTAAGTTTTACTTCTGGCTTTTCAAATAAACTTTTAAATTTGATTTTGGTAAGACCAGCTATCAGAAAATATTTTTACACTTAGGCAGTGCCCTTTTTGAGTATTAAGAATTTCTGTTCAAATATGAATTTCCTCTAAACATACTTTAGACTCGAAAAAACAAGGAATGTTTAGTATAATAGCCCAATGTTTTCAACGATAAAGCTATCTTCTTTTTTCCTCCAGGAAAGGAGCTTTGCTCATTGCATAATGGTCTTTTCCATGATGGTAGAAAGACAGAGGAACACTAAATGCAAATAGTCTTTTGCCAAAATGTCTGATTATTGAGTTTCTTTCATAAAAAGGAGAAACTATTTTTTTCATTACCTTTACAAACCATGAGCCAAACATGATATTAAGGATTGTTAATAACTTTTCGTGTTGTTTATTTTCCCATGTAAAAGCTTTTTCTGGTTAGAAAAAGCTAGCTGCCTTTTAATATTATTTTTAATATATTGGGAGAGCTTGCAATCAGCAATTTTCTAATTTCAGACTCTGTTTTAACTAGTAGTTTAAGTCTCTTCCTAAATTAAATTGCTTTTAGTTATTAAAAGAGGCAGCAGAAGAAAATTGATACATTTAATTATCTCTCTTTTTCTGTTTCTCGTTCTTTCCATGTCAGAGTGACAACATGTAAGCTGTCTCAGGAAGAAGGAAGGAGGAAAAGCAAGGCGTCTGAATAAATTAATTTCCCCTAATTAGAACTATACCTTTGTAGTTACTCTGTGACTGTTTGAATTAAAATTGATAACATTATATATAAAGGTATGCCATGCACATAATTTATACCTTGTAAATCTTAGGAAGAAAATAGACAATGTTTTTGATAATGTAAAACATGTCAAGACATTTGGCAATTTAGAAAAAAGTTAAATCAATTAGCTAGTTGGTACAAAAGCATATCAGTTCTTGCTGGCTTTGGTCCCACCTAATGTAGGATTTTACTGATTCTTTCCCTTCTCAATTTTTAAATTTTCTTTCCAAAAACTGTTTCTACCATGTGTTCATAATGTGCTCTCTTTTCCTAGCCACATTTTTCCTCCAAACTAGTAATTACCCCATAAATTCTTGCCATTTTTCTAGGTTTGTTAACAGAATTTTAGAAGTAAATAATCTTGTCTGTTTTTGCCTAGTAGAGATTCTAACACATTCTCTTTACAATTCGCAGAAAAAATTAAAGATCTAGGACCATTGTCATCATCTTCATAGTTCTTTCATTTTTGAGTACTGATTATGTGCCAGACACTGTGCTAAGTACCCTGTATATGTGATCTTTAATCCTCACAAGAACTTTACAAAGTTTGGTATAATTATCTTCATTTTACAAATGAGAATACTGAGTCCAAGATAGAATAAGAACTTAGTCCCAGCTAGTTACTAGCAGAGCTGGAATTTGAACCAAGCTCTCTCTGTCTCCTCAGGCTATGAATTTTCCATAGACCCTGATACCTCCCTTCCTGTGTTCCACCCTTCCTACCCTAGTAAAATAATGGAAATTCTGAAGATTCTCCACCCACTCATCTTAAAACAGAACCTTTAAAATGATATTTTGGTTAGTACTTGTATGACATAAATATGTACAATATCTTGAGATGACACACCATTGAATTTCCTTTTGAAAAACTAATAACTTCATGTCAGAAAATACATTGTTTACATTTTAAGAGGGAATTTTTCAAGTGTTTAAAACTTGGAATAGTTGTTCACACCTGTGAATGTGATAAATTCTATAACTAAGCACTGACACCATAAGAAAATCTGATAATTCGTTCTGGGGTAATTTAAGAATGTATAATATATGTTTAGTATACTTAGTGTAGCTTAGTTCCACAATGTTTGTGCTTCCTTTATAAATAATTCCATATTCTTCTTTCTGATATAATTATCCATATTTCATTAGTTCTTTACTAGCAACTAACTCATGTCTATAAAAAGTGATGCCAGATGAGGAAATTCCATCTTAAATTCTTTGTTAGTTGATCTCAGTAGTATCGATTTCTGACTTTTCAAAATCCAGCTCTGTGCCCTTATTCTCCAGATATGAAGATGTGAGTCTTTGGTTCTTTCATTTTAAACCTATGGATAAGCATAAGTGGTCTGTTAACAGGCCTTTTTTTTCTTTTCTTTTTTTTTTAAATTTCATTGCATTTATATCATTGACCTTTGCTTCAAAAAGCATTCAGCGGTCTTTAACAGAAGGAGACCATGAAAAGCGGTGTTGTAAAGGCTTTATTCTATAAAAGAAGTCACACAGGGAAAGCTTTATATTTGCTGAGTGATTTAATTCTTATATATGCAGAAATTGGCCATGGGCCATGAGTAACATGATGGAAAAGCACTACTAGTTGCAGGCTCACAACCAAACTTCCCCACTCCATTCTATATATATTTTTTAAATAGAGAAAAAACACCTCCTTTCTTGTTGTTTTAAAATCTACCCAGGAAAAGTGATGCATGGTATCTAGACTAGTCAACCACCTCATCAAGATTCATAAAGCCACTTTTTTTTTTTTAAATGAAGAACTAAGGAGCATATTTTCCAGGGAGAAAGATGCCTGCTTATATCAGTCTTCTGAGTGTCTAGAGCAGAACTATGAAGAGAAAGGTCACTTACAGGAATAGCAACTACTTTGGGAACACTGGCTATATTATGGTTATGAGATATTATTAGGTGATTAGGTATTCCAAGGTAATACCTTTTTCTTATAGATGGTGGATTGGGCAGACACTGCCATTAAAAGTAACTGTTTATTCTTTTGTATACCAAATAACCTAATGTCTATAGAGAAATGGGGAGCAAGCATATTTTGATTAACATTTTTAAAGCCTTGGAAATTGACTAAGGCCAGTCTCCAAAAGGTACATTATATCCTTTATAATTTTCTGACAGTATAGTGAGACTTAAGTTGACTGATTCCTTCTTGTTGAGTCATAAGATAATCCTGAACTTCATATTTGATGAATACAGATTTACTTTGCTAGATCTTTAAATACCTTGGGGTATTCTGGTGTAAGACTGCATATATGTATGCAGGTGGGCTTTTGGGGTTTTTTTTTTCAGTTTTCTCTTTTGCAAAGTTACTTGAGAGACTTGGAAATGTATATTTCTGTTGGATTTTTAAAGAGAATAATCATCTTCTATAGTATGATTGATACAAGCTTTAATTAAGTTTTAACTAAACATCAAAATATCTGGGCTTGTGTCTCTGAGAACCTTGGACTTTGTTAGGCTGCAGTCTCTTCAAGCAGAAAGAACTCTCAGCTTTTGTTAAGGAAGACCTGAAATTTACTGGCAGTGAGAAAAGAGAGTGGGATTTATTCTGGGCAAGGCAGAAACAGCTCACTGGGGTCAGAACCTAAATAAATGGTGAATTTTGGTGCTTGGAATCTACAGAATGAAGCTTGATACGTAAGTGGGTATCAGATTATTTGGCAGTCAGATTTTCTGTACAAATATAGAGTTAAACTGAGGAAAGGGTTGGTAGCAGAGTGGGAAAGTCTGGCTTTGTATAAATAAACCTGCCTTTACTAGGTGTGGACAGTAACTTTAACCCTCTGAATTCCCTCAGTAGTAAAATGAGGGTTATGACCGCCACCTTGTAGAGTTATTTTGAGGATTAGAGAGAATATATATTTATTGACATAGACTCTCAATAAATGATGACATTGTTCCATTTTACACTTTCTGTAAAATTATTTGTAAGTCAAGAAATTACGTAACCAAGTATATTAGGCAGCTTTAAGATAGAAATACAGAGTTTGATAGGTGACTTCTTAGGATATAAGGCTTTAAGATATATTAAGTATTTATTATTTACAAAATCCTGGCTTTCTTTCCTTTCTGGAATGGTTTTGAGTTATGCCTTAAAAATATACCAGGTACAACTGTTTTTCTACTCCTTTTTGGCATACCCTGGGATATTGCAAAGAACCATAGTAAGTGGGAGAGAGAAGTAAACTTCAACTCTAGCTGCTCAAAATAGTTTTTTAGGATAGAAGGCAAAAGCCTCATTATTTAGCCCAGGGCATGCTGATAAACAGAGAGGCACATCTCAAATTAAAAAAATAATTCTTAGGTTTGTATGCTACAAATAGAATACACACAGCTGAAAATTGCTTTACTTCCATTCTGCAAAGTTCAACCCAAAGTTCCAATAACTCAAATTTAGAACTTCTATTTTTATTACAGAAATAGGAATATGGGAAGCAGTAGGGGATTACTTTGACGTGTGTAAGAGCTGTGTAAGTATTAATAATTTTAGCTTAGTCTTCTGAACTAAAATGAACAACCCCATAGGGGCTCATAATTAGGAGCTCAGTCTCTAAAATAATTATATTGAAATGCAGTTCTACCTTATATTGTCTCCCATCCAATATGACTGGTGCCAAAATTTTACTGAGATGAAGTCTAAAAACCTGATGTCCAGAATGAGCATATAAAGAAAGGTTGAAAAAGGGAAAGTACTTTAGCTGTTTTGAGAACTCTAGTAGTTAGTATAGTCTTTCATCTTTCTTTTTCCCTTCCAGTGCTTAACTCTAAAACTCAGTTTGTGTATTGAGCATTTATTTATCAAGCATATATTAAGTGCCTGCAGCAAACCAGGAACTATAATAGAATCTGAGCATACCAAGATGGCTAAGATATGGTCCCTGAACTCAGCAAACTTACTGAGTAAGATGTATGACATGAAAATAGTTAGAGTATACTATTCCTAGGCTCATGCTAAGTCTTGAAGATAACCTTTTAAAAAACTGCATGATATGGCCTTTGCCTCAGGTCTTTACCAATCTAACTAGAGAAACAAGAGTACATATATGAAAGAATATAGAGAAGTCCATAATTAGGAATAAAATGTATGGTATAGAGTATGTGATGTCAGGAGGCCAAAAGATCTCTGTCGACCAGTCAGGGAAGAGTTTCATGGGAAAAGATGAGCATGAAAGCAGGAAAAAGTTTGAGAGGTGAAGAAGAGGAAAGATACTCTAAGAGGGGTGACTATAGAGTAAATAAGAAGAGAAAATTTGAAAGAAAATTTGACTGAAATTGGTGATATATTGGATTTGAGGGAGTGATTGGAAGAGCATGGGGTAGAGAGAGGAGAGGTGAAAATTACAACAAAGATGTAAGTTTCACAGATTAGAGAGAGATGATGTCACTGATGTAATTGACATCTAAGAAAACAGGTTAATAGGAAGAGATGGTATACTAAATAAAATATTTTTCTTACTTTAGATTTTTAGTCTTCTTTTTGGGTCGACAATCTAGAATTTTTATATGGTTTTAATTCAGAAACCAATAAAGGTCCCCATTATAGTCATATTTACTTAGTTGTGAATTCCAGTTAATTATCAGAAATATTTTAATACAGCATTGACCTAAAGTAGAAAATCATGTCGAGTTTCCAGCACATTCATTAAGGTCCTGGCCTTCATCTTCTTCAGCCAAAAGCTAGATTGCATGAGGGCTGGGTGGTATTTCTTCTCCAGATTGGGCAGTGTGGATTCTGAGGGAACTGTGGAATGATTCAGGAATGAGATGTAGCAGTAGTGCCAGTTCTTTGCCCCAGTGCTTTTAGTAAATAAAGATTTTGAAGGACCAGGGACTTGCACTCTCCATGGTTCCTTTAGCATCTATTTTAGACTACCCAAGTGCAGGGGATTAAATTGTCAAAAATGATTAGTGTTAGTACTATGTTAATTGAATTAATATAGTCATGAAGCTGCTCAACTTCCAATTCAAAATAAAAATCACTCAGTACATCTAGTGAATAGAATCTAGTTGAAACTATTTCTACATCAAGATCATCTATGATGGGATGTTAGGCAACAAAACTTTCAAACTTATTTACTTTTGTTCATTGTCTTTGCTTTTATTTGCAGTTCTGGGAAATGTCAGTGCAAAGTGGGTGTCACCGGCTCTTCATGTGATAGATGCCAAGATGGATATTATGACTTTAATAAGAATGGCTGCTTGCCCTGCCAATGCAATAATCGGTCTGCCAGTTGTGATGCCCTCACAGGTACACACTTTCCTTACCTTTTTATATAATGAGTCCACTGTTCTTTTCACTTTGAAGTCCTTCATCTATGAGTTGATTCTCCCAAATAGTTTGTAAGGGTCTTTCTCTTCTAAGTAGCATGTAATAGGTCATAGCAAGCCAAACTCCTGCTACAACAACTTTAAAAATATATATAAATTTCAAAAAATCATATTGGTTGGAGATCCATGGAAGAAAGGAAAACTATATGAACTAAAATTCCAGACAGGGTATTCCTAAATAAGCTGATGATCACCCAGCCTTTTTCCTTTCAAGGGACATTGCTGATTCTGGGCACAGACTAAGGAGCAGGCTTGGTCCAAGTAAAAGAATTCTTCTTGAGGAAAGAGATACAAGAAGAGCTTCTGGCAGTCATTTGGGGCTCGCGTGATGAATTGGAAACTAGAGGAGCCCTAAACACAAGGCCAATTTTCCCACAGGACATAAGCTGACTGTGCAGGAGATGGAAGGCTGTCCCAAAAGGTAGAAAGAAATTTCTGAGTCTTGTGGTGCTTAGGAGACAAAATCTCTTTAGAAAGAGAGGACCTGCTACAACATACAACCATCTCTCTCTCTCAAGACATTGCCAGATTCAGAGGTGTGTGGAGTGGGACTTAGGCTCACATTACTTAAGGGAAGTACTAATCTGTTGCAGTCTTTCAGAGCTGAGGAGACACATGCCTGCTAGGTTTTCAGTCAAAAGCCTTAGAGGGTCATGACCAAGAAGTAGTGATGAACCATAGGTGAACTGATTCATACTAATATTGCAGTCCATCCTCCACCTATCTCAATTTCTGATTGAACTGAGGTGATCCTCTCATTATATCTGTCTAACAGAGGAAAGGGGAATCATCTGTGGTTCTTTGTACATTGTGTCTGGCAATCAAAACACTAGACAATGCTCAGGTAGGAAAATGTGACCAATAATAAAGAGAAAAACAATGGAAGCAGACCCACAGATGACCCAAGTGTTAGAGGTAGCATAAAATGACTTTAAAATAACTAAAATTAATATTTTAAGAAAATAGAGGAAAAAACAGACAAAATAGATGAAAAGAGGCAAAATTTCAAGAGATTTGGAATCTATAAAAAATAATCAAAAGAATAATCTAGAACTGAAAAGTATGTCTGAAATTAATACCTCATTGCATGGACTTAACAGAAGTATACAGTATATACTGTGAAGACAAGGTTATATACCATTGTATACAGTGAAGACAAGGTTAGTAGATTTAAATACAGCTCAATTTGAAATATCCAAACTGCAGCATGGAGGAAAAGAATGCAATGGAAAGAACAGCAGGAAAGACATGTGGGAAATAGCCAAAAGGTCTCACATAAATGTACTTGAAGGCTCAGAATGAAAGGGGAGAGATATTGGGACAGAAGCAAATATCTAAAGAGATAATGTCCAAGAGTTTTCCAAATTAATGAAAGACATCAACCCACAGATTCAAACAGCTCAGCAAACCGTAGGCAGTATAAAAACAAAGAAAATCACATCTAGGCTTACTTAGTTAAACATTTAAAACTAAAGACAATTAGCTTTTCTGCTCTTCAGTTTGCCTAAGTGTAAGGATTAGAGATACTTCCTTGGAAATCTTTTTTTCCCCAACAAAAAAACCCAGAACATACTAGTCTGACAAGTACAAGTGTTTTTATGAGACCAAGGTAGCAGAATATTTGAAAAGAAAGTACCCTGGAAAAATGTGTTGAAATCTTATTCTTCATTCTAATCCTGTAGTCTGTGGTGAAACAAATTGATTTAGAAGAAATTGTGTTGTTTTTTTTTTCAGTTATGTGATCTGGTCCCTGCCTACTTGCCAGTTCTATTTTGTGCTATTCTTTTTCTTTACTGTTTGTGATCCAGTCATGCTGGCTTCTACTCCTAAAACGTGTTATGTTCCGCTGTCCCAAGATTCTCATACATGATCTTTCCTCTGCCTAGAATGGTCTTTCTAATATACCTGTACCCCCACCCCTGGCCCCTTTGCCTTATTAAACCATATGCTTCCTTCAGGCCTTCAGTTCAAAGTGACTTCATTAGAAAGCAGTTCATGCTCCAGGCTAAATGATAATTCCCAATTATACACTCTCATATACACTTGTATTTTTTTCATAGCACATATCACAGTTTGTAATTATATATTTATTTGTGATTATGAGTCATATATGGTTTATTCACTACATTGTAAGTTTCATACCAGCTTTGTTCACCATTTTATACAATATTTAGTAAAGATATTTGCACATAATAAGTATTTGCTAAATTTTTGTTGCATAAATGAACAAATGAATGGAGAAACTTACAGAGCAAAGATGAGTTTCAATCCTGGATAACAACAGAAATGCTTCACCATGCTGAGTTGATTTAAATTGCTCCCTAGGTCATTTATGGTACCAGGAAGCAGTCTACATTGCTGGTTCTCATTTCTAATTTTCCTTGCAGCAGCGAGGTAGCTTTCTTTAGTGTCACATAAATCCCAACCTGTTTTTGCTCAGGAGATAATTTAAGGCAAAAGAAATCCTTTTCATGGTTATGATTTCTAAAGCAGCTAGTAATAAGAAATAAATGGTTTCTCTGGAAATATAATAAAAGTGGAATCTAATGTGAAAGAGTGCAAATAGTATAAAACTGCCAGCTTAATAGAAAATCAGTCTTTCCTTTTGTCTCAAACTTTCAAAAGATTTTTTTTCAACAGTGTTGTGATACGGTTGCCCTCTGGTGGCCACTTACTGTGTTTTTGCAGTTCTTATTTCCCCCACCCACCTAGTCTTTATCTATACCTTGTGTTTTAGATTGAAGTAGATTTTTAAAGTAACGTTTTCATGATACAGTATATTGAGAAAAATATTTTGGAAAGAAATGTGTCTTAAAAATATTTCCCTGGTCCAGTAATTCTGTTTCCAGGAATCAATTCTTAGGAAATAATTTGAAATTCATAAAAAGCTTTATGTTCAAAGATGCTCACCACAGTGGCAGTTATAATTCTAAAAAATAAGACAACTCTATTTCTAACAGCGGGGAATGAAGCAAATTATGTTATCTAGGCAATACATGATAAGAGCACAGAAAGTGAAGTCTTGACTTACCTTGTACAAATTACTTAGCCTTGTTTTTTCACTTAGAAATTTGGGATTATAACAGTAACTGCCTAATGGGATGTTGTGAAGATTCAGTGCTATATGTTTATACAGTGCCTGGCTAATTACAAGCAGTCAGTAAATGGCAACTATTGTTATGTTGCCATGAAAATGTTTTAAAGAATGAAATATAACGACATGAGAGAGTGAAAGAAACAGGGTATACAATGACATGTGCCATATGTTTAGACTATTTAAAAAGCAAAACCCAAACTACTCTATATAAGGAGAGATGCAAGGAAAAGTATTCAAAATCTTAATAACAGATTTCTTTGGGTGATTTTTATCTTATTTCTATTCTCCTGTATTTTTCTAGATTTTCTTTATTGAACACATACTTCCCTTAAAATGGAGGTGGGAGGGACTGTCATTTTTAAGCTAAAACTTTATGTTCACATAGTGTACTTCTTTTTAAGAATTTAAGGCGACTTCGTGTATTCATAGTGTCTCATGGTGAGTACCTTGACTTGTCAGTAGCTTGACTGAGTTGACCACTCCTTCATCCTTCATTCCTCAGTGACTTTCTTCACTTTAAGATATCACACATGGGACTTCCCTGGTGGCGCAGTGGTTGAGAGTCTGCCTGCCGATGCAGGGGACACGGGTTCGTGCCCCGGTCCGAGAAGATCCTACATGCCGCGGAGCGGCTGGGCCCGTGAGCCATGGCCACTGAGCCTGTGCGTCCGGAGCCTGTGCTCCGCAATGGGAGAGGCCACAACAGTGAGAGGCCCGCGTACTGCAAAAAAAAAAAAAAAAAAAAGAATTAGCTTTAAAATATCACACTTTCCTGTTTTTTTTTTTTTTTCCTCCTCAGTCAGCTCTGCTAGATCTTCTTCTTTTCACCTATAAGCACTGGAGTGCCTCAGAGGTTTGTTTGTCTTGACACATTTGTCTTCTGCATTTATACTCTCCCTAAATGATCTCATTCAGTCCCTTGGATTTAATTTAAATGCCATCTACAAATGAGCTAATTACCAGAGTTACATTTCTCCCTTGATCTCTACACTCAAAGATCTAACAGTGCACTTGACATCTTCATTTGAATGCTCTAAGTCAGGGATCCCCAACCCTCGGGCAGTGGACCGGTACCAGTCCGCCACCTGTTAGGAACCAGGCCTCACAGCAGGAGGTGAGCGGCGGACGAGCAAGTGAAGCTTCGTCTGCCGCTCCCCATCGCTCACATTACTGCCTGAACCATCCCCGCACTCCCCCACCCCTGTCCATGGCAAAGTTGTCTTCCATGAAACCAGTCCCTGGTGCTAGAAGGTTGGGGACCGCTGCTCTAAGTGGCAGGGTAGCCTTAACACATCCAAAACAACTCTTTATTTTACTATATAAGCTAAGCCCACTTTACTCCTAGTGTTCTTCATTTTGGTGACTGGCACCATAGGAGTCACATTTGCTTCTTTTCCTTACTGCAGATGCAGTCTGTCAGCAAGTTCTGTCAGCCTGACATTCAACATGACCTTCATTGCTATCATCCTTGTCTAAGCAACTGTCATCTCTCTGAATTACTTTGACACGCTCTCATCTGACCATTCTGCCTTCTCTCTTGTCCTCTCATCCTCTGACCCCCACCCCACCACAGTCCAGTCTCACATAACAACCAGCGTGATCTTTTAAAAATGTAAAACCAGATCATGTCGTTCGCATGCTCAGACGCTCCAAAGTCTTCCTATCCCTCTTGGAATAAAATTCAAACTTCCTCCCATGACTACATTTTTTGGGCCTCTGCCTTTCTCTCTGACCTTATCTTCTGTTACCCTCTCCCTTGTTTGCTTAGGCTGGCCTTTCTGTTTAACAGGTTGAAGTTTGTCTTCTGTTGCGTAGAGAAGATTAGGCATTTCTTTTTATAACAAAGTACCTTGCTGCATTTCTGACAGGTTTATATGTGAACTAGAGGTGACGAAATAAATAAGGAAAAGGCTTTTTACAGGTGGCGATTTATGGTTTCAAAGCTTTTTCACTGAATTTGGTTGGAAAAGAACCCTACATTCTTTCTTTGACCAGTTATTTTCTTGGTTACCCCCACCAGATTTTTTTGATGCCTAGCCAAGGAGCATGAGATCATCTTCAGGAAACACTTATTCTTTTTTTTGGGTTAGCTCCTTTGGCCATCTTTCAGCAAAGAAAATGTGAATTTTAAGGCAGTATTGTTATATTTGGGAGGTTCCAGGCAGAGCATAATGAACAAAGTTACACTTCAGCTAATTTTTATATGTCATTTATCATAAAAGAAAGATTCTCAAATTTCAGATTTTAAAGGGAATTTAGATCTCATCTAGTTAAGCTTTCCTAGTTTGTAGAGGAGGAATTTGAAGCATTATATCCTATGGAATATCTACATATACCCTCTGAAATGTTTACATTAAATCATTGGGCAAGGAATTATTATCCCATTTTACATATTAAAAAAGTGAAACTCAGAGAAGCTATTTGCTGAAGGTCACATAGCTGTAAGAGGTTCAGCTGAGAGTGGAACTCATATCTAACATGAAATACATACCATTTTTCTTATGTTATGTTGCCTCCCAAAGAGGAGTTGTAAGCTGTTAGAAAAGCAAATTCATATTATTCGTTCCTGCTCTGTATGGACTTTAAAAGTTATGATCTTTATTTTTATTGTAAAAATCAATCTTCAGTTTTGTACATGAAATGTTTTAAAATTGCTTGAGCTTTTGAAATACTTTACAATATGCATTTGGTACATTTTACAATGTATTAATTTTGTAATCAGAAAAAAATTAAGATAGTAAAAATAAAAGTGATAAGTGCATACTAGAGACAATTTAAAAATTAGAGGGGAAAATTCACTTAAAGGACTGTTGCCCCTCACAACTATTGGTAGCATTCTGGTGTATTTATGTCTTATCTGTCTTTAATTTATTAATTTTCTTTTTCTATAGCTGTGTTCCATGTGCATGCTGTTTTTAAAAACTGATGAGTTTTATTGTTATACTTGATTCCTCCTTTACTTTTCAGATAACATATTTACCATGTAGGCTTATTTTTTCTTATTGATTTCTCATTGCGGCTTGTGACATAAAACAAATTGAAATAAGAAATTCTTCTGGAAAAAATATTAAATATTCTAATATAAATGGTTTAGGAGAGTGAAGCTGTATTGTGATAAGCACAACGACAAACATTTGAAGGTCTTACCTAGAATAGTAGAGAGCCCCAAAATAATAAGCATGTAGGTCCAGTAACATTGTAGGAGCAAAGTATTAAAAGCATATATATATATATATATATATATATATATACATACTGTTTTTTAATAAGACCTTTTCTTGACACATTGCAAATGGCATGTTATTGGAACGCATCCAGAATTATTCTGTTTCAGAACT
Source organism: Neophocaena asiaeorientalis asiaeorientalis (assembly GCF_003031525.2). Lineage (NCBI taxonomy): Eukaryota > Metazoa > Chordata > Mammalia > Artiodactyla > Phocoenidae > Neophocaena > Neophocaena asiaeorientalis. Next base: position 6,710,049 of record NW_020175018.1, on the reverse strand, counting down.
ATTAATTTTTGAGATATTTTTGTATTAAAGTTTAGGACGTTATCAGAAATTTTTCTTGAAAATTATTTCCGTTGGACATTTTTAATAGGGGGAGAGCATGTAGACAGATTTTATACATAAAGCAGGTTTTGACTTTTCCAACCTGCAGAACGCTTTGACATTTATTTTATTTTTAGAGCCCAAATCTACAGTTTCCTAGTATGTATTTTTCAGCTATTTTTATTGTCACGATGATATACAGCTAAAGAGGGATCGGGATATAAGAAGATCTGCGAAGAAACCAGTACCTTAAGTGTTTATCAACGTATGAGAATATACTACTTTGTTACATATATGAAATACATTGCTAAAGAGGGATCAGGATATAAGAAGATCTGTGAAGAAACCAGTACCTTAAGTGTTTATCAATGTGTGAGGATATACTACTTTGTTACATATATGAAATATACCATTAACACTATCAGGCCTTAACAAAGTATATGATTAAAAGTGATATTTACATGCAAATTTGATTTAATTCAGAGTTACGTGTTCATATAATAAAAAAATGTCTTTCTGAATAAGTTCATGAAGTTTCAAGGAACTTTGCTGTAATCACATAAGAATTGAGATGTATGTTAATAATTTTCATTCTTTTGGTTTTTCATATCTTGTTCCAGTTGTCAGACCATTTTATTCCACAGCCTCATTCTTGTTCCCCTTTTTTGTAAATATTTCACTAGTAAGGAAAAGAAATCAAATAAAATTACTTATGATACTTTTGCACTGAACTATATTTAGCTTATCATGTAAAAATTTCATTGTCTTCCTAGATTTCTTTGTAGAGTTTACTCATTTATTTCTGTAATAGGAGTTCTGAGTGTCCCTTTGAATCTTTGTGGAATGTAAATTACTCTACACATTTTTGTTTCCTGTTTGCAGATGTTATGCTGCTTCAGTCCTTACTAGAATGTCCTTACTAGTAGGGAACCAAAGGAGTATTATTAAGAAACACATAACTTTGCTTGCCTCCTTCCTTTTCATTTTCTTTATTAATTGTTTTCATTTTTATTTTGAATTTTTAAATATAAAACCATATGGAGAGGGACTTCCCTGGTGGTCCAGTGGTTAAGACTTTGCCTTCCAATGCAGGGGGTGGTGTGTTGTTTTGATCCCTGGTTGGGGAGCTAAGATCTCATATGGCTTGGGGCCAAAAAACCAAAAACATAAAAAACAGAAGCAATATTTTAACAAATTCAATAAAGACTTTAAAAATGGTCCACATCAAAAAAAAAATCTTTAAAAAATATGGAGAATAATATAACAAAGAATTAATAAATATTAACACTTTGGTATTTTGCTTAATATTTATACATATTTGAAATAGAAAATTTGAAGTAGAGCTGGAATTCTTCCTCTTTGTTTTCTTCCCTGCTCTCGTTTTTCTCCCTCCCTCTACAGAGACAAACAGCATATAACTTGCCTATACCCTCTTAGTCTGGATTTAATTTTTACTGCATATGTATGTATCCATCTGCCCAAAGTATTATGTATCCATTTGCTTAGTATTATTTAGTGTGGTTTTTAAAATTTTTATTTCAATCAATCAATTTTTACAAAATAAGTAAGCACTCTCCTTCTTTACGTATCATTCTACAATTTGCTTTTTTCAACCAACGTTGTTTTTAGGATTTATGTGTGTTCATACATATGGTGTAGTTCACTAATTTAACTACAGTATCCCAACTATTAAAATAATACAATTTATCTATTCTTCTTTTAATAGGTCTTTAGGTTGTTTTTATTTTTTCTTTGCAAATTGTTGGCCTGCTTTTGGTATGTAGTCAGTCAATCAACAAGGGTTTATTGCGACTCTAGTCATGTACCTAGCCTTTCCCTACAGAGTTTACAATCTAGTAGGGGACACAGAACTGATATGCCTGTTTAGTATAGAAATAAGATGGGGTAGAAACTGAACTCTGTGCAATCTCTGTTGGATAACTTTTTCTGGTTAACTCTTAAGGTTTTTTGGTTGCAGGTATGATTTATTTAAAGTTACTGTGCTTTCAGAGTAAATCTTTAACTTCTTGAAATGATTTGCTTCTTTTAGGTGCTTGTTTAAATTGCCAGGATAATAGCAGAGGGGATCATTGTGAAGAATGCAAAGAAGGATTTTATCAGAGTCCTGATGCCACTAAAGAATGTCTTCGCTGCCCTTGTTCAGCAGTGACATCTACAGGCAGTTGTATCATAAGTAAGGCCTTTCCCTAAATCTTCATTTTTAGAGGAAAAATCAGTGAATCAATTATCAATAGGTAGAAAGTGTGTTGATAAAATTCTAGATGCTGTAGGTGAAAGGGAGTTATAAAAATTGTATAGGTTTTCCTTTCTAGGAATTTGCAGTCAAATCCAAATACATATGTGAAATGAGACATGAGGGAGGGATGAGGAAGTTTTTGTTAAAACTGTATTTTGTTCCATCTGACATGACTAAAGAGGAAGGAATAAAAATATTTTGAATGCCTATCCATCTCAATTGCTCAGATTCTTTATGTAAGCACACTTCTTTCCTTCTATACCTAAATAGATTTTCTGGGTGGCCCTATCATTCTCACAACAAACTGGACAATTAATAAATAAGGTGTAAATTATTAGTTTGAATTCCATGTGTTTCTTAAGTTTGAGAGGAGATAGTAGGCAGGGTGTGTAAACTGTTTTGGTGGGGGGACTAGTAGTAGTTTTGCATTTTCAATTGTAGCTTGAAATTTTACTAAATTATTTTGATGTTCTCTGTCAGAACTCGGTGAATTGGAACCTGAATGTGTCCGGTGTAAAGATGGTTACATGGGCCAGAACTGCAATGAATGTGACAATGGCTATTACAATTCTGACAGCATCTGTATGGAGTGCCAGTGTCATGGCCACGTGGACCCAGTTAAAACTCCAAAGATTTGTAAGCCTGAGAGTGGTGAGTGCATCAACTGCCTCCATAACACCACTGGGTTTTGGTGTGAGAACTGCCTAGAAGGTTATGTTCAAGACCTTGAGGGAAATTGCATCAAGAAAGGTAAAACTTCACCTAAGGTTGTAAATTTAATATTTAAACCTAGCAGTGAAAATTTCAGGACAGCTACTTTTAGCTTTGTAAAAGCTTCCGATCCTACCAGAGAAGTTTTCTGGAAATAGATTTTGATAGATATTTGCCTAAAGAGATTTCCTTCTATTCCTGTTGCTCTCCTGAGACTGCAGAGTCAACTCTAGAAATCTGAGGACCAAGACAAAGTCATTGCAGTGTTCTCACATTTTCTCTTCATCTGTTTTTAAAAAATATTTTAAAAGTCCTGTCATTTCTTTTATCCTTTGCTTCCTGTATTCTCATCACTTCCAGTGATCATCAAAGGTCTTTTTAAGTAGAAACCTATATCTGGTTAGAAGTTCCAGCTGAGAAACAAGGGTTTATTCTAACTTCTGTCCTAACTTTGGGCTTAAGTTTTCCCAGGTGTGATGGAGGAAACAGTAAAAAATATTCCTCAATTTTTAAAAGAGAAAGTTATTTATATGGCAAAATGTTTCTTTCAGGGAAGTTCAGTTAGGGTTTAGATGAAAATTAATGATTAGAAATTTAGGATGAATTAGGGATATTCAGGCTTTATTAGGTCATAGAGATTAGGCCATGCTCTTCTATAAACCATTCTTTGATATTCTGACAGATGCTGAACACTGGGTTGATAGGCAGTTGGTCTGTGGCAAGGGTTATCCTTCTGCCATTTTCTTGATATCCTTATTCTGCTGTTATCAAGGCTAAAAAGCTCAGATTGAACCCTATCATTAGCCTGGAGGTCCTGTCACTCAATTCTCTTTCCCACTAGAGGCATACCTTGTCCATACTTAGCTGACAGGACTGAGATGATTTTTCTTATTAGTTATTAGGAAATGTAAAACATGCCTCTTTTTAGGATAGATTGATGTGTCTGACTTTAGTGAATTGTAATGATAATAGTAATCATTTTGTTGAGTGCCTACTATGTGCCAAGCACTGTAAACATTAAATGTGATAATGTCATATAGTACATTATCTAATTTAATCCTTCCCAAGAACTCTGCAAAGTAGATATCATTATTCCCATTTTATTGATGAGGAACCTCAGTTTTAAAAAGATTAACTGACTTATTTATTGCCACATGGTTCTACTTGATTCCAAAGCTTTTGCTATTTCTACTGAGCTATGCTGCATTAAAAGTACAAAGTATAGTACCTTAGTTATAAAATAGCTATAACATACATAAAGGAAGAATCACTACGCTTGCAATGGCTGTTTTCTGTCTTGGCTGATATCAACTTTGGATATTTAAAATGTGTTTTTCAGAAGTAACTAGAAATACAATTTTTCCTATTTTGTTTTTGCCTCCATTGAAGAGAATTTTACCTTTATGAAATGCCATCAGACATGTTGAACTTAGTTCAAATGATTATTATCTAAATCACTTTTAACCAAGTGATTTAGAAGTCTCTAGTGACATATTTACTACCTTTTTAGGAATTTGTATGAATCTATTCAAGAGTACAGAAGGTTGGAAAACTCCAACATTAGAATTTTCCCAAAGATTTTAGCATAGATATTATACACTTTGGATAACAGCCATGTATGTAATAATCTAGCTTTCTAGACCCTGATTCTTTTCATGATATTTCTTAAAAAGTTATTTTTAACTTGCGTTACCGTAAAGCAGAGTATCATGTCAGCATCCCATATCAATTTCCACTACCATGTATATTTCTTTTATGGTTTCTTAAAACAAGATATTTTGTCTTTTACATTTCATTCTCTGTTTTTATTTTCAGAAGTTATTGTTCCAACACCTGAAGGTTCTACCATTTTGGTTTCCAATGCCTCTTTGACCACATCAGTGCCCACCCCTGTTATAAATAGTACATTTACCCCTACAGCCCTGCAGACTATCTTTTCAGTAAGCTCTGCTGAAAATAGCACATCAGCTTTAGCTGATGTATCGTGGACCCAGTTTAACATCATCATTTTGACAGTCATCATCATCGTGGTGGTGCTGCTGATGGGTTTTGTGGGGGCCGTATATATGTACCGGGAGTACCAAAACCGGAAACTCAACGCCCCCTTTTGGACCATTGAGCTGAAAGAAGACAATATCAGTTTCAGCAGCTACCATGACAGCATTCCCAATGCAGATGTGTCAGGACTGTTGGAAGATGATGGCAATGAAGTGGCTCCCAATGGGCAACTGACCCTGACGACACCAATACATAACTATAAAGCCTAAGGAGCTAGAGCTGTTCTCCTGGATTGTGAGACCACAGTGCTTACTAAAACAGCATCAGCGCCTGGGCCGAACAAAACCTGGGTAGAGTCACTGAGATGAGAAAGCAAAGGCATATAGTGCATCTGAAATTTTCAGGTACAAATTTATAATGTACTTAGCCTATTACTCTTAGATTTCCCATGAAGATCTGAAGCAGTCACTGACAATAAGGACTTGAAGTAAAGTCTATTTTTGTACCAAACCACATGGGAGTATAGAAAGGCGGAACCGCAGAGTGCAGCCCAAATCCACTTTGACCTCCAAATAGACTTCTGGGGAAGTGTTTATCAGACCAGCGGAAACAGGATGATGGATGTGGAGGGGGAAAGGACTGCCAGAAGACTTCATCTCCATTCCTGAAACACATTTTTTTAAAGGAGGGGTCAGGGGTGATATTCATTGAGGAAAAGCTGATGTTTGGGCTGTATCACAATAAACAACCTTGATTATTTCCAGAATAGGGGCAGAAAAGTCCCAAGAAGATCTTTAGAAGGGTTTGATTTTTCCTTCCAGAATTCTTGCTCAATGATAAGATTAAAGCACAGGATAAGCTTCTAATGGTAGAGAGAGGGAGGCAACATCTGGGAGCAGGAAGCTGATGGTCCCTCCTTGGGGTCTCAGTGTAAATGATAAATTGTCTAAAAATAAGGAATATTCCTGCCTCTAGAGAAATAAGGTGTATATAGTTAATGTAGAATATCTGGTCAGCATTGTATTTGTATCTATTTGTAAAAAAAACATGTCATATTTTATCATCTAGAATTTATTTGTACAGCAGTTAATGGAGTTGTAAAAAGAAAATATGGGGTTAAAATACTGTAAAATAGATGGCAATATTGCTAGAGCTGGGACTCTGGTGAGCACCAGTCATTTTTAGTCCCTCTTTGGACACTGTTGAAATTCATAAGAGGTTGGATGTTTCTAATTTTTCTTTCCCTTTTCAATCTAAAAGTAGAGTCTATGGTCTTGGCTTCCTATAGATTCAAGCAATAGACTTTGCAGACAGTGTTTGTTAAGCTGGGACACAGGCTGCACTCTCCAAACTACTCACCTGATTAGACATTAGCCTCTATATATTTTACATAGATTAATGTAGAATATATTCTCATTAAAGAATTTTTTAAAATGTAAAACATAGTCTTCCAAAGGAATTAGAAATATTTTAGTTCCAAAAGAAAAGCCATCATTATTACTTGGGATCCCCTGTGAAATATCATGCCTGTGAAATATTTATATTCTCCCCCCACCCCAAAATACTTCCTACATTTGAACGTAGCCTGTCACTCACATGCCATGAGGTGTGTACCATCTCTCTGCAGTGCTACAGTTCTTGTATCTTCTGGTCTGGTTAGAGGGTAGCTCTGTAATTGAGTGGCTATTGTTGGTCCTTGCTTTTAGATGCAGTTTTTTCTTAGAGGCTATCTCTACCTTTGCTCTCATCTAATTATGATATTGACAGATTGTAGATTAAGCAAGCCAGGAAAGCAGCCAGAAGTCAAATAGAGATATTTATTAGGAAGGAGAGCAAACTGTCAAGTGGTTAGAAAAAAAAAACAAAGATTAGACCTCGGAAATCCAAGTTGGTAACTCTGCCTAACTTCCCCCGAGAAGAACCTGGAATGTGGTCACATCCCTCTGTAGTTGTTCTCAGGGTTTGGAGATGATGCTCTGGAGGATGCACAGGCAGGTAATCTACTTCTGTTAACCTTAGGTGCTCCGAATATTTGGCCATGGTTCGTGAAAGTAGAGATTATATTACATTAAAATTAGTTACTATTTCTATAGCCCTTTGCAGTTTGCAAAGCATCTTTCTATATATGTGTCCTTTGTTCCTCACCATAGGCCCCTGAGGAATAATTGTTGTTCCCATTTTATAGGTGAGGTTAAATGTCTTGTTCAAAGCTATATAATATGTCATTATTAGGCTTGGGATCAGGACTCCTGACTCCGAAGCACATGTTCTTTCAACCATATGCTTGTGCAGAAATTGCCCAGCCATGAACACAAGAAGGCTGGGAGGAAGAGCCCATCTGTGAACGTTTCTAATTTTTCTAAGTACGAGGTACAATCCAGGGCCATACAGCCATGAAGGACTTTGTGGAAAGAACACAGGAGGATTACTCTCTGAAGCCAGTATTGGTGACAAGAAAATTAAAATACCAGTTTGTGCTTCATTAAAGTGAACTAATCCTTCCAAGCAGGGAAAGGAAACCTGATTTCCCCAGCAGCTGCCACATACGCGTGTATAGACTGTGCAGTGCATAGTTCCAAGGAATTGTGTAAAGTGACATACCTGCCTTTCCCCCAGATTACTACCTCCTCAAGCCAGGGATTGAGGATGGTGAGAAATAAGCGTTTGTTAAACAGAAGTTAACCGAATAGAGAAAGAAAGAGTTTGTTGGGGTCTAAGAGCCAAAGCCAAATAGTCTGGATTCTGGCCATGTAGACATTCCACGAAACACACTTTAAAAGATATTGCAAAAACTGAATCACAAAGAACGTTTACCTTTGAATATTTATGAACAGTTCCTAGGTCATGTTCTCAATTTGTCCTGATGGAAAAAATTAAGGTCTTAAAATCTGTTTTAAATAATATTCTTTAGTGTCCCATGCTTCTGCTGGTGGAAATAATTTTGCTCTAAAATGAAATCAATCATGAAGTGATCTACCACCAAAATCAGACTAGGAGACCAGTATGGGATGCATTGCACAATAGTCATTTCTCTAAAGGCATGATCCCCATGGACTATGGCATTTAGCACCAGGATCCCATACGTCCTTTAGAAAGACTAATATTGGAAGAATTTTTGTCTAAGGATTAGGAATGCGTTTATTTTCAAATGAGATAAGACTAGTATGAATCTTATTGATGAATGACAGATATTGCTATTAAGTGATACTTTTGTCTTCATTAATTCGTTTTAGTAAGCCCTTCCGCATTTCTGACAGATGCCCTCGGTAGTGTTGCTAAGTATGTCTGTCCTCCCTTACTTTCCCCTCCCTCCCTCCCTCCCTCCCTCCATCCTCTACCTCCCAGAGGTCTCTTCTAATGGAATTTCTCCAGTTATAGAGAAAAATGATAACAAAAACTAAACCTCATTTATACTAAGGTCCTATGGATCTAGTGTGTTACTCTTAGGGATACCTGGATTCTAAGAGAGGAGAACAGAGCGGACGTGGAATGGGAGGAGATGTGGGGGCAGAGGATTTGTGGAAGCATCAAATTAGATGTCTACTCTCTAGCCCCAATATTCCCAGAAAATTGACCATTAAAGCAATACTCACTGACCCACTAGTTCATTTTGGTCAGCTGAGTGCCTTGAGGACACTTAGTCCTTCTTGTGCTATTCTGGAGCCAGAGAGCTGAAGCAACAGTACTGCTTCCCGACAGCCTCAGTTTGGACTGGGTCATTAAATCATTCACCTTGGACCTGTATTTTCTGTAGCGCATATGGTGAACATAGCACCACTTATCATGAACATTCCCAGGTTCTTATATTTTGAGGTATGTGGGAAGGAGTTGAATTTATATATCTCAAGGAAAGCTCTCTGACAGAAATGTCAGAGAAGTAAAAAGCAACCCAATGTAATCTGTTAGAGCAAAGAAAGCATTTCTGGCCTCATCACGAAGAACCTTTGGTCTATTATGATCATCTTGATAGGAATTTGGAAGCTAAAATGAGTTTGGTGTGTGCAGGGGAGTAACGGAAGGTTAATGCAAGCTTTCCCTTCAGCCCCGAGCCAGTGATTATGCCAAGGGGAGAAGCAGGAAGAACACACTGATTCATCGGAAGAAGTCAAATGACATCACATGGACTAGAACAGTTCTGGATCATCACAGTGTCAGTGGTTGAATGATGCTTTTTCAAAGGCCATTGGGAACCTTTCTTACTTATCATGCATACGCAGTAACTGAACCAGCAGCCCTAGAACGTGAGCCCAGGCTTTAGGTCTGCACTAGTCCAAGAGCTAACTGATTTACAGTGACGTTTTCATGCTAGGCACAAGCCCTCTGTACTACGTTAAATTTCAGCCCAAGCAATTGGGGAGTGTTTCTGAAACATTAAACTTGTATTTATGTCGCTAAAATTCTAACACAAATTTTAAAAACATGTCTCATGCATATGCTGTACTAGGCTTCATGATGCATTTCTAAATTTGTGTATGATTTGAATATATGAAAGAATTTATACAAGAGTATTATTTAAAATTATTAAAAAATAAATGTATATAATTTGTACCTATTGTAGATTTGTTGTTTTACTTTTTTATGTGGTCAGAGTTTTTGGAAGTCTTTTAATATATGTCACAGATCATTTATTTTCAAACCACTTCATGAAAGTCTTTGAACCCTTCATTTACTGACCATGCTTTCTGTTTTAGGAAGTTCCTTTAAAGAATGTTTTCCACTTAGGAAAAGAAATGCCACACAAAGATTTCCCCCTCTCAGAACAAAACAAAACACCCTGAGAAAAAAGCATATATTAACATATATTCTTGTTTGTGCTTTTACTTGTCTCCAATGAGATCCATTGGGTTTTCCATGAAAATATTACAGAAAAAACTTGCTCCTTTTGGATTTCTTTTTCATGCATGTAAAAAATGTCCTTTCTTTAGAATATGAAGGGAACCATGTTCTATGTGTTTGTTAGATAACCTGTAATGAGAGTGCTTTTTTTTACTCTTTTGAGGTACCCTTGGAGATCCTCTATTTTGACAAAGCTCAAAGGATGCCATCTAGAGATCCAAGGGGTACCCTGAAAAATAAGAAAAAATAAGTCAGGCCTTTGTTTTTCCTGAGAGCTTTATAAACTTCAGTTGGTTTATTCAGCTTCAGCTGGTTGATATTTGAACTTTAAAATCCTGTTTATGGGGCTTCCTTGGCGGCGCAGTGGTTGAGAGTCCGCCTGCCGATGCAGGGGACACGGGTTCGAACCCTGGCCCGGGAGGATCCAGCATGCCGCGGAGCAACTAAGCCCGCGAGCCACAACTACTGAGCCCGTGTGCTACAACTAACTGAGCCTGTGCTCTAGAGCCCGTGCTCCGCAACAAGAGAAGCCACCTCAGGGAGAAGCCCGTGCACTGCAAGAGTAGCCCCCGCTCTCCGCAGCTAGAGAAAGCCTGTGCACAGCAACGAAGATCCAATGCAGCCAAAAATAAATAAATCAAATAAATAAATTTAAAAAAAGATGAATACACGTGTTGTGTGTTGAACACTGAACTTCAGACAGTTGCAGAGAAAGCAGGCAAAATGTTTTCTTTGTATGTAATAAGAGTAGGTTTGGGTAATGAAGTGTTTGGGAGGAGATCTTCTTTTGTGGTTTCCTTTGTGTTGTCAGACCAGTTGCTAAAGTCCTGTAATGTCAATAGGTTTTTCTTAATCTCTGCTCCAAATAAGGAAGAGTCTTAGCCCCTCCTTATGCTCACTACCATTCTAACCCAACTGTATAAACTCATGTATAATTTCCTATATATGTCGGGTTATATGATGTCTTTCTCCCTTTGCTGGTACTGTTTCTTCTATCTATAACATCCTTGAGAATGTTTATTCATTCTTTGCAAACCCTTGATAAAAGAAGGTTGATAAGTCCTTAATTTATATTTCCATTTGCCTAATGAAGACCTCTCTTATTGCACATATTTTATTACAAATACTTGTTATATTATGTCTTCCTCAGTAGACTGCATTCCTTGAAGCCAGGAGCATTTCCTCTTCTGTCTCTTGTATCTGGCACAGTGCTGGCATGTTATGGGTACTCAGTAAATGGTGGTTTAAAACAAAAAGTATTTGACAGATACAACAGTTGTTCTGTGAACTTATTTGGTGAGGTATTATAAGAAATTTTATATTCAGTGGGTAAGACAGTGTTTCTATTTAATAGAGATGTCAGCATACAGGGTTCAGAGGGTCTGAGAAACTCTTGAGATTGTATGCTTACTTGTGAATATAAACAATTTGTGTGTGGTTTTTTTTTTCCTGGAGAAAAGGTCCATACCCTTAATCACAGTATCTAAAGGATCTATGATCCCGAAAGGATTAACAGCTATTAGGATGGGGATTACTTTATGTATTTCAGCAATAATCCCCTCCCCCACTGAATGTAAATTGGTACAGCCTTGATGCAAGGAATCCACTTCTGGGAATCTCTCATAAGGAAATGACCTGAAAAGCAGAGGCTTCTGTGCCCCACCCCCCAATTATTTTTCCCCCCAGAGTCGTGTATAAAATTCAAAAAAATGGAGACAAACTCTAGATGTTCAACAACAGAGACATGGCTTAGTGCATACACCTGCTGAATTAACATATTGTCATTAATAATAAGGAAGAAGGGGGTCTTCTCACGTGGTGCAGTGGTTAAGAATCCGCATGCCAATGCAGGGCACGTGGGTTTGATCCCTGGTCTGGGAAGATCCCACATGCTGGGGAGCAGTTAAGCCCGTGCGCCACAACTACTAAGCCTGAGCTCTAGAGCCTGCGAGCCACAACTACTGAAGCCTGCGTGCCTAGAGCCCATGCTCCGCAACAAGAGAAGCCACCGCAATGAGAAGCCCGTGCACCGCAATGAAGAGTAGCTCCCACCTGCCGCAACTAGAGAAAGCCCGCATGCAGCAACAAAGACCCAACACAGCCAAAAATAAACAAATAAATAATTTTATTAAAAAAAAAAAGACTAAGGAAGAATGATTAAAAACAATAAAATTAAGTGAAAAATATAGAATATTTTGAAAATGTGCATGCAATTCTACTTCTGGTATACAGTTTAGAGAAGCTCTTATGTATGTGTACCAGGACCCGCATTTCAAACTCTTCATTGCAGTATCATTTGTTATAGCAAAATAACTGGAAATATCCCAGCTGTTTGTCAGTAGAAGAATGGATAAATTGTGGTCTATCCATATACCTTGAAGAGAATTTTATACAGTAGTTGAAAATGAATGAATGAAGTACAGCTATATACATCATGGATGAGTCTCAAAACATAATGTCAAGCAAAAAAAGCTAGTCATAGAATATATACAATATAATTTCTTTTATATAATGGCCAAAAATGGGAAATGGAATGTTGTTTAAAAATACATTATGTGTTGGGCTTCCCTGGTGGCGCAGTGGTTGAGAGTCTGCCTGCCGATGCAGGGGACACGGGTTCGTGCCCTGGTCGTGCCCTGGTCTGGGAGGATCCCACATGCCGCGGAGCAGCTGAGCCCATGAGCCATGGCCGCTGGGCCTGCGCCTACGGAGCCTGTGCTCCGCGGCGGGAGGGGCCACAGCAGTGAGAGGCCCACGTACCGCAAAAAAAAAAAAGAAACAACGCAAATCCACTACATTTTATTTCATAATACTAAAAGAATAAATTCATCAGGAGGGTATAAAAATCCTAAATATTTATGCACTTAAGAACAGAGCTTCAGCACACATGAAGCAAAACTGATAGTACTGAAAAGAGAAATAGGAAAAAGCACAAATACAGTTGGAGATTGCAACCCTTCTCTCAATAACATATAGAACAAGTAGACAGAAGAGTAGTAAGGATACAGAGTACTTGTCACCAACTTGACCTAATTTACATGGAACACTCACTCAACAATAGCAGGATATACATTCCTTTCAACTGTACATGGAACATTTACCAAGAAAGACCATACACTGGGCCATAAAATAAGTCTTAAATTAAAAAATATTAAATCATACAAAATATGTTCTCTGCATGGAATTAAAAATTAGTAACAGACATATATCTGGAAAATTCTGAAATACTTAAAAACTAACATGCCTGTAAATAACACACGGGTCAAAGAAGAAATGAATAAAATAGAAAGTATTTTGAACTGAATGAAAATGAAAACACAACATTTCAAATTTGTGGGATGCAGCTGAAGCAGTGCTTAGTGGGAAGTTCAAAGCACTGTTTATATTAGAAAAGAAAGATCTCGAATCAGTGACCTAAGATTCTATCTTAAACTAGAAAAGGAAGAGAAAAATAAACTCCAAGTAAGCAGAAGATAAGAAAGAATAAAAATAAGGGCAAAAATAAATATAAAAGAAAACAAAAGAGAAGATCAATGAACTAGAAGTTGAGAAATTCAATAAAATTGATAAATTTCCAGCCAGAATGATCATGAAAATTTTTTTAAAAGACACAAAAAACCCAGTAATAAGGGGGTGTCACTATAGATCCTACAGACATTAAAAGGATAATAAGAGGAGTTTATGCCAATAAATTTGATGACAGGTGAAATGTACAGATTCGTTGAAAGACACAGATTACCAAAGCTCACTCAAACAGATAACCTAAGGAGGCCTATAACTATTAAAGACATTGAATTTATATTTAACAACCTTCCACAAAGGAAACTCCAGGCCTAGATAGCTTCGCTGGTGAATTCCATGAAACATAATATCAATTCCGCACAAACTTGGCCCGGAAAATTAAAAAGATAATACTTCCCAATTCATTCTGTTAGACTAGCATTACCCTGATGCCAAAACCAGACAAACATCACAAGAAAAGAAAAACTAGACAGAACACAGACACAAATATTTCTAAGAAAACTTAAGCAAATTAAATACAGCAACATATAAAATATATTTAGTATATAATTTAATAATTATATATTATATATATATAAAAAATAGTATTTCACGACCAACTGGAATTTATTCCATGAATGCACAGTTGGTGTGATACTTGAAAATCAATGAAATTCACACAGACTGAAAAAAATCTTATGAGGATTATCTCAATAGATGCAGAAAAAGTATTTGACAAAATCCAACATTCATTCATGATAATAACATGATAAAGAAGAAGATGATGATGATGATACTCTCTACTATCAAATTATCTGTTCAGCTTGAGAGCTGGGACTGTATACATCTTTTTTTTTTTTTTGCGGTACGTGGGCCTCTCACTACTGTGGCCTCTCCCATTGCGGAGCACAGGCTCTGGATGCACAGGCTCAGCGGCCATGGCTCACGGGCCCAGGCGCTCCGCGGCATGTGGGATCTTCCCGGACCAGGGCACGAACCCGTGTCCCCTGCATCGGCAGGCGGACTCTCAACCACTGCGCCACCAGGGAAGCCCCTGTATACATCTTTTAATGTATATATATACATTAAACGTATGTATATATATACATACATTTATGTATATAATGTATATATATAATATATACATACATTTATATATATAATGTGTATATATACATTAATGTATATATAACCAAGCATGGCCCTGGTACCAAAAGGTGCTCAATAAATGTTAGTGAATGAATGAGTGATGGAATCTGCTGTACTGCAGGGTTTACACTGGTAAATACGGTAATGTACTGCAGGGTTTACACTGGTAAATACGGTAATGTACTGCAGGGTTTACACTGGTAAATACGGTAAAGGCATGTATGAACTGTAGTTCGTAAGCTTTAAAGTAATGCAAGCCTAAACCAAAAACCAAATAGACTGTTATCTGGGGCAGCACCAAGTCATTTGTAAATAGGGACGTTTCTGAGTGGCACTGGGAACAAACAGCACAAAATTTCCTTCAGCGGAATGGTGCCGATGAAGCTCACTCCTATACTGCAGAGACAGATCTCGCCCACAGACTGGATTGCATATCCTCAAACATTGTGGCCTGTGCTGACTGGGTAGGAAGCAAACTTAGTCTGATATGTGGATGCTTTTGTTGTCCTCCCCTTCCTGCCTTTATTTTCAATAGCTTGCAGAACAGGCTAAATCTCAGCTTTTTAATTCCCCCAAAACATTTTTAAAATGAGCCATTGTTATCTTTAATAAGCATGGCCAGGGGATTATCCAGTTTCATTTGAAGAAGCTATTTTTGCCAAGAGATGAGATTCTTCCAGACAAGGATAAAGACGTTAATGGTTGTCTCTTAAGATTCTGTTTTAGTTGAGATAATAATTTGGGGGCAATTAAGCAAATTGTATAGACTCCAATGGGCCATTAATCTCCAAAGCAATTGTCTGAAATGGATAGGCCTTTATATGCTGGTGCAAGGATCAGAGTTTGGCAACAGTTACATTTTGAATCTCCTTCAGTTAAAATGAAAAGGTAGCAGTGTTAACAGGTTATTGGTCCTGAGTAAAGAAAGAACTTCATTTACTTATAATCTGTACCTCACCTTTTGTATTAAAAGACAGAGATCATTAAACCACTAAATAAAGGATAAAAGTACCAGTTTAGTATACCAAAGAGGAGATAGAAGTATACCAGCAAAGCTAGGCTGAGGCTACATTAGCAATTGGCACCTAATTTAGCTGAGTTTCCCAGCAAACAACAGTATAGATTACTTAGCTTTTACTAATGAAAGGATGCATCCTGGAACATCAATAGAAAAGCTCTTTAACTGAGTTCTAAAACACAATAGGTTGTAGTATAAAGAGTGTCAGCTTTGGAAGCAGAGAGGATTCCAGTGCAGGCTCCACACTGTAGTATCCTGGGCAAGATAACTGATGGCTCTTAATCCTACTGTCCTCACCTGTAGAAGGAATAATGATGCTGACCTCTTAAGGTCGCACTGAGGTTAAATGAAATCATATGTGAAGCACCCCAGCACATGCCACATCTATAATGAATGGTAGGTCCTTTCCTCTCTCCCTTTTATTTAGGAGGTCTTCAATAAATGCAGTGTTATTCTTTCTCTATTGAGCGGTACCGGGTGGCTTGTTTTCTGAGCAGAAAACCAACCCACAGCCCAGTATTGGAGGAAGGTCACTCCTAGGTTTTAGGTATGCTTGGAATGAAATGAGATACTTTTCTGAGTTTAATCGCTGCTGTTTCTGTGGTTCGGTAGGTGATCTAGGGCCAGGATGGCATCCACAGGAGGCTGAAGTAGGCAGCATGGCATCTTGAAGGCATCCCTGTGGTCCCACAGGGATTCACAGAGTTGCCATGTTGGCCTATGGGAAACGGATGGCAGGTGGGTATTGCAAAGTGAGAAGAGTACAAGTGTTGGTGTCTGCACATGTAGGCTGTAACCTTCGTTCTAAGTTTACAGAGTGAACTGGGACAGGCCATGGAACCCATCTGGGTCTCAGTCTTTCCATTGGTACATCCAAGAGATTTAGTTAAATGGTCTCTGTGAGTGCCTTTTTCATTCTTGTATTCTATTAGGTGGGGAAAAAAGAGTGTTTGGGATAAGATCATTAATTCTAATTAAGGTTTATAATTCACTCTTTCACCAACATTTATTAAACACCTATTATCTGCCAGGCAGTATGATAGGCTTTAGGATATAGAATTAAAAGTGCCTGTTTTGGGCTTACCTGGTGGCTCAGTGGTTGAGAGTCCACCTGCTGATGCAGGGGACGCGGGTTCGTGCCCCGGTCCGGGAGGATCCCACATGCCGCGGAGCGGCGGGGCCCGTGAGCCATGGCCGCTGAGCCTGCGCGTCCGGAGCCTGTGCTCCGCAACGGGAGAGGCCACAGCAGTGAGAGGCTCGCAGTACCGCAAAAAAACAAAAAAAGTACCTGTTTTCAAAAGAAGCCAGGCACAGAAAGTGTACATACTGTATGACGCCAGGTACCTGAAACTCTAGAAAAGGCAAATCTTTAATGATAGAAAGTAGATCATGGTTTCCTGAAGGGGAAGGGAGATTGGTTGGGACTGGATCACATGGGAACTTTTTGGGGTGATGGAAATGTTTTATATCAATGCTAATACAGTTGCCACTAGCCTCGTGTGGCTATTTAAATTTAAGATAAAAATTTTACAAATACTTAATGATATCACTTATATGTAGAATCTAAAAAATAATACAAATAAATCCATATACAAAACAGAAACAGACTCTCAGTCCTAGAAAACAGACTTATGGTTACCAAAGGGGAGAGGGATGGGGGAGGGACAAATTAGGAGTATGGGATTAACAGATTCAAAGTAAAATACATAAAATAGAGAAGCAAAAAGGATTTACTGTATAGCACAGGGAATTATACCCAATATCTTGTAATAACATATAACGGAATATAATCTGCAAAAAAACAAAGCAAAAAACGAATTACTATGTTGTACACCTGAAAAAACCCAATATTGTAAATCAACTATACTTCAAAAAAAGATAAAAACTGGGACTTCCGTGGCGGTCCAGTGGTTAAGACTGTGTGCTTCCACTGGAGGGGGCGCGGATTCCATCCCTGGTCGGGGAACTAAGATCCCACATGCTACGAGGTGAGGCCCTCCCCCCCCAAAAAAAGTTAAAAGACTTAAGTTCCTCATTCCCATAACCACAATTCCAGGGTTCAATAGCCACATGTGGCCAGTGGCTACCCTATTGGACAGTGCTAATTCAGAACACCTCCATCAACCCAGAAAGCTCTTTTGGAGAGCACTGTTCTATACCTTGGCTGTGGTGGTGGTTACATGGGTGTACACATTTGTCAAAACACATCAGAATGTATACTTAAATTGGGTGCATTTTACTGCATATAAATTATATCTCAATAAAATAGATTTAAAATAAAGTCCTGTTCTCAGGGACCTCAGTCTAATAGAGGAGACAGGCAAGTTAATGGACAGTTACAGAGCTGTGTAAGTGCCATAAATAAGACCAGGGTGTTCTGCAAGTTCAGAGGTGGGGCAGCTGTACAGATTGTGGCCCAGGACATTCTCTTAAACTATGGTTGGGGAAACTCTGGGAATTAGGCAGAGAAGAGGAAGGAAAGGTATTCTAGACCCTTAAGAACCACTAGCACAGGGACATCCCTGGTGGTCCCGTGGCTGGGATTCCATGCTCCCAATGCAGGGGGCCCAGGTTCAATCCCTGGTCACAGAACTAGATACCACATGCCGCAACTAAAGATCCCACACATGGCAACAAAGATCCCGCGTGCCGTAACTAAGACCTGGTGCAGCCAAATAAATAAATATTAAAAAAAAAAAAAAAGAACCACTAGCACAAAGAGTTCCTTTGGGAGAGTTAGGAAGAGATGCCCCTGCTTTGGTATGGACTCAGCTTGGGAAGCAGAGCCCACAGCTTGGCAAGCAGAGCATGGACTGGATTTCAAGCCTCCGTCCGTCCTTGGCTGGGTGTCCTCAACAGGGCACAACCTATGCAGTGTACCTGGTGGCTTGCCACACAGAGGGGAAGGCATACGCAAAGGCAAAGGGCCTTTTACATTGATTCCTTTGAGGAAATAGGTGCTGTAGCCACCTCTTTGCGGTCCACCTTCGCTAGGTCCTGGTCTGTTCTTTTATTAGGAATTCACCACATTTAATCACTATTAAGACATGAAGATTCTTTTAACCTGCAAAATGTCCAGACCGTTGATTAGTTCAATTATCCTTCTTTGCCTACAGCTGTTGCTGTTTTCCATATTCAAGTGTGCAGCTGGGAAGGGTGCTTGAGAGCTTTCCCTGGTACCTTAGGACAGTTTTCCCAGAAGTCTTTGACTCTCTTACAGCCAAGCCTCTGGGTTTAGCTGCATGGGGATCTGGCCATGGTACTCAGCAAGATCAATTCGGGCAGGGAGATCTTGATTTGGGACACCTTCTGGAAGTTTCAAAAAAAAAAAAACATTCAGGAGCACCACCTTTTGGGAATTAGAAAACTGAGGTCCAAGTTTCTTTCTCTGTCACTAGCTTATTGTGTGACTTTGGGAAAAATCAGTTCATGTCTCTTGAGAATCAGTTTCCTTATTCATAAAGGATAACAAACGTCTGAATTATGAGACAGCATCAAAGAAAGTGACATGGGCTTTGTAAATGGCGTTGCATCAAATAGCAATTTTATTTTATTTCTGCTGGCGTTAAAAAGTGAGCAGCTGGGGCCCATATGGCATATACAGGTTTCTACCCTGCTTCTGCAGGGCATAGATCTTGCTTATAAAACACCTTCCCCCAACCTCTCAGTCAGAATGACTCATCTCTTTTGTGTCCCTAGAATCTTACACTTATTTTTCTTATACTAACAAAGTATTTCAAATGTTTTACTTTGATTTATAATTACTTATCTGCATTTTAACCAGCTGGTGACTGCAGGGATACTAGTAATTCAGTGAAAGGCAAATGGCATAGTGAGTAAGAGCCTGGGATTCAGAATAAAATTTGGGTTCAGCTCCCAGCTCCAACATTTAGCAGCTGGGTGGTCAGGCAAATCCCTCTCCTCTCTAAGCCTCACTTTTGTCAACTATAAAATTGGAGCATAATCAGTCCCTGTTTCAAATGGTTACTGTGAGGATTGAATGTAAGGTTTTAACATAGCGCCTGGCACATAGAAAGCACTCAGTACGTGGTAACTGGACCCAATGCAGCCAAAAAAAAAAAACTCTGACTGGAATGTCAGAGCTGAAGGGAGCCTCCATGTTTTTGTTTAATGTACTGAGTTTACAGGTAAGAAAAGAAGCTGAGAAAGTAGAATTGGCAGGTCTGAGATCATATGGTGTTGATGTGTATTACTCTCTCTAGCCTAATGATCTACGTGCTCTTCCCTTGATATGCAGTATTTCTCAGTTTTCTTCCCATCTTGAGAAGTTAGGACTTGAGTTAATTTGGCAAACTGGCATTGAGCTATGTGCACAGCCTGGAGTTAGATGCTGGTCCTAGAAGGCATCACTGGCTTAGTGACCAAGCACACTATGGGGAAGACAGTGGGTAACAACTGGGAACTGGTCAGGGACTGCAGGTGGTGAGCGTTGGCTGGGAAGAGTTCCTGTGAGCAAGGGGGCAGGTGACAAGCCAGAAATACTGCTGACCTTGGGACCAGACAGACCTGGGTCTGAATCTTGGCACACCTATGTATTCAAAGGATGACTTGGCCAAATCTAGGACAATTTGGGCAACAAGAGAAATAATGATAGTAATGTATTTTAACTCACAAAATAAAGCAAATATCCACGAGTTCATACTGGGTTAAATAAACAACTGAATAAATGGGGGAGAAGAGAAAGCTCTTCCTTACAGTAGAGTTCCAATTAATAAAGATAGAAGGAATGATGAAAACAGGACATCGTCAGCTGGCAAACAGCCCTGTGATAATTGTTTTGGGTAAGAATTATCAATGGGGGCTTCCCTCGTGGTGCAGTGGTTAAGGATCTGCCTGCCAATGCAAGGGACAGGGGTTTAAGCCCTGGTCCAGGAAGATCCCACGTGCTGGGGAACAACTAAGCCTGTGGGCTACGACTACTGAGCCTGCAAACCACAACTACTGAGCCTGCGTGCCACAACTACTGAAGCCCGTGCGCCTAGAGCCCGTGCTCAGCAACAAGAGAAGCCAACGCAAAGAGAAGCTCGCACACCGCAAGGAAGAGTAGCCCCCGCTCACTGCAACTAGAGAAAGCCTGCGCACAGCAATGAAGACCCAATGCAGCCAAAAAAAAAAAAAAAAATTATCAATGGATGCTAAAATAAGTGGGTGAAAATTTGATGAAAAACAGGATATTTACATAGTTTCAAATATCAACACAAGATTTTTATTAATTATAAAAATAGTAATTTTACCATGGAGAATCTTGGCAGATACTACCTTACGCAAGAAAACAGTTAACAGCACCAATTAATGAGACATATTAATATCATCTGCCTCCTGGTACCTGAGAAAGGCACAGCATCACTTTTGTGGTACTTTTGCCAAAAGTGCACAACCTCAGTTTTATCACGAGGAGACACCACATGAACCCCAAAATAGGAACATTCTAT
The DNA here is from genome assembly GCF_003031525.2 of Neophocaena asiaeorientalis asiaeorientalis. Classification (NCBI taxonomy): domain Eukaryota; kingdom Metazoa; phylum Chordata; class Mammalia; order Artiodactyla; family Phocoenidae; genus Neophocaena; species Neophocaena asiaeorientalis. The sequence goes on along the minus strand of NW_020175018.1, from coordinate 6,689,087 downwards.
CAAATAACTGGCAAGCACTTTGCTGAAGTGTCAACATCATGAAAGGCATGGACAGAGGAATTGCCACAGATTGGAGGGGGGTGAGGAGACATAACAGCTAAATGCAATGTCAAGTCCTGGATTGCATCCTGAGCCAGAAACATGGCATTAATGGGAAAATTGATTAAATTAAAAAATGTCTGTAGTGAATCGTATCCTTTCAATGTAATTTCTTATTTTTGACAGCTGTGCTATTGTTATGTATTGGGTTGGCCAAAAAGTTCGTTCGGGGTTTTCTGTAAGATGGCATGGAAAAATCCGAACGAACTTTTTGGCCAACCCTAAAATGTTAGTAATTTAGGAAGCTGGGTGAAGGCTATACAAGGAAATCTTTGCACACTTTTGCAACTTTTTTCTAAGCCTGAAATTATTTCTAAACAAAAAGCTAAGGAAGAAAGAGAGAGAAAGGAAGGAAGAAAGTGTGGCCTTGGGCAAATCTCTTCCCCTCCCTGAGTCTTGTTTCCTGACCTGAAGCGCAGGGCAGTCATCCCAACCTACTTCACAGTGTTCTAAGGATAAAATGAAGTAGTGCAAAGTAGCAGTGTGTATGTATTGATTCTATAATAAGCTATTCTTGCCTTTAGTAATGGCAGCTTCTGTGTCTTGAGGGTTCTACCCTAATGAGGAACATCTGGCTGCAAGCGACTTCCTCCCAGCCATTCAATATGACCTTGCCCAAGGAAATAATAATGCCAGCTTTGTGGCTGGGTGGCTGTCGTCAAGGAGATGGCGCCAGATAGCCCAAACAGCTGGTGGTAGTGACGTCACCTCCAGGCTTGGCAGAAAGAAAGGCCATGGTGAGACAGAGACAGGGCAAAGGGCTTCGTCCCTGACCATGAAAACAGGAGAACAACTTCCCAAATAGCCCATCTTTTGTGCAATTGATTCTATTTTCAGTTTCCTGGTTCACTAAAATGTTTAGCACACAAACCAGGAATATGGCCATACACCGAATGGGCAATGGATTAACCATAAGGAGAATTCCTCCCCGGCTCTTCCTTCTTTATAGATTCCAAAGTATCTAATGTAACCGAGTGAGCTCAGCATTGTCTGTCCCATTTTACACAGGAAAAACCAAGGAGGAGCAAGGGGAAGAGACGCCAGGTCCCAGGATAAGCTGGAGGACCTTCCAAAGTCAGAATCCAGGCGCCCAGACTTCCAGTCTTGAAATTGTATTGCCCACACTCAGATTCATCTCATGGCCGCCTTGAAGCACATGCCCAAGGAGTAGAGTCTGGTGAGCACATCCCTGAAATACCGTTGTCTGAATGTAGACCTCACCCCTTAATCCTAAATTCTAAAGTGGAGAAAAACAAACAAATAGAGAAGACAGGCTTCCTGAAACAATTAGGGTTTTGGGGTTCAGAGGGACCTAGGCTCAAATTCCAGCTCTGCCACTTAGCAGCAGGGAGACCATAAATTATTTTTACCTCTTTCAGCCTCAGTCTTCTCATCTGTAAGAGAAATGGGGATAACAGTAACACCTATGCTGAGGGTGGTTGTGAGGGTTAGATGCGGTGGTGCCTGTGATATACCCGGTACAAGTGTCACGTAAGGAATGTCTTCCTTGTGTCCTTTCTCAAGAGCTTTCATCTGCTGGATGGAAAGTTAGTTCCTTCATCTGGGAAGTGATGATTTGTAACTCAGACTCCCTCAACAGAATAGAGCTGGTTGTGCGTTAGTAGCTTTGAAATCAACACAAAGAAATCTGCTCCAGAGCTGTGAGGTCCGGAGACAACCATCCAGTCCCACCCTCTTATTTTACAGCTGTGGAAACTGAGGCCCAGAGAAAAGGAGCAGTCTGGCAAAGATCAGAGAGAGTCAGTGGCAGAACCAGGGCAGGAATCCTGACACGCCAGCTTCCCTGCTTTTGGACACACTCATCTCATTGGCTGAACTTAGCATTGGCAAGGACTGTTGGTTCCAGGGATTCAGGGACTGCCCCTTCCCTGTGTGCCAGCTGGTTCCTGCCCACTGTCTTTCAGGCTGTTATTTTATTGCTGATTCTGGGGGTGGTTGAAGATCTGGGAATGGAAGAGGGACAGGCGCAGGACCATGAGCCTTGTAGCCTTCACTAAAGGTGTGTGGCCGTGTGTCTGTGTGTGTGTGTGTGTGTGTGTGTATGAGAGAGAGAGAGAGAGAGAGATGGGATTACCATTGACTGAGCTACTAAAGGTATCTTAGGTCATCTCCACATTGTCATAAAAACCTTGCAGGATAATATGCAAGCTATTATATACAGAATGGATAAACAACAAGGTCCTACTGTATAGCACTGGGAACTATATTCAATATTCTGTAATAAACTTATGGAAAAGAATATGAAAAAAAATATGTATATACATGTAACTGAATCACTTTGCTGTACAGCAGAAACTAACACAACATTGTAAATCAATAATTCTTCAATAAAATGGATTAAAAAAAAACCTTGCAGGATAGGTATTAGCCCCATTTTCCAGATTGATTGAATCATTCACTCAACATATATATTTAAACACCTGCTGGGTGGCAGGCACAGTGCTAAGTATTGGGGATACAGCCGTGAACAATTCAGAACACAGTCTTTGCCCTCACCGAGCTTTCAGTCTACTGTAAAAGGGATAAAGTTAAAAAAATTATATACGGAAGTATAGAACTGCAAAATGTGGTAAGCGCCACAGAGGAAAAATACAGATTGCTAAGAATACAAGAAAGGGCTTGATGTAGATTAGAGGATTAAAGAAGGCCTCTTTTGGAAAGAACGAGGAAACTGAGGCTGACGGAGGACAGGTACATCTACCCAGTCACTCATCTTTTCAAGTTATTTTCAGGCAGGACTGAGAACAGTCCTGACAGTCTGCAGAGAAAGGGTAGCAACACTGAGTGAAGAGAGGAAGGTCGATTTCACTGGCCAAGCTCTGCCAGATTATCTAAGTGTTTGGTGATTGCTATTTGCTTTCAGAAAGGCAGCCAGGGTTATGCAGAGTGCTCGGATATAGTTGGCAGGAACCACGGGTCTGGCTCCAGTTGACCGACTTATGGTACATGACCTTCGGTGAGGCTTTCCTCTCTCTTGGGCTCAGTTTACTGATCTCAGGTGCATTTGAGCCCTAACGGTAATAAAGGCTCACCAGGTGAGAGACTGGAGACGGAGAGTCCCTGACCACTAGGCTCATAGGGATGAGCTTCTTCGTTTCAAACTAAGTGTGCAAATTACTGCTTGAGTCAGGATTCTGTAGGTAGGATTTTTCTAAAGCAAGGCAGCACCGGATTATCTGAGTTTCAACTCAAGGCGGAGGATTTTGGGATGCCCAGACCCTAAGGTTCGCAGTCATTATTCTAGAAAAGTACATACCTGGTTAGGTACTCTGCGGGTGCCAAGAGGTGCTGGATTTCCATCTCCCGCTTAAATTAACGGCCCAAGGCCGATTCAGCCCTCAACAAAGATGGCACCTGCCTTCGCCTCGGCCCGAGTGCCCTCACTAAAAATGGCATCCTGCCTCTCTTTCCTTAAGTCTTGCTGGTGCAAGTGCAGAACCCCCGCCCTCCCTGCCATTAGTTAAGATGGCGCCCGCCCGCGCTGCCCGGCCCGGCCTCGGCTTCACAGCGCGCGCCTCGGTGACCCCGCCTCGTTTCCGTAGGAAGAAGCGCCGGGAAAGATGGCAGCGGCTGCGGTTTGAATTCCATGAGCCCTGGGTTGGAGGGGGCGGGGACCTCGGGAGCCGGGCCGGTCGCGACCCGGGGCGGGAGGGGGGGAGGGAAACCAGTGGCGACGCCGCCAGATACCAACGCCGCCACCTCCTCTGTGTCCATGATGGACTCGGTGTTGGAAGAGGACGTCACCCTCCCCGGGATACGCAGCGGCTGCAGGTGCGGCCTGGCCTTCGGGGGTTCGCGGTAACCAGGCCGGGGTTCCCGCTGATGGGGGTTTGCTGCATCCGAGACTTGGGGTTTGCTCTTTGGGTGTTTGAGGGTTCTGAACGTGGGCAGTATGTGGGATGGGTTTCTTGCGGGGGGGGGAAATCTCTTTGGGGACCCGCCCACTGATACTGAGTGTAGGTGGTTGGGCGGTCCCGACCTGCCCCACGCCCGCCTCTCGCATTTCGGGACATACTTTGAAGAGGAGGTGAGGGACAGGTAAAGGGTTCTCTGAAAGGGTGGGAGATGGGGACCTCTTGGAGTGTGCAATTAGTGGGGGCTAGTTGAGGGGCGGGGACCTTGAGGGTACTTGATGGTTCATGCTGGTTTGGGGATTTGCTTTCATTATGGGGAGTGCACTTGGTCTGTCCAGGCTTTGCTTATGGGGTCACATAGTGGCCACCAAAACTCGGGCTATGGAGTGCAGCGGTTAGGAACCTTGGCTGGAGTTGAACAGAACTGGATTCAAATCCAGCCCTTTAAACTAACTAGCTGTAACCTTGATAAAATGGTTTAATCTACTTTCCCATCTGTAAAAGGAGGCTGGCAGTAATATCCACCCAACAGAGTTGGGGTGAGGATCAAAAGAGAAGATGCCCACCCAGCAATTTGCTTGGCAGGAGTAGTGCCTGCCATATAATCAGTGCTTAAAAAATGATTCGGAGGACTTTCCTGGCGGCCCAGTGGTTAAGACTCGACGACACCAATGCAGGGGGTGCGGGTTTGGTCCTTGGTGGGAGAGCTAAGATTCCACATGCCACGGGGCGAGGCCAAAAGATGAAAAAAGAGATTCGGTGTTGTCATTATCATCATCACCAGTAATACAAATTGGGGAATAATGTCTGAGAGTGGCCTCCCCATGCACCTGTCCCAAGAGGCAGTTGGAGTCCACATTGCTGGCGCGGCAGGGGTCTCTCCTGGTAGGAAGGCCTGACAAAGCCCTGCACTGCTGCAGGGTTGGGGCCCTTTGGTTGTCCTGGGCTCCTGGTTGGGGAGAGGGTAGAAGGTCTCAGAGGTGATCCCTAACTGAGAATCTGCAGTGTTTATCCAGCTCTGCTAGGGACAGGCTGCTTCTTTTAGTCAACAGATCCTAACTGAAACGGTGACATGTTATTTGTTGTGCAAATCTGGACGGTTTTAAGAGTAAAATGGGCACAGTTAATTTATGGCTGAGCAGCAGGCGTAAACAGGTCCTGTCTTGGGCAGACCTTGGACAAATGGTTACTCTGTTTATTGAGGACCTACTCGTCATCAGGCACAGAACAAGGCCCTTTGCAGCTCCTGCATCATGTCCCTTTCTCTTCATCTTTCTGCCACTGTCCCAGTATATTGCAGTATGACCTCTCATCTGGATTGTCGTGGTTTCCTTCACACCTCTGATAGACTTTTTTTTTTTTTTTTTTTCGGTACGCGGGCCTCTCACTGCTGTGGCCCCTCCCGTTGCGGAGCACAGGCTCTGGACGCGCAGGCTCAGCGGCCATGGCTCACGGTCCTAGCAGCTCCGCGGCATGTGGGATCTTCTTGGACCGGGGCACGAACCCGTGTCCCCTGCGTCGGCAGGCGGACTCTCAGCCACTGCGCCACCAGGGAAGCCCTCTGATAGCCTTTTATACTACAGCTTCAAAGCTCTTTTTAAAATATAAATCTGATTGTCACAGTCTGCTGCTTTACGTGTTTAATGCTTTTCATTGCCGTTAAGGTAAAGTCCATTATTCTCTCAGACAGCTTTTCACATCTCAGCACCAGTTGGCCAAGCACTTGGGTTTTGGGACCTAGACCTAACTGGGTTTCAATCCCAATTCTTCCACTTAACAGTCCTGTGACCTTGGGCAAGTCACCCTCTGTGAGCCTCAGTTTTTATTATCTGTAACATGGGTGAGTCTAACAGGGTTTAGCCTAATGTCTGACCCAGAGTAGCAGCTCAACAGAGCATCAGACATTCTCCTTTCCCTCCTCTCCCTGCCTTTGCTGGTGATCCTGCTGCTGCATACATTCCTGGTAACTAATCTCTTACTCACCTGCTTCATACCCGCCCTGGCTCCTCTCTGCCCTCAAGATGAAGTTCTTTAATATGGCTTCTGAGCTCTTTATACTCTGGCGCATCTACCTCACTAACCTCCTGTCCTCCCTCTTCCTTCCCTGTCTCCTCCCCAAGCCCATCACTCTTGCTGGCTGCCAAACTGTTATGAATGATCTGCCTTGTTCTTTCTTACAGCTGGGCCTGTGTACTCGCTGTCCCTGCGGCCTGGATTGCCCCCCCGCTCCCTTGCCTTATTATTTTTCAGGTCTCAGTTTAGATGGTACTGCCAGGAAGTCTTCACTGATATCCCCCTATCCCCACCTGGGCCCTCTGTTCTCCTCTAGTCCCTCCATCACTGACCTGTTCACAGCCCTCATTGACTTCACTGAATTTTTTTGTTTTTTTTGGCCCCACTACGCCGCATGCAGGATCTTAGTTCCCCGACCAGGGATTGAACCCACACCTCCTGCACTGGAAGCTCAGAGTCTTAACCCCTGGGCTGCCAGGGAAGTCCCGCGACTTCACTGAATTTTATTAACTAGTGTGGTCCAGTCAGCATATAATTTGAGCCACGTATATAATTTAAAACTTTCTAATAACCGCATTAAAAAAGCAAAAAGAGACTGGTGAAATTAATGTTAATAATGTTTTATTTAACCCAGTATTTCCATATATTATCATTTTAACTTGTGAAAAAAATTATTAATGAGATATTTTATCTTCTTTTTGATTTTACTAAGTCTTTGAAGTCCAGTATGTGTTTTACACTTACAGCCCTTCTCAACTTGAATGAGCCACATTTCAGGTGCTCAGTAGGTCCAGGTGGCTGGTGGCTCCTGTACTGGCCACTGCAGGTATGACTGTTAACTTGTCTGTCTCCCAGATTAGACTCTGACCTACGTGAGAGCAGGGGCTGCATGTTGATCATCTTTGTAACCCGACTTCCTAATGTGGTATCTGGCTCATAGTAAGGGCTCAGTAACCATTTGGTAAATCACTGAATAAACAATGATCTGGTGGGGTGACAGTTTTATCCCCCTTTTACAGGTGAGGACACTGGGGTTCAGAGAGGTGAAATGAACGGTCTGGGGTCCCACAAAAAGTACATGATCAAGCCAGGATTTAAATCCAGGCCTACAGACTCCAGATCCTGGCTATCAGTACCATGTCTTGCCTTCCAGCCAGTTCTCTGAACAAATTCTGAGAGGATTCTGGGAGGATTTTTGGAGCTGCTGGTGCTTGAACTGGCCCTCAAAGAGTGGCAGAAACGTCCTGAGAGAGTCAGCTTGTCTGTCAGGTGGTCACAGTGGATGAGAAAAATCCCTGCAGTAAAATCTCTTTTTATGCTAACGTGAGTACTCTTCTGCTTGCTAACATCCAAGCCCCAGTTTTAGAGACTAGACCAGAGTCCAGTTTGTCCTTGGACTTCTGTTGAATTAGGTCAGTGTGTGTTATTCTCTCCAAACCTGATCACCTGTGGGTGCCCCAAGAGCTCCGGCCCCTGGAGCCTCACCTGAGCTAAGGGCCTTCATTAGGGCCTGCCTGATGGTGTCGAAGGAACCTGCACTTTGTACGCAGGATGTCTGCGTCTGCATCCTGCCTCAGCCAGTCACTAGCTGTGCTGCTTGAGTAATTGGCTTCACCCTCCTAATCCTCAGTTTCTCTTCAGTGATAATATCTGTTTCGTTGGGTGACTTTGTGGATGAAGCAAGATTGTATGTATTAAGTACCTAGCACCGACCGGGGAGTACATTAAATGTTGGCTGTTTTTGTTTCACCGTTACCATGTTGTACTGTTTCCTGGACAAAGTCCTCTGTGCCCACACCCCTGGGTTCACCCGTTTGTTTTCATGCCCAGGATTCTGCCTCTCCCTGTGAGCTTCCTAAGGCCTGGCCCAGGCTTGTACATCTATGGGTTCCTCAAGTACATGGCCATTAAGTGCTTGCTGCCCAGTTAGGGGCAGACCACAAAGACATGTTTCTTATAGCTTTGTACACAGTTTGTACTTTCTCAGGCAAAGAGTGCCTTTATGGATTTTGTAGAAGGAGGTTGAGAAAGAGGATGGTGGAATGAAATTTCTGGTGAAGGCTTGAAAGCTTAATCCAAGGCCGACCTTGGACCAGAGGTACCCCTAGGCTGTGAGGTTTGAGGAGGTGTTCTCCGTCGCCAGTGTTAGCTCAGTGAGCGCAGGCAGCACGTCTGGCTTCTTCCCCACTGTATCTGCCCTAGAACTGTGTCTGGCACATGGTAGAGGCTCAACAAATATTTGTCGAATGAATCAATTTTGTTCAGTCTCCGTTTGAAAAGATAAATACCATGAATATAGGCTCCATATTTAGTAGTAAAATGCTGCTTTGTAATCACTGTGTGGAAAAGTGCACAACAGAGTGTCAACTGATACAGTCTTCGTGGAACACAGTTTGGCGTTAAAAATGTGCCTTGTGTGTTTTTTTTTTTAACAGCTTTTTTAACAGATATAAATCTAATTTATATGCCGTAAAGTTCACCCATTTGCAATATACTATTCAATGTTTTTTTTTTTAGTATATTTACAGAGTTGTGCAGTCATCACCATAATCTTAATTTTAGAACATTTTCATCATCCAAAAAAGAAACCCTGTGCCCATTAACATTCGCTCCATGTCTTAGCTTGGGCTGCTGTAACAAAAAAACTATAGACTGGGTGACTTATAGACAACAGAAGTTTATTTCTCACAGTTCTAGAGACTGGAAGTCCAGGATCAGGGTGCCAGCATGGTCAGGTTCTAGTGAGGACCCTCTTCCGGGTTGCAGACTACCTATTGATACTTCTCATTGTATCCTCACATGGTGGAGAGCAGAGAGAGGAAGCAAGAGCTCTGGTAACCCTTAGGGGCACTAATCCCATTCCCAAGGGTTCCACCCTCATTACCTCATCTAGACTTAACTACCTCCCAAAGGCCCACCTCCTAATACCATCACTTGGAGGTGGGTGGGTAGGGTTTCATCATATGAATTCTGGGGGGCCACAAACATTTAGTCCATAACATTCCACATTTCTCCTCCTTCCCCTCCCCCCAGCCCTAGGCAAGCACTATCTACTTTTTGTCTATAGATTTGCCTATTCCAGACATTTCATATAAATGGGATTTTACTGTATGTGGTCTTTAGTGAGGTTCATCCATGTTGTAGCATGTATTAGTATTTCATTCCTTTCTGTGCCTGAATAGTATTCCATTATATACATGTATTGATGCCATATTTTGTTCATTCATTGGTTGATGACATTTGGGTTGTTTCTGCTTTTTTGGCTGTTATGAATAATGTTGCTATAAACACTTATTTGGGTACAAGTTTTTGTGTGGACATAAATTTTTGTTTCTCTGGCAGTAGGGTTGCTGGGTCATATGGTAACTCTGTGTGTTTAACAGTCTGAGGAACTGCTCAACTCTCTTCCAAGGTGGCTGCACCATCTCACACGCTCACCAGCAGTATATGAGTGTTCTTATTTCTCCATTGCCATGTCAACTCTTGTTATTGTTTGTCTTTGCTTATAGCTATCCTTGGGGATGTGACAGGGTATCTCATTGTGGTATTGATTTGCATTTCCCTAATGACTAATGATGTTGAACGTTTTTTCATGTGCTTATTAGCCTTTTGTATATTTTCAAATCCTTTGCCCATTAAAAAAATGTGAATGTGTTTAGATCCAGCAATTCCACTTCTTGCTATCTATCTGACTAGAGAAATCCTCACACATGTGCACAATGAGACCTGTATAAGGAGATCCAGCATTGTTTGTAAAAGGAACAGTTTAGAAACATTGAATTACCATCAGGAGACCTGGTAAATACACATCTTTTCTCAAGTGTCTTTCAGACTGTGACCCATTGGCAACTCATGAAACTGAATGTAGTAGGTTGCAACCAGAATTAAAAAAAAAAAAAGAGTAGAACAGAATAGAAAGAATTTCAAGAATGAAGGGTAAATATTTCCTTCTATGGGTTGGGGTCAATAAAATTTGCAGACACTGCTGTACATTGCTTTGTAGGAGTTAAAAACACTGAGGTAGATCTGTACTGTCATGAAAACATCTTTAGGACACGTTAGTGAAGAAAAGATGCTGCATACACAATTACATACATAGGGAAAGGTTTGGAATGTCTTGCTGACAAGAGTGGTTACCTCTTAGGAGGAGACCAAGATGGGAGTGAGTAGTCAAGGAGAACTTGAAACTTGTCTATTTTGTATTTATATATTTTTTTCTCTCATTAAGAATACATGACACAGAATGAAAAACAAGTTGTTGAAAGACAGACAAGACTGTACTTGGTATAGTTGTTTTCTGAATGTGATGTCCAGTCCGTCCACGGCTCTCATAACACTTTGTCCGTGAAACGTTCCATCCTTGTTGAACCTTGCGTGGATGGACAGTTGTTGGCTGCCATGTACAGGCTCAGGAGATCGCCCCTTTTGGGTGGCGGTGGAGCGAGCTAGGAGGATGAAGTGGTTGGTGAAGCGCAGGTGAGCATTCGTTCATTTACCCGACACACAGTGGACAGGAAGCAGCCACATGGCCGTGCGCTGCGCAGACTCTGGAAGGCCCTGCCTCGATTCATGGGGACCTCGCCACAGCCCCTTGAGGAAGGTGCTGGCGGGGGCCAGGGTGGTGTAGAGGCTAAGAGCACGGGCTTTGAAGTCAGGCCAGCTTGGTCTTTCAGCTTATTAACTTTCCTGGGCCTCCCATTTCCTCATTAAAAAAAAATGGCAACATCGAAAAACTGCCACCTACCACTGAAGGGCTGTGGTGAGTAGTAGGCGGGAGGCTGCTTGTCGCTGAGCGTGGGGTCTGTTCAGCGCGGTGCCCCTGCAGGGTAGTGGTTACGCTTGTGCTGTGTTTTGCACGCGAGGAAACTGGCCCTGACTGTGCCGCATTGAGTAGGAGCTTTGGGCAGCCCGGACGCTGGTTAGCGAGTGTCAAGGACCCAGAGACACCTGGATTTTGGTCTCAGCTTTACTACCAACTGCTTGTGATTTCCCCCCCCCGCCCCCCCCAACGGTGCACCGGCCTCTCACTGTTGTGGCCTCTCCCGTAGCGGAGCACAGGCTCCGGACGCGCAGGCTCAGCGGCCATGGCTCACGGGCCCAGCTGCTCCGTGGCATGTGGGATCTTCCCGGACCGGGGCACGAACCCGTGTCCCCTGCATCGGCAGGCGGACTCTCAACCACTGTGCCACCAGGAAAGCCCCCGCTTGTGATTTTGAGCAAGTATGTTCCTTCCCTTTCTGGGCCTTAGTCTCCCCCATCCATACCATGACAAAATCATGTCCAAACCCTTTTCCTTTGCTTGCCTAGTTTTGACTACAGGTGGGGCCCCATGAAGCCCCAACTTTAGTTCTCAGGCCTAGAGTGAATGATCAGAATGGGATACAAAAAGGTGAATTCTTAAAGGTGGAGGTGTGGCTGGAACAGACTGAGACTGCGCATGACTGAGGTTCACGGCATTTAAAAAGTGGGCAGGTAAAGTCCAAATGGAAATTTGGCAGGAACCAGGCCGGAATTGCTGCATTAAATAGTGGTTTCTTCTGAGTTGTGGTGTCAAATGTCATTTTTCAGACTTCGCTGGTTGCCTGTTGGAAATTTGCCTAAGACCAAATTCTTTGGCTTTGCCTGCCACGTGGCCTACAATGGTGATTGATCTTGGCTTGAGTAACTGATGGGCCATTTCCTCCAATAGTAGTAAATTAATGGCCGTGGTGGAGAGAACCCCAAACTTGGGAATGTAGAGACCAGACTGTAGGCTAAGCTTGACCAGTAACCTGGTTTGTGATCTTGGGCCACTGGGCCACCATCTGCAAAGGGTGGTGATCGAACTTGATTTTAATTTTTACAATTCAGTTTAGAAAATGGAGTTTGTCCTTCTCGTGATACTTATTGGAGGAAATTGAGAATTGTAAAATTAAAAAGGAGGAAAATATCTCTCATTTCCCTGCAAATTGTGATTTTTAATATTTCAGTTGTCTTGTTATATATATTTAAAGCCCACCTAGTTTCCAAAGATTTGAGGTGTCTTTAGTGTACATGTACTTTGTTTTTCAATAATTGAAGGCATATTCTACTTAGGTTGTTTTTTTTTTTTTTTCCAGTTATCCTCATAGCAGACACTTTTAATGTAATCATTTTCTTGATGTTGGAATTTTACGACATCCAGTTTTTGGCTTGGTTCTGATCTTGAAGGTTCATTCCAACTCCAGAGTTTGGTTATCAGGCAAAATTGTCCTAGGAGCAGAACGGATCTGAATTTAGAGGCATGGAAAGAGCAAATTGCCAAGAAGTCAAGCTGCACGTCCATCAACTCTTAGTTTACAGCTTGGGACAGGGAAGCATTATTGGGGGTTAGACATAAAGGGCTCGGATTCTGGCCTTGGTTCTCTACTTAACTGCCATGAGACTGAGTAGGCTGCTGAAATTATCTGGGCTTTAGCACCTTCCTTTGAGAAATGCATAGACCCTCAGGGAATTGGGCAATTCTCATGATGGTAAATCTTTTGTAAGTTATAGAGCATTGTATGTTTCAAGGTGACCGGGTGTTTTGCTCCCATTTATGGAATACTTACAATACGCCAGGTACTTGCCGGACACTTGTGGTCTCATTTAATTGCCAGTTGCTCTATCAAGTAGCTGCTGTTCTCCTTTTACAGACGAAGGAAGCGAGGCTGGGAGAGGTATGTGGCAGAGCTTAGAACAGAATCCAGGGAGGTGCGTTTTGTGTTGAACCACACCTCCTATTATGGTTTAGTTTTCTGTCAGTGCCTCCAGATCCTCACTGAACCTGTTTTTATAATTCAACCAGTAAAACTTCTTGAATCAGTGAGTTTTGCATTTTTGTTTGATATTCTTTTTTTTTTTTTTTTTTGCGGTACGCGGGCCTCTCACTGTTGTGGCCTCTCCCGTTGCGGAGCACAGGCTCCGGACACGCAGGCCCAGCGGCCATGGCTCACGGGCCCAGCCGCTCTGCAGCATGTGGGATCTTCCCGGACCGGGGCACGAACCCGTGTCCCCTGCATCGGCAGGTGGACTCTCAACCACTGCGCCACCAGGGAAGCCCTGTTTGATATTCTTAAAGCATCCGAATTGGTGCCTGATTCTGGGAAGCTTAATTTTTGGTTGTGATAGGCATATTAATAATGATGGTAATAGTAATGACAAAAACAACGCTAGATGCCATTTAGCGAGCACTTACTGTGTGCTGAGCGTTTATATATTGATACATTAACTCATTTAATCTTTACAGGTAGAGGGTGGTATCCCCATGTAACGAATTAACAAAGTAAGACTCAGGAACATCAGTAGCTTATATTTGGCATGGTGCCTCTGCACCTAGCCCATCTGTGGCCCACAGAACCCTTGACGTGTGAATGAATGACTGACCTTACTCAGTTGTTAAGTGTTAGAGCCAGACCTCTGCCTCAAAGCCTGAGTTCTTAACCTCTGCACTGCATGCCTCACAGGTAGCTGGCTGGCTGTGACCTGATGACGGACAGTCCGTCTGATAGTCTCTGCTGTTCAAACACTGACTCTTCTTTTATCACACGTGTTCTCTCCTAGTGGCCTTGTTCCCAATTTACCAGATGACCTGGATGGCATCAGCCCCATTGCTGGTTTGGGAAATGGTGGTAAGTACACAAAGTAAGAACAAGGGAAGTAGACGCGAGGCCACGAGGGCCTTCAGGCCTTGAGCCTGGGCCTGAGCTTTGATGATTCCAGGGCCCAGAGCTAGCCCGGCATGGCTTGGTGCTCCCAGGAGGTACACAGTATTTTGTATACATATTGACCTGCTACTCAGTCCTTTCATAAACACTGGACTAGAGGAATTGATGTCCTTGGGGCCATATTTCATGAGTTTCATTTCTTGCTACCACACTTACAGGGGTTCAGCCAGTGTTTGCTGAACTGAATGGCCAGTGGAGGCTGGATGTTGAATCGGTGACTCGGTCGGGTTCGGAGGATCTGTTGGTCCCTGCTGCCGAGTGGCTGGAGGCCCCTGAGGGCTGCTGTCCAAACTTCAGTGTGCAGAGGCCTTCCTGGCAGGCTGCTGGATTCCAGCTGCCCGCTGAGGCCCAGCATTCCTACACGGCCCTGCCCTTTGGAGACAAATAGTTGGTTAGACCACAGGAGACAGCGCTGAGGAAATAGGCAGTCTGCTGTGTTGAAGCTGGACCATGAGGAGACTTTCTGTTTTGCAGTTTGGGTTTTGCTAAGCGTTCTTCATAATTTTTGTTTCCGAAAAAAATGGATGCTATCCTAAGTATCTGTGGGAAGTGCTAATAATTTGCCACGTTGAAATATCTTAGAGATAATTTTGACTTGTTCCCCCCCACCCCCCAAAATGGTGAGATTATGTGCAAAAGGAAGAAGGTTTTAGAGCAGACAATGATGTAAGTTTCACAAGGTTTATTGCTGGAGACTCTTTTAACTTACAGGCCACCCTCAGGTTTTCCTTTAGAACCTATTAACTTTTACTTCAAACGTACAATCCCGCAGTTCTGGTTTCTCTTTTTCCTGCCCAGGCAGTTAGGAGCAGAAAATTCATAGGCCTCCTCCTTAATTCAGCCCGTGTTATACATCTGCTTCACGCCAGGTTCCGGGCTCAGTGCTGGGATTCGGATCATGGTTCTGATCAAGCCTAGAGGGCAGACAGCTAGAGAACGATCAGGATAGATCACACAGTCAGTGTAACGAGTGAAGAAGTGAAAGGAGCTGGGAGAGGGGATGAGAAGGAGATTTACCCTCAGATGAAGGAGGGGGGGTGGGCCGGAGTTTCCCAAGAAGCTGAACTGGAGCCAAGACTTGAAGAATGAGTGGGACCTAGGTGGGGACACAGACACAGGTGACAGAGCACAGCCCGTCTGAGAAACAGGAAGGCAACCTGCGTGCCCCCGGTCTGGCGCACCGGGCTCTGCACAGTCCCCCACTGCCCCGCTCCTGAGCCGCTTGTCGGCTGAATGCTGAGCGCCACGCCCGCTCCCTCCTCTGGGCCTTTGTCCTCATCTGCCTGCTGCCTGCCTGAGTCTTTATGACTCAGCTCAAGCCCACCGCCTCCTGGGCTCTCCCTAGGCTGCCTTAGGTGTGCTTTCTCCTCTCTGAACCGTATGTATTTCACTGCATTTCGTTTCATCTGTTCCCGTTGGCTACTTAACAAGTACCCAGAATCAGACCCCTTCTCACCCTCCCTCCCTGGTCTAAGCCATCAGGACCTCTGGCCTGGATTCTCCCAGTGTTCTCCTAACTGGTCTCCTTGTTTCTCTCAAAGCGCCTTTTAATCTGTTCTCAGCGAGGCAGGCAGAGGGAGCCTGTGGAAACCCAAGTCCCATAACGCTACCCCTGAGCTCAGCATCCTCGGCGTCCTGAGAGGAGCCAGTGAGGCCGTACACAGCCCGTCCGCCAGCACCTGGCTCACCACATATGCCCCTTTACTGCTCTCGCGTCCATCGGCCTCGTGGCTGGTCCTCAGATCCCCTGGGCATCTCCCACCCCAGGCCTTTCCCCTGTGCCTTCTCCAAGTTTGCCCAGAGGTCACCTCCGCAGTGAGCCGTTCCTGAACTTAACCACCTTATTCGAAACTGCAAGTCCTCCCCCCACCCTTGCTGTTGGTATTTCCTATCCTTGCCCACTGTATTTTTCTCCGTAGCATTTATCACCTTTGAACATACTCTGTAACTACCTATTGTTTTGTTTATTGTTTGTCTCCTCTTTCTAGACTGTCAGCTCCTTCTGTTTGTTTTGTTTCTAGAATGGTGCCAAGCAGAGAGTAGGCCCTCAGTGCATTCATTCACTCAGCACACATTTCCTCAACACCTGAAAAGCGCCACGCACTTGTGCGGCGTGGAGCAGTTTGCTTACATCTCCGTCTTGCCCACGGGATCGGGATCCTCTTGGGTGCAGGATCAACGTCTCTCTCACCGTTGCTTCCCCAGCACCTCGCGTGGTGCTTGGCGCAGAGGAGGGGTGTAATACATGTTTGTTGAATTAAAGAAGCTGTGGAAAGATCTGGGTACTGGCAAAGTCTTGAATCACTCTGAAGCAGGATTTGCCAGTTTCTGACCCACTGCCTGCTTTTGAAAGTAAACTTTTACTGGATCACAGCTTCTTTGTTTTTGAATTGTCTGTGCCTGTTTTTGTGTTGAGTGGTTGTGACAGATTTGAGGCTTTGTGTATGGCCTGCAAAGCCTAAAGTATTTATTGTCTGGCATTTTTTTTTTTTTTTTTTTTTTTGCGGTATGTGGGCCTCTCACTGTTGTGGCCTCTCCCGTTGCAGAGCACAGGCTCCAGACGCGCAGGCTCAGCATCCATTGCTCCTGGGCCCAGCCGCTCCGCGGCATGTGGGATCTTCCTGGACCGGGGCACGAACCCGCGTCCCCTGCATCGGCAGGCGGACTCTCAACCACTGCGCCACCAGGGAAGCCCTATTGTCTGGCATTTTAAGAAAAAGTTTGCCAACCCCTGCTAAGTCAGTCAGATATGGTTTGTTTTAATCGCTGACATGTGAAGATGATATCCTGTTCAGCAAAATAATTTTATGACAAGCAGTAAGGAAGTACACAGCGGGGCAGCTCTCCTTTGTTTGCCCCATGCATTCTTTGGATTCATCTTCTGACATTTACATTGTTACATTGGGGCTAGTTCAAGTAGTTCGTAAATATTTGAAATACAATGGCTTAGAGCTTTCTGTAGACTCAAATCACAAGACAGAATGTATCGTGGAAGCTAGTCATTTTTATTTTTCTTCCCTAATGGGGATGCTGGGCAGTCTGCATACCGTGACGTTTTCCTGTGTCTGTTTTACCTTCTTATAGTGCTCCCACATGTGTCGGAAGAAACGGTGTCTCCCACCAGAGCCCGGAACATGAAGGACTTTGAAAACGTAAGTGGAGATACCAAATTACCATCCCTCACAAATCACGTCTGCAGCCACTGTCCAGCCAGACCCAGGAGGGAGCTGTATTTCTTAAGAAGCATCCAGACTGGATAAGGGCAGGGTTGGGAGGAATGCCAGAGCTCGTGGCTGCTCTCTGGGTGACCTTCACATTCCCACACAGGCGGCCCTTTGTACACAGGCCGGTTACGGGTTCCAACAGGATCAGTGGTTTCCAGCCTTGGGGAGTTTGGTGTATTTCTGGTGTCCCAAATAAGAGGATGTCACCATGTAGCACAGCTGAGAGGCACTAACATGTATTAAGGGCTTTCCTGTGATGTAAGCCGTGTTATTTATGGTCCCCATTGAATCCTCGCTGTGACGGAGGTATTTTGTATTATCCGCATTTTACAGGTAAAGAATCCTAAGACTAGGGGAGGCTCGCTTACGGTCACATCATACTTGAGTGACAGAGCTGGGGTTTGAATCCACGTTTTTAATGACTCCAAAGCCGTTATTCTTTTTGCTGCGCTGTGTGGCCTCCTTGCATTTTGTAGGCTGCATCTTTGTTGCTGTCGAATGAAACATGAGCGGCCTGTTCCCACTGCTGTGTGGTGATTGTCTAAGAATGGATTGCTCAGTGATGGATTTGGCTTCAGCGCTTACTGTCCTCCAGCATTGTGTGTTTCATTTGTTAGTGGACGGGGTTTGTTGTCAGGTAACAAGAAAAGAAGGTTATTTTCCCAATTCCAGTTCTCCTTAACAAGTTACCTGCTCAACGCTCTCATTTGTCATGGGAAGATCTAGACTCTTCTTCATTTGTAATCAAATGAAATCCATACTATGCAGGACACGGGAGATATTTATCAGAGAGAAGATGGAGGACACAGAGGGAAGGACATACCACCATCATGTTTCTCTCTCTCCAGTTGTCTTTCCTGAAAAGAGTGGTACTGTCTCTGGATTTAATTTAGAATACTCATTACTGCTATCAGTTATTTGCAAACCACCAGTGACCAATTGAAGAAATGACTTGTCAGATCTCTAATGGAAATAAGTAATTTCTGAGCTTTGAGTTGTTACAATTTCAACTCTACAACCCGATCTATGCTGTGGGGCCTGGGGCCTGAAACAGATGAGATTTGATTATTCCACATCGTGTATAATTAAAATGTGCTCTACTATTAAATGGTTGTTCCTGTTTTATCATAAGAGTAATAATAGCTACTGTTTATCGAGCTCTTGCTCTGAGCTGGGAACTTGAAGCGTTAAGCTCTTCATATATATTACTTTAATCTTGAAGCAGCTCTGCAAGATACAGAGTTATTTAAGTTTTGAAGGGCACAGTTTTGATTTTTATTTCTAGATGGAAAAATTTAACAGAATCTCAGAATTTTGGCTTCACGTTTTGTTGTCTGCCTTTTGAACTGGGAGAAATCTCTGAATTGAATCCACCCCTCTTTATTATATGTAGGAGAAACAGAGGCTGAGGGATGCAACATGGCAAAGCTGTTTTCAGAGGCAGTCTGTGCTGCCTGAGGACCACGGCCTCTGGAGCCAGACTGCCTGCTCATCCGCTTCTGCTGGGTGACCTTGGGCCAGTCACTTAACCTCTCTGTACTTTCTTTGTCTTTCAAATGGACATGTTACAAGTTCCTACTTCATAGGGCTGTTGTGTGGATTCATGAGTAAATATATGTGACGCACATATGCCTAGCACAGAGTTCATTTTGTGTGTTACCTATTTCTCCTCTTACTGTTCTATTTATTGTTGTTATTTTTGTCTACTCTGCCATGTGATTCACGTTTCCCTTGCTCAGATGTGTTCTTGATGACCCAAATACTGATTTTCTTAAAGGTGAGGGAGAGCCTTCTCTGCCAGTACGTTTTAGGATTTATGTTTTTTCTTCATGACTGTGGTCCTTTGGCTGCTGTTAGGTTTTTTATGGCATTGATATTTTTTATTGTAGCATTTTCAAGAGCAAATTCTGCAGTTGAAATTGAAATGACCACACTGTTCTCAGTGTCTCGCTTTCAGGTCTTTATAAAACACTGAAAATTTTCCTCTGGCCTGAGCTACTAAATGCATGATCTCTGTGTTGGGATGCTTATAGGAAATGCTCTTGGCATCTGATGCTAATTTTAAAGTCCGCGTGCATATTAAAGAGGGGACTAGAATACTTTTGATTTAAAGGGGAAACTCGTGGTTTCTTTTATTCTAGTCTTAGATGACAGATATCTGAACATCAGAGTCTACTAGCAAGGGTCTAGCAAAATACGGGCCTCCTGGTTTTGCTTAGAGTTCATCCATTCATCAGTGAATATTTTCAAATATATGTCCTGTGCCAGGCTGTGCCAGGGGCTAGGGAATTGGCAGTAAATTAAGACCCTGTAAGTCTCCCTGTCAAGAGGCTCGCAGTCTAGTTAGGGAGATGGATAGGAAAATAGTGCAGTGCTAGGGGTTAAGTACGGGGTGCTCTGGGGCACAGAGCAGGGGCCCCGAACCTGGCCTAGGGGACTTAGGGCAGCCTCCCTGGAGGAAGGTCATCAGGAAAAGTGGGGATTAGGGTTAGCCAAGGTGAGAGGACTGGGAGAGCACCCCAGGCACAAGGACTCACATGTGACGATGTAGAGAGAGGCATGACGGCGTGTGAGGAGGTTGGGAATCTAAGTTCCCTTTGGCTGGAAGGAGGCGGTAGGATGGAGGGCCTGAGAGAAGTGAGGCCACTGAAGCAGGCAGGAGTCAGATTCTGCAGGCTTCCGTATGCTACACTGCTTCTTTTTAGTTTTTTCCTGAAGATGAAGGGGAGCCAGTGGTGGGTTTTAATCTGGGGAGGGAAGTGACCGGAACCCTGCTTCAGAAGATCGGCCATGGGGTAGGGATGATGCCTGAGCTAAGGGGAGGGGTCCGGAGGTGTTGGGAAGAAAGTCTGCCAGCATTGTCGGCTCACCCAGGCCCTACATCTGACACACGGGGACTCAAGCCCAGAGAGGCAGAGGGACTCCTTTGGGTTCTGACCTTAGGCCTCTGGCACAGGAGGTCTTTCTGTTACACTCTGAGTCCTCTTCTGACATGTAAAAGCCACACGCCTTCTTGTGGGCCTTTAAACTGGTGATCCATTGTCTAGTGCCCACATCAGCTGAGGTATAGTCACCTGCACGGCAGGCCTCATAGCAGGAGGCTGGCAGATTAGTTATCAGATTAGTTATCAGTTTGGTCTTCAGTGGGAGCCTTTCTAGCTCCCCACTGTAGTGGGGAGCTCCCCGGACCAGGCGAGGCTTGGCTGAGATGTGTTTTGTAAAGGACTGTGCTTACCTGGTGTGTCTGTTTCAGAGACTGCAGTTTCTCTCTGTCTCTCTCTCCCTTTGTTTCTTTCAAAATGTTTTGAGCAAGTGGGGAGACCCAGATTCTGGTTCATCGTGTCCAGTCTGGGTAGCTATCTTTTTTTTTTTTTTTGCGGTATGCGGTCCTCTCACTGCTGTGGTCTCTCCCGTTGGGGAGCACAGGCTCCGGACGCGCAGGCTCAGCGGCCATGGCTCACGGGCCCAGTCGCTCCGCGGCATGTGGGATCCTCCTGGACCGGGGCACGAACCCGTATCCCCTGCATTGGCTGGCAGACTCTCAACCACTGCGCCACCAGGGAAGCCCCGGGTAGCTATCTTTATCCGTATGTAGAAGCGCTTAATTCTGGCTTTTACTGTGACAGAGAGTGACACGTGTAGCTTTCCACCTCTGTTGATACAAGTGGCTAGTATTGTTTAATGACTGTCTTAAGTTCATAAAGACTTGTTTTCAAAGGGATGGATTGAACCATAATTTACGTAATCTCTTCCTGTGCCATGTTCAGATTGTTTCTAATTCTTCACTATTATAAACAAAGCTGTGGTGAATATCCTGGTGCATGTGTCTTTGTACAGTTATGTGGTTATTTCCTTAGGATAGACTCTGCTGCTCTTGTTTCAAATCCACCTGCCCTGAGGTGCTGGTGTTCTTGTTTCAAGGCCCTTACTCCTTTTTGTTGAAAAGTCTTGGTCTGAGCGGAGGCAGTTGGTCAAGTTTAATGTTTTATCTGTGGTATGGCCAGGAGATTTGCATCTTCAGATTTGCTCTGTAACCTCCATGTGGTGGGTTACTTCCTCACAGAGAATAGCCCCCTTCACTCTCCAGCCCCACCCAGTCTGCACGGCCCTTGAAGCTTCAGAAGCACGGTGGTACGGGGACATGACACGCACTTGGAGATGACCAGAATTGGGTTTTAGGTCTTGGCCCTGTCACTAACTGACCTGGGGGCTGATACGGTCTTTCATTCAGAATTGTCATGGGGGTTATATGAGTTCTGGTGTGGAAAGCACCTAGCGTGATGCCTGGCACACAGTGGGTGCCCAGTGCCTGCTGGTGTGCCCTCTGATCTGAGGATTCTATCACAGCTCCCTCGGTTCTGCCCCATCAGTTGTCAGTTTCGGCTGATCCTTCTGTGATGTTTCTTTGGCTTTGGAAGGAAATCCCTAACTTCTTGCCACAGTCCCTGACACCCTGCGCTGTGTCGTCGGCGGTACCTTTGTGCTGCAGCACGCAGGCTGCTCTCAGCCGCGCAGCTGGGCCTTCCCGCGTCTCCTCCCTCTGCTGGGACCGCCCTTTCTCCTCCTCCCGAGGGGCAGGCCCCTTGACCTTCACGGCTCAGCCTTAATGTGACCTTTTCGAGAGGCCGTCAGTCACTCCCTTCCCCAGCTCGTTCGGGACCCAGCCAGCCCTCGGGACCCAGCCAGCCCTCGGGACCCAGTCTTTCCCACCATGAGTCCCATGACTGTTTGTAATGGTGTATTTTACTGGTGTGGGTGCTTGACGTGTGTGTCCTCTGCTTCGTCCCTAGTGCTCAGCACCCAGCTGAACAAGATGGTAGTCACTTAATAAATTCTTGTTGATGAGATGAATGTGTGACCTTGTATAAGATACTAAAGCTGTAAACTTTGGTTGCCTTATCTGTGAAATGGGAAAAGTAATACTTAACTCCTAAGGCCGTGGTGAGGATGAAGTAACATATGCCAGGACAGTGCCTGGTACCCCGGGTCTTAAGCAGATGCGGGTGGCTGCCACATTCCTGGGAATCAAGTGGCTGGAGCAGTGTAGCAGCAGGGAGGGAGCACGCAGACACCCCAGTCTTAGGAGAGCAGGCAGTGATGAGGGCGAGGGGAGGCTGAGGAGAACAGGGACGCCTTTAGAACCAGGCAGGAGAGCAAGAATCGCGTGGGGTGCAGGCTGGTGGACGTGGTTGAGGCCAAGTCTGGAGCTGACAGAGTGGGTGTCGCCGCCACCCTGGGGTGCTGGCTCTGCAGGAGATGGGGCCTGTCAGTGCCTGGGGCCTTGGGAATCAAGTTGGGCTTCTGGCTGTGGGATGTCTGTGCTCCGTGCAGAGGTTCACTTGTGTGGTAGGATGGCCTCCTGTGTGCTGGATCGAACGCTGTGAGTTCTCGGACCTCTGCACGTCCCAGCCGTGCCCTCCAAAGACCTGGCCAGATGGCGGGCTGGGCAGTGTAAATTTTTACAATCTTTTTTTTTTTTTTTTTTTTATGAAGCAAAACTCAACTTTTATTTGTAACTTTTTACAAGTAACAAGTTAAAAGATTTGTGGAAATGATCCAAAGTGATGAATTTTGTCTATAAATGTGGTCCAAAACAATGATGTTGCAATTTTATTGCTATTTCCTAAGATGACTTAATGTTCAAAACCCACGATTTTAAAATTATTTTTGTGTGAACGCTTTTTTCTCTTTTGTGATTTTAAGCAAGCTACTATAGGTTTAAAATTTTTCAAACAGTGACATACAACTTAAGCATTACTACAAACCCGTGTCCCCTGCATCGGCAGGCGGACTCTCAACCACTGCGCCACCAGGGAAGCCCAACAGGAAATCTTTACAATCTTTTTGAAGGCCATTTGAAAAGAGATTTTGATGGTCATACAAATAATATTACTCTTGAGCCCGATAATCCATTTTGGGAAAATTTGTCCTGAGGAGACAACCCAGTGGAAGGAAGAAAGCTCTGGGCATGACGGTGTTTGTTGCCACATTGTATGTAATTGGGAAAAACTGGGAACAGGGGAATTATATTTTACGTTTGTTATCTCTTTGGCTTATCGCAACAAGCTTGTGATGAAGGTATTTCACAGGTGAGGAGGTGGAGGTTGGAGAGATTAATGACTTGCCCATGAGTTTAGCGTGATTGAGAAACAAAAAGAAGACAAAATTGGGACTTCCTTGGTGGTCCATTGGTTAAGACTCTGCGCTCCCAATGCAGGGGGCCCTGGTTCGATCCCTGATCAGGGAGCTAGATCCCACATGCCCCAACTAAGACCCGGTGCAGCTAAATAAATAAATAAATAAAATAAAACATTTAAAAAAAGAAGGCAAAATTCAAACCTGGTCTTTCTGGTTGTAAAGCCTGTAGGCTTCTCCTAGAGCACACTGGATCCATAAGTGGGCAAGAGAGAAAGGGTTAAGTAATGGACTGTGAACCAATTCAGTGAATTTAGCGCAGTCATTTTAAGTGATAATTATGTGAATTATGCAGCAACATGAAAATATTTAAGATATGTTAGGGGAAAGCAATGGATTATACAAATTCACTTATGTTATAATTTTACAAAAAGATGTGTATTCATGAGCAAAGGCTGAAAAGAACATAAATAGAGTTGCTTTCGTAAGATAGTTGTATTCCAAGTGTTATTTGGGTTTTAAAATTCTGTCATTGCTACAGTATTGTTTGTTAATAAATAGATGTTTGCTTAGTCACAGTTTTCTGGATGATTTGAGGACACCGGGAGAGTACTGGAATCAGAAACTAATTCCAAAGTGTCTTCCTCATTGTACTAACCTCACTTAGTTGCTGCTGGCAGAATTGCCTTACATGCAGTATTGTTTACTGGAGATGAACTCTGGGCAGCAGGATTTCATGGTTTTTTTGTTGTCTAGGTGAATGGTCTTAACAGTTTTTGGACTTTCAAAGAGGATAAAAAATTGACAGTGGCCCGAAGATCTGCGTATTGAGGGCTTAGTGAGAACTGGATTCCTTTTGAAAGCTATCCTGTGTTTTCTGCTTGCTCCGTGCCAGGCTCTGCCAGGTACTTTAGCTCATTTAGTTGTCACAACACCCCTGTGAGGTAATTGATTTTTATCCTCATTTTATAGATGAGCCAACAGTGACTCAAAGGTGTTAGTTTTCCCAAGGTTATGTGGCTTACAAGTGACAGCATTGGGAGTTGATCCGTTTCCTATTCTGCTGACCCCAGGGCCCTTGCTCTTATTCCTTGTGCCTTGAATTGAAAGGTGATCTGGTGGGTGAGCTTCAGCTTTGGAGGCCCAGGCTCTTGCAAGCCGTTGAAACTGATTGCCAGAGTTAAGCACCTTGCTGAGAGTTCAGTTGGTTGGAGTTGTCCTGATTCTTTTTTATGTTGTTGGCTTTTGTTTTTCTTCCCTTTTTGATGTGCTGTAGGCTAGGAAGGCCTTTGATAGGGGGTGGGGTTGGAAGTGGGCATGGGAGGAAGCCATAATGACCAACTAGTAGCTCCTTCAGGGTCTGTCCCGCTGCTGAGCTGCGGCTGCTCCAGCTTCTGAAAGCTCCACCCCACCCCATGATCAAGTTGGGATGGTTCCCATTTCAGATGTTGCAGCTCCACAGTCACACTTGAGTTGCAGGAGCCGGAATGTGGCAGGTACAGTCTTGAGTTAGCTTACTTTTTTTTTTTTTAAGTACTATTTTTATTTTTTTAATTTATTATTTTATTTATTTATTTATTTTTGGCTGTGTTGGGTCTTCGTTACTGCACACGGGCTTTCTCTAGTTGCAGGGAGTGGGGGCTGCTCTGCGTTGTGGTGCGTGGGCTTCTCCTTGTGGTGGCTTCTCTTGTTGTGGAGCATGGGCTCTAGGCACGCCGGCTTCAGTAGTTGTGGCATGCGGGCTCAGTAGTTGTGGCTCATGGGCTCTAGAGCGCAGGCTCAGTAGTTGTGGCGCACGGGCTGAGTTGCTCTGCGGCATGTGGGATCTTCCCGGACCAGGGTTCAAACCCCTGTCTCCTTCATTGGCAGGCGGATTCTTAACCACTGCGCCACCAGGGAAGTCCCTAGCTTACTTTTGAGCATTGAGTTTCTGTCATATTTGGTGGGTTTTATATTTTGAGGTATTTATAACTGCTGTATGGTAAGCTGTTTCCAGTGTTTCCAACTCATTTTTTTTTTTCATTTCTTGAACTTGTTTCAAGTACAGATGAAAAGAATATTAATATTTTAAGTTCTTATGCTGTGCCAGGCACAATACTAAACATCCCAGTTAATTTCCTTTAATCCTTATAATAGCTCTCTGAAACAGGCATCATTATAATCCCATTTTTATAGATAAAGGAACTGAGGCACACAGAAAAATGAACTTGACTAAGGTCATATGGCTAGTAAGGTAGTCCGGACTGTATTCATTCATTCATTTATTCATTCGTTCAACAAATGTTGAATGTCAACAAATTCAACAGATGTCTGCTGTTTTCCAGACACTGTGCTAAAACCTCAGGGGAAATAGCCATGAGCAGATAGATAATAAGGTCCCTGCCCTCTAGAAGTGGATTGTATTCATATGACAAGCATGATAGTAAATAACGCACGTGTAAATAAATAGTATGAATACAGATTGTGACAGCCTCTAGCAAGAAGACAGGAGGTCTGTGTTAGAGAGTAACTTGGTGGAGGTGGTGGAGACAGGTCTGCTTTAGAGCAGGTGGCTAGGAAGGGCGTCTCTGAGGTGCTGACATTTGAGCTGAGATGGAAGGGCTGAGGCTGAGCCACCCTGGGAAGTGCTGCAGGAAGAGCTGTGCAGGCAGACAGGGTGGCTTATGTGAGGACCGGAAGGGAGGCCAGGGAGGCTGGAGCGTTGCGGTGAGGGTGAGGGCTCTACCTGAGGCCGATAGCGGAGCCAGATCACACAACCCTGGGGCCACGGCAGGAAGCTTTATTCCAAGAGTGATAGAAAAAAAGCAATGGAGTGATGTTAACCAGATTTGTCTGACTCTGAAGGTTTCTCCTTGCCTCACTTTGCCTTCAGGAAATTCTTAAATGTGTCCATTCATCCGGCCATTGGGTATTTAGCGACCATCTCTTATGTTTTAGACTAGAATACACACAAAGATATGGTTCCCCATCTCTTAGAGATGGATTGGGTAGAAAGGCAAATAACCCAACTGGTACAATGCAGTGTGATAGTTGCCATGATAAAGAAATTAGAGGGTGTGTGGCAACATTTAGAAGGACCCCAGAGGGTGTGTGGCAACATTTAGAAGGACCCCAGTACAGCCTGATGGGGTAGTCAGAGGAAACTTCATGAGGGCAGTGGTAGTAAGCAGAGAAATGAGGCTGACGTTGTTGCAGAAAAGATGTTGCCTGTATTTCATTGTATTCATTTGGGCTTGTCTGGCATTTGCAGTGACCTTCTGAAGGCTTATTTACCTTCCTCTCATTAAAAAAAAAACAAAACAACTTCTTTACCTATAAATAGGACAAATATTCTTTCAAGTGTTGCTAAGAATTCTAGCAGTGCGCACAATGTGGGCATTCTAAGCCCACTCCATAAATAATTTATTGGTAGCCGAGTAATAGAATAAGGTTTCTCTTTATAGGAAGCATCTGGCGGGGTAGACTTTTTTGTTTGAATGAATGTTTTATGTGCTGTTTCCTTAAAACATTTAAAAGGAGGCTTTAATGAACCTACCAATTGTTTCTTGCGCTGTTCTTCTTAGCCACAAAATTGAAATCTTAAGTGTTAACAAGGGGCCAGGGGCAGAGAGTTTGAAATATACTTAATGTAGAATATGTTAATCACTTTCTTTTATCAGTCATAAAAGTATTAAAAAGTTTATTAGAAAGAGTATTATATACTATTACCAGTTATTTTTAAAAATGCTGAAGAAAAATGCCAATGAACGTATGTTTATGGTGATGTATTGGCATTCAAGTATGGCTATTAATATTTTGCTATATTTTATTTTACTTATTTTAAAATCAACTTTATTGAGATATAATTTACATGAAATAAAACTCATCCGTTTAATTTTTTAAATTTTTTATTTATTTTATTAGTGGTATGCGGGCCTCTCACGTTGCGGAGCACAGGCTCTGGACGCGCAGGCTCAGCGGCCATGGCTCACGGGCCCAGCCGCGGTACGTGGGATCTTCCCAGACCGGGGCACGAACCCGCGTCCCCTGCATCGGCAGGCGGACTCTCAACCACTGTGCCACCAGGGAAGCCCTAAGTGTTGGCTGAGTTTTGACATATGTATAGTCCCTTGTAACTTTCGTCATAATTGAAAAAATATATATGTATTTATTTTTAATTGTTTTGGTATACGTGTATACGGTTTTAGGCTCATGTGACTGTCAACCACAATCAGAATGTTCCGTAATGCCAAAAAATGCCCATGTGTTGCCTCTTTGTGGTCAGACTGTTCACCCCAGACCTCTGGCAGCTAATCCTCTGTTCTTAGTCCCTATAATTTTGCTTTTTCCAGATATGATATAAATGGAAGCATACAGTATGTAATCTTTGAGGCTAGCTTCTTTTCCTCACCATAATATCTTTGAAATTCATTCATGTTGTCGTTTATCACTGTAGTTGAATATCTTTCCATCATATGGATGTACACTTTATTCATTCACCCTTTGAAGAACATTCAGGTTCTTTCCATGTTTTGGCGGTTATTAATAAAGCTGCAGTAAACATTCCTGTGTACGTTTTTTTTGTGTGGACATAGGTTTTTGTTTCTCTAGGGAAAATACCTAGGACTGGAATTGCTGAGTCATATGGTAAGTGTAGTTTTTTCTTTTTGGTAAGAAATCGCCAAACTGTCATCCAGAGTGATTGTGCCATTTTGCATTCCCATCAGCAGAGTATGAGAATTCCATTTGTTCCACATCTTTATCAGCATTTGGTATTGTCAATTAAAAAAAATTTTTTTAGTCATTCTAATAGCTGTGTAGTGGTATCTCACTGTAGTTTTAATTTGCTTTTTCCTAATGGCTGAAGATGTTAAAGATCTTTTCTTGTGCTTATTTGTCATCTGTATATCTTCTCCTGTGAAGTTTCTTTTCAAATCTTTTGCCTGTTTTTTGTTTTTCTTTTAATTGAGTTGTTTTCTAACAATTACATCTTGGGAGTTATTTATGTATTCTAGATGCAGTTCCTGTCTTGGATTTGTGATTTGCAAATGTTTTCTCTCAGTGTGTAGCTTGTCTTTTCATTCTCTTAACACTGTGCTTTCCAAAGCAAACGTTTTATTTAGATTTTGATGAAGCTCAGTTTACTGATTTTAAAAAAAGTTTTTTATGGATCATGTTATAGCTAAGAACTCTGCCTCGCTGTAGGTCCTGAAGATTTTTCCCTGTGTGTTCTTCTAAAAGGTACTGTAAGGTCGGATCTTAACTAACGGCACCATGAAACAGAGGAAAGCTTCAAGTGAGCTTTATTAGGGAGCGCTCCCCGGGCGAGGTTCACTGGTCCGAGAGAAAGGGGGCCAGAGAAGTCGCACCCGGGCGAGGGTTGGGCCAGATTTTATAGGGGAAGAAGGGAAAGGGGTGTGGTGAATCTGGGAGGGCGCAGGGTATTCCTTATTTGGTGGTCTTTTCGGGTATCCTGGAGGACCGTTAGTCCCGCCCCTCGAAAGGCGGGAAGGCTGGGCTGGGTTCAAAGTCCCCAGGTCAGTTCCTGGAACTGGGTGGTCCGGAGAATTTCGGTCTGATGCAACCTGTGAATCTGATTGTGTTCCCCTGCCTCGGGCCAGTTGGCCTTACAGGTACAATTTTACATTTAGATCTGTGATCTAATTTGACTTAATGCTTGTTTAAAGTATGATAGATCAGGGTTCATTTTTTTGTAGATAGATGTTTGATTGTTCCGATGTCATGTGTTGAAAATGAAAACAGTATCCTTTCTCTATTGAATTGTCTTTGCACCTTTGTCAAAAATCAATTGGCCATAGTTGTATGGGTCTATTTCTGTATTCTGTTTCACTGGATTCTTTTTCAAAATTGTTTTCACTCACCTAACTCTTTTACTGTTCCAAATAAATTTCATAATCAGCATGTCTTTATCTATAAGAACTCTTGGGCTTTTGATTGGGATTGTGTTAAATCTATAGATCAATTTGGAGAGAATTGACAACTTTATTATATTGAGGTTTCCAATCTATGAATTTGGACCAGGGCTTGAACCTTTTAGGGTCTTGATTTCATCAGCATTTTGTGCTCTTAAGCATATATAATGTCTTATTAGGTTTATACTTAAAAATTTCATTTTTTGAAGATATTGTAAATGGTATTTAAAAAATTTTCAGTTTCTGATTGTTCATTGCTAGTATATTGAAATATGATTGATATCTGCAAGTTGACTTTGCTAAACTCACTTAATGAATTCTGGGAGCTGTTTTTGTAGATTCCTTGGGATTTTTTAATATGTATGGTCATTATATGCAAATAAAGATTGTTTTATTTCTTCCTTTCCAATCTGGATGCCTTTTGTCTTCTTCCCTTGCCTTACTGCGCTGTCTGGGACTTCAAATACAGTGTTGAATAGGAACTGTGAGAACCGATATCCTTTCCTTATTCTTGATGTTAGGGGAATAACATTCAATTCTTCATCTTTAAGTAAATATGTTTTTTGTAGATGTGTGTTTTTTTGTAGACATCCTTTAGCAGATAAAGAAAGTTTCCTTTAATTCCTAGTTTGCTGAATTTTTATCCTGAGAGGCTGTTGAGTGTCAAATGCTTTTTCCTGCCTCTGTTGATGTGATCGTATGTATTTTTTCTTCTTTAGTCTTTTAGCTTGGTGGATTACATGGATTGACTTTGGAATACTGAAGTAACCTTACATTCCTGGGATAAATCCCACTCATGATGTGTTAATATGTTTTTCCAACTCGTAAAAATTTAGTTAAGGATTTTGTGTCTATCATTCCTGAAGGATTTAGTCTGTAGTTTTCTTGTAATATTTTGGTCTGATTTTATGAGGGTAATGCTGCCCTGACAAAATGAAGTGGGAAAGTTCCCTCATCTTCTATTTTCTGGAAGAGATTGTGTAAAATTGGTAGAAATTTAGGTATTTGGTGGAAATTGCTACTGAAATCATCTTGATTTGGAATTTTCTTTTTTGGAAAGTTTTTTATTACAGACTTAAATTTTTAAGTAGCTATAGGACTATTCAGTTTCTCTTATTTCTTCTTTGGTGAATTTTGATAATTTGTACCTTTGAAGGAATTGTGTTATTTCATCTGAGTTCTCCAATTTACATGCATAGATTTGTATGCATTATTTTCATATTATCCTTTTAATTACTGTGGGATCTGTAATGATAACTCCTCTTTCATTCTTGATATTGGTAATTTATGTCTTCTCTCTTTTTTTTTTTCTTTGCCAGTCTTGCTAGAGGTATGAGTTTCATTGATCATTTGAAAAGAGCTATCTTTTTTTTTTTAAACATCTTCATTGAAGTATAATTGCTTTGCAGTAGTGTGTTAGTTTCTGCTTTATAACAAAATGAATCAGCTCTACATATACATATATCCCCATATCTCCTTTGTAAATTGATTTTTCTCTGTTGTTTTTCTCTTTTCCATTTCATTGATTTCTGCTCTTATATAATGTTTATTATATCCTTCATTCTTTTTGCTTTGGGTTTATTTTGCTCTCTTTATGGTTTCTTAAAATAGAAGCTTAGATTATTGATTTGAGATATTTCTTCCTTTTTAAAAAAATTTTTATTGGAGTATAGTTGATTTACAATGTTGGGTTAGTTTCCGCTGTACAGCAAAGTGAATCAGTTATACATATACATATATCCACTCTTTTAGATTCTTTTCCCATATAGGAATACAGAGTATTGAGTAGAGTTCCCTGTGCTGTACAGTATGTCCTTATTAGTTATCTACTTTATATATAATAGGTATATATTTCTTCTTTTCCAAAGCATTTAATAATATAAATTTCCCTCTAAATATTACTCTAACTGCATCCTACAAATTTTTATTTATTTTCATTTTCATTTATTCAAAATATCTTTTGATTTTTCTCTTTTACCCATGGATTGTTTAGAAATGTGCTATTTAATTTCTAAGTACTTGGGAATTTTCCAGTTTTCTTTCTGTTATTGATTTCTAGTTTATGTCCATTATGGTCAGGGAATATAGTTTGATTTTAGTTCTTTTAAATTTGTTAAGGTTTGTTTTATGAGCCAGGATATCTTGGGAACTGTTCCATGTTCACTTGAGTTGTTGGGTAGAGTATTTTTATAAATTTATTTATTTTTGGCTGTGTTGGGTCTTTGTTGCTGCGCACGGGCTTTCTCTAGTTGCGGTGAGTGGGGGCTACTCTTCGTTGCGGTGCGCGGGCTTCTCATTGTGGTGGCTTCTCGTTGTGGAGCACGGGCTGTAGGCGCGTGGGCTTCAGTAGTTGTGGCACATGGGCTCAGTAGCTGTGGCTCACGTGCTCTGGAGCACAGGCTCAGTAGTTGTGGCGCATGGGCTTAGTTGCTCCGCAGCGTGTGGGATCTTCTTGGACCAGGGCTTGAACCTGTGTCCCCTGCGTTGGCAGGTGGATTCTTAACCACTGAGCCACCAGGGGAATCCCTAGAGTATTTTATAAGTGTAAATCAGATCTAGTTGGTTGATGGTGTTGCTCAGCATTTTTATATTTTGTTTATTTTTTTGGTCTATTTTTTCTTTGAGAGATGAGTATTGATGTCTCAAACAATAATTGTGGATTTGTTCATTTCTCCTTTCAATTCTATCAGTTTTTGCTTCATGAATTTGAGGCTGTAATGTTAGGTACATACACAATTAGGATTGTTATTTTTCATTATTATGTAATGTCCCTTTTATGCCTGAATACTTTTCTCAGATATGAATAACCATTCCAGCTTTCTTTTAATTAGTGTTTGCATGGTACATCTTTTTCTAACTTTTATTTTTAATCTACCTCTATCATTATATTTGAAGTGGGTTTCTTGTATACAGCTTTGGGTTTTTTATCCATTCTCATAACCTCTGTATTTTAATTGTTGTGTATATCATTTACATTTAACATATATCAATGTATTTTAATTTAGGCCCACCATTTTCTTACTTGTTTTCTGTTGTTTCTTCTGTTTTTTTTTTGTGGTACACCGGCATCTCACTGTTGTGGCCTCTCCCATTGCGGAGCACAGGCTCCGGACATGCAGGCTCAGCGGCCATGGCTCACGGGGCCAGCCGCTCCGTGGCATGTGGGACCTTCCCGGACTGGGGCACGAACCTGTGTCCCCTGCATCAGCAGGTGGACTCGCAACCACCGTGCCACCAGGGAAGCCCTGTTTCTTCTGTTTTTGATTCTTCTGTTTCCCCTTTTAAATCTTCTTTTGGATTATTAGAATTATTTTACTGTTTCATCTAAATTTATCTATTGAGTTTTTGAACATATCTCTGTGTATAGTTTATTTTAAAACATTAAAGAATTTTTAGTGGTTGCTTTAGAGATTATAGGAACTTTTCATTTCACCATAAGTGAAATGTAAAAACGTTGCCACACCTATCCCCAGTATATTTTATATCCAAAAACATTGAAAATGCCACCAGACTATGTTTTAACTTTTGCTTTACTGTCATAAATGTTTTAAAGAACTTGAGGTGTTTTCATTTCTACTGTTCTTCTAGATAGTTATCGAGATATTTATCATTTTTTAAAAATTGAAGTATAGTTGATTTACTACCATTTGCTTCTCTCTTCCTTCCTTCTCTCTTCCTTCTTCCTTCATTTCTGAAGTTTCCACCTTTCTCTGTAGTATCATTTCCCTTTGGTCTGAAGAACTTCCTTTAGCATTTCTTTTAGAGCAGATCTTCTGGCAGTGGATTCGCTTGGTTCTCCTTCATTTGAGAATGTCTTCATTTTACCTTCACTGCTGAAGAATTCTAGCGTGACAGTTTCTTTCAGCATTTTAATAATATTGTTCCACTGCCCTCCGGCCTCTATGGTTTTGACTGAGAAATCTGCTGTTATTTGAATCTTTGTTCCTCATAAATGTGTCATTTTTCTCTGGCTGCTTTCAAGAGTTTTTGTTTGTTTGTTTTTGTTTTATGTTTTTTGTCTTTATTTTTCAGTGGTTGCTAGGTGTGAATTTCTTTGAACTTATCCTGTTTGGTGTTTGATAAGCCTCTTTAGTCTGTATGTTTTATGCCTTTTTCAAAAGTTGGAAAGTTCTAAGTTGTATTTCTTCAATTTTTTTTTATACTACACTCTCCTAATTTTCTCCTATTTTTCTGGGACTCTGATGAAAGACCTTTTGGTATTGGCTCAGAGGTCCCTGAGGCTCTCTTAATTTTTTCTTTTCTAAGTTTTTTCGCCCCTGTTTTCATATTGGATAATTTTTGTTGATCTGTCTTCAAGTTCACTGAGTATTCTGTCATCACCATTTGTTGAGCCCATCCAGTCCATTTTTATTTGGTTTTTGTATTTTCCATTTCTAAAATTTTTATTTGGTTCTTTTCTACATTTTCTGTTTCTCTGCTGAGACTTTATTTTGCCATTCATTTCAAGACAGTTCACCCTATGTCTCGGTATTTTGCCAACATCTTAATCACTTGACTTTAAACCATGTTTATGAGTCTTTTTGTAGTTAGAAGTCTTACATTTTGATATAATCAAATCATATAATTTATTCTTCATTCTTTGTGCATTTTGTTGACCCTGTCTTAGGCATCCTCTATACTGTTTTTTATTTCATTTAGTACTGACAAAAGTGTATTATCTCTATATTATAAGTGAAGAAACTGAGGCTCTGAAAGGTAGCAAATCTAGGGTTACTCTATGAGAAGAGTTAGGATTGAACTTAGTGTTGTCTCCAAAGCCCCTGATCTTTCTGCTTTGCCTTTGAGAACGGAGCTGGAGTAGTGACTTGGAGAATGGAAGGGGAACAACAGATGCATGAGTTATGGCCTGGGCAGACACACTGGGTTTAATAAAACATCATCAGCAGTCTCTTCACAGTTCAAATAGTCTTTAAAAAGGATGCCTTCATCTAATATTATTTTTAAGTTATTTTTTGTTAGGAAATTTATACTAAAAAAATTCAAAAGGTTATATAGCATATACTTCCAGATACATACCATTTATATCAAACAAGTAAGCATATCTTCCCCTTACTTTTTAAAATGGTAGCCTGCCACATATAATATTCTATACCATAGTGTTTTTGTTTAACAGTGTGTCTTGATAACTTCCTTTGAGTACACAGAGTGATCTCTTATTCTTTTTAGTGGCTCCATAAGATTCTGTTGAGTGGCCATATCATAATTTACTTATAACCATAGACTGTTGACTTTCAAAAATGTGAAAAATGAACTGTAACATACATGTAGGAGCACGTTTAAATCACGTGAGAACGGTTCAATAAATTATCAAAAAAGTGAACATAGGGCTTCCCTGGTGGCGCAGTGGTTGAGAGTCCGCCTGCCGATGCAGGGGACGCAGGTTCGTGCCCCGGTCTGGGAAGATCCCACATGCCGCGGAGCGGCTGGGCCCCTGAGCCATGGCCGCTGAACCTGTGCGTCCGGAGCCTGTACCCCACAGCGGGAGAGGCCACAACAGTGACAGGCCCGCGTAACGCAAAAAAAAAAAAAAAAAATGTGAACATATAAGTAGCTTTAGTGTGTATGCTAATTTCTGTTCTTGGAGTTAGGTTAACCTGCTTCAGAAAGCTTGCTGGATGTTACAAACAAATAAATCCGGTGTTTTCTATAGGCAGTGAGGTTTACTTGACACATCATAGTCACTAGAGCCAGACAGAGCAGGATATGAATCTCAGCTTTTCCACTGGTTATGTGATTTTTGATCGTGTGTATAGCGGGGGTAATCTGCTCTCAGAGTTGTTTTAGGGGTGCAGATATTGTATTTAAATTACCTAAGCTCAGTGTCTCTTACATAGTAGGGTCTTGGTAAATACTAGTTTTCTTAATCTGTTTTTTTTTTTAATTTCCAACTTTTAATTTTAACAAATCTTAAACTTATGGAAAAGTTGCAAAATAGTACAACAAACAACCATATATTCTTCATCTAGATTTATCAATTAATATTTTGCTACATCTGCTACATCCCTTTTTTTTTCCCTCCCTCCCCACTTATTAGAGAGCTAGTTACGGGCATGTGACTGCACCCTTAAGTACTTCAGCATGTATCTCTTACGTAGGATATTCTCCTACAAAATCATAATACTCTTACCTTATATAAAATTGTTATTCACATTCCCCCAGTTATCTCCATAGAGCTTAAAACAATTTCAAGGTTCACTGTATGATTTCACTGTACTTAGTAGTCAGGCCTCTGTTACTTCCACTTATTTAGAAGAGTCCCCCAGCCATTTTTGCCTTAAGATTGTCATTAAAATTTTTGAGAGTCCAGCCCCGTTGTTTGTAGAATGTCTTTCAATTTGGATTTGTCTGATTGACAACTCTTGATTAGACGCAAGTTAAAGGTTGTAGGCATTTTGGGAGTTCCCTGGCTGTCCAGTGGTTAGGACTCGGTGCTTTGACTGCCGGGCCTGGGTTTGACCCCTGATCGGGGAACTAAGATCCTGCAAACGGTGAGGTGCAAAAAGAAAAAACAAAAAGATTGTAGGTGTTTTAACATTTTAAACGCAATTGCTTGCTTTCAGTGATTTAGTTCAGGAGGCACGAGATGTCATTTTGTTCCACCAGGAGGTGGTATTAAATATATTCTCTTGATTAGGGTGGTGTCTAGCAGGTTTCTAAATTGTGAAGATACTCTCCTTTTGTAAATAACAAGCCATCTGTGGGGTGACACCTTGAGACAGTGGGAATATCGTGTCTTCCACTGTTCTTTCACCTGATGCTTTACGCATTGATGATTCCTGCCCGAACCAGTCATTACCATAGCAGTTGTATGAGGGTGATTTTTTCTTCCTGTTATTCTTCTACATTTATTAACTGGACTTCTTTTGTAAAGAAGAGCTTCCCCTTTTCCTTTCCTTTTCTTTCTTTACCTATTTACTCACTATCAGTGTGGAGTCATGAATTCTCTCTCCACTCAGTCATCATTCATTTCAGTGCTCAGATGGTCCTGAGTTTGGCTCTTACGTCTGGGTTAGTACAGTTATAGCAAAGGTAAGCTTTTACTCCATTTGTAGCCTTGGAAGCTATGGGGATTCATGCAGGTATTGTCCCTTAGATCTTACTTTTGATGACCCATCTGTTCTTATTTTCTAGCAAATCACTGAATTGAAGAAAGAAAACTTTAACCTAAAGCTCCGCATCTATTTCCTCGAGGAAAGGATGCAACAGGAATTTGATGGCCCCACTGAACACGTCTACAAAACTGTGAGTGCCCTGCTTCTTGCCGCCATTCCCAGTGTCTCTTCTAACAGTCATTCCAAGCAGAAGTTTGATTAATATTTGTTCTCAGAGTTGGCATGAGTAGAGAGCACTGCTTTCACTTCATTTGAATTGATTACAGGGAGCATGAAGAGATAATAGGATGACCTTAATATTAAGCAAAAGGCGATGCAAGATTAATTTTAAGGGAGTCCTTCTCTCTTCTTAAAATGGGAATTCTGATTTACCGTATCTCAATTGCCTTTTTCTCATTATTTATAATTTAGACAAAGACAGGGAAATGGTAGAATGTCTTTGGAATTGAATCCTATTGTTACTGACTAACTTGTGTAACTGTAGGCAAGTCACTTCAGCTCTCTGGGCTTGCTTCCAGAGTTAAGTGATAATCCCTCTGTCTTGGGGTTATTTGTGTGGATTAAAATGAGTTGACAGATGAAAAGCCTCAGCACCCAGTCAGCGCTTGACAATGATCATCATTATCTTCTTGGGGCTTCCGTGGGCGGCCTGAAGGTAGGCTTGTCATTTTTCCTGTGATCTGACTCTTCTGTATTCCTGGTGTGCTTGCTTATCACTGTCAGAAGGAAGAGTCTCTTCCTATCTCAAGTCTTGACCTGGAGGTCTCTGCCTGAAAACAAACCTTGGTCCTGAAAGTTGAAAAAAGAACTTGGCTTTCTTGAAGAGACATGAGTACAAACAATATTTTAGTGCCTGTTTCTTGACTTTCTCTAGGAGATTAGCCCTTGGCCTGAGAATTCTTCCATTTTTTTCTATTCGGAAGTTTGCACCAGTGGAAGCTTTTGAAGGAGGAAAAAGAACTCTCCTTGAGTTTTAGCGGATGGACTTAAATGGGCTTGTCTTGAAGAGGGATTGTACTGTACTTCTGAGCCTTTTCAACCATTGAAAAGCTCCCTTGTCCCTCAAGACACGATTTCTCTTTCTTTATTGTGGGAGAGAAGGACAGTGAGGGTCTCCCCTTCTCTGGAAGGAAGTGGTGGTGCAATCGGAATTTTAAAGAAAACCCAGTAACTGAAAATATTTTGTATGCAAGTATGATTATCATGTATCTCAGAACGAACATGGGTGTTAGGACATCAAAGTAAGTTAATTGCCTACCCCTGGTCGGGCACCTGTCCTGGGCATTTGTGCATTCATCAGCTTGTTTTAATTAAGACAGTCCTGTACAATGGAGGTGGTCCTCACCTTGCAGGAGAGGCAGCTGAAGCTCAGGGAAGATCAGCAACTTGCTCCATGTCGTATAGCTGCTCTGTGAGATGGGTTTTGGCCCCGGGTCTGCCTACCTCATTCTACTACACAGTTTCAGCTCTTCTTTTCCACTCTTTGGCTAGATGACTTGATTTAATTGCACTTTTATTTAAATTTTAATTTTTTGGATAGGTGTACATGGTTCAAAATCAAAAAGCATAAAAGGTATACACTGGAAAGTCTTTCTTCCGCCCTTGTCTCCTAGATTCCCTGGATCTAACCAATATCATTAATTCCTCAGGCAGAGAAGTTTTATGTGTACACAAGCAAGCATTGTGTGTGTACGTATATGTGTACAAACCCCCTTTTTACATAAATGCGAGCATGTTCTGCTTTGTACCTCGCATTTTTCCTTAACAATATCTTGAATATCTTTCCTTAATAGTGGTTTAAGAGCTTCTTCATCCTTTTTTATAGTGATATTCCATTTTATGCTTATAAGGTGTCTTGATTTTTGGTTTAGACATTTCGGTCGCCATGTATATAAGTTTATAACTTGAAGTATTGAGGTTGCAGAAAAAAGTCTAGTGGACATGTTAGCAGTCCATTCTTTTAAATTTGCTGGGCTGGGGTGCCAGTTGGTTCATCAGAAAGCAAAGCACTTAGAACATATGCTATCAGCTGTTACATAGAAGCTCTCTGCCCTTCAGAGAGCTGGAACAGGAATCTTCTCTTTGAAGGGTGTTTCTGCAGTTTTCACAAAACCACAGTTGAAGACATTGTGCACTGTCACTCAGTGTCCTTTATGTCAAGATCAGTTTCTTCTCGAAAAAGTTCTGCTGCAGAGATGACTTCTTTAGTTCCTGTTGTTTGACAGTGAAAAAAATAACACAGTCTGAGCCTTGTCTCGTAGCCTCTTCTCATTTGTTAGTTCATTCAGTCCTCAAATCCACCATGTCAGGTGGGCTTATGTTTTTCGTGTGACACTGAGGGATCCGAAAGGAGACACCTTGCTCTCTGATCTCCTGGGCTTGTGTTTCTAAGGACAGTTACAGGCTTGCACTTGCACTTTCACATTGGATGTGAGCAGGAAGGCAGGGCCTGCGTCTGCCTCGTCTACTGTGGTGGCCTTGGTGCTTAGCCTGTGCTTGGCCTGTCACAGGGGTTGGTGTATGTCTGTGAAGTGAAGGAATGAGTAAATAAACGAGCATCCACTGACTTGCCACGGTTTCCTCCTGGGAAGGAGTGGAGGCAGAATTTGAAGCCAGGTCCGTCTAGTCCCAAGGCTGTGGCCTTTCCATTCTGGCTGACTTCTCAGTCAGGGGTGCTCTTCCCCCCAGGGCTCCTTGGCTAAAAGGGAGGTAGACCTGTCCTCGGAGATTGTAAATTTTACCGGAAATGTTATTTTTATTTAAAATAATACACATGTAGTATGGAATAAGATGTAAAGTTGGCATACATGATTAAAATAAATCAGGAGCAAGGTTAGAGAAATCTTGGACTTACAGCAGTCCCCTGCAGGCTGCGCACTCAGACCTTCCTCTTTACTGCGTGAATTCACCTAATATTCCGCCGGGGGTACATCTGTGGACTGGTTTGCGAAGCTGATCTCTCCCCGCTGCCTCATGTTGTGACCCGTGTGCCAAAGAGTCTGTCTTTGGATTCTCACGTGAGTTACAAGCCCAGGACCATGTGTGTCTCCCTTTGTTCCAGTCACTTAAGAGGAAGACGGCTGGGGAACACTGTGGTGTCCCCTATAGACAGCTGGCCCTATGTGGTCATGGCTCTTTGGGAAGGGAGCACCCTGAAATCTTACACTGAAATGAGACAGGCAGTGATGTGGCTTCCTGCTTATCCATCCACAGGTTTTATTTTTTTGACGCTGTAACACATTCCCACTGCTACACCACCACATGCGTGATTGCAAACAACCAGAAGTAATTACCTTGGAATGGTAAAAGCAAGCTGCAGAATTGATTGTAAATTTGCCTGGTGGAGGGCAAACAATTTTTAAATCAGCCTCACTTGTATGACATTTATGCCTGAATGTTTGAATGCTCTGGCTCTTAGAAGCTTGGAAAATTTACACAATTGTTCCAAGCCTTGAGAAATCCAGGGCCTTCTTTGGAGCCCACCAGTGTTCAGTAATTCCCTTTTCCCTGTTCCCCGAGGCTAATGAGGGTTTGAATCTAATATCTGTCTATTATGAGCATCACGGAGCCAGTCTGTGCTGAAAGCAGGTTTCCCACTATAGGCATTCGGATGTCCTGTGCTTCACACTGTTTCTTTTCTTTCCTAATCTTGT
Source organism: Neophocaena asiaeorientalis asiaeorientalis (assembly GCF_003031525.2). Taxonomy (NCBI): domain Eukaryota; kingdom Metazoa; phylum Chordata; class Mammalia; order Artiodactyla; family Phocoenidae; genus Neophocaena; species Neophocaena asiaeorientalis. The sequence goes on along the minus strand of NW_020175018.1, from coordinate 6,649,319 downwards.
CTGGAAGAACATCGAGCTCAAGGTGGAAGTAGAGAGTCTGAAGCTGGAGCTCCAGGAGAGAGAGCGGCTGCTCATCAAAGCCTCGTGAGTACCTGTCCCCCTGCCGCGAGCTCACAGGTCGCCCATGGTTCTGGTGGTGGAGGCTGGGTGCGTCGGTACAAGAGAACCTTGTGTTTCTAAGCCAGTTCTTCTCCAGCGGGGCTCTGAGGACCGCGAGGAAATTTACAATTTTATTTAATTATTTTTCAACAAACTTTTAAAATGTAACATACTTACAGGAAGATGAACTGATCGTAAGTGGACATACAGCATGACGATTTTCACAAAGCAGGCACAGCTGTGGGCCACCTTCCAGATCAGAAACCAGAACATCACCAGCCCCCCGGACGCTTCCTTTGTGCTCCCAGAACTTACCCTTCTCCCTCAAAGCTAACCACTGCTCACCGCTAGCATCCGCGTTGCTTAGTTCTGCCTGGTTTTGAACTGTATAGAAAAGGAATCGTACACTGTGCATCCACCCTTTTGTGTCTGGCCTCTTTGCTTAGCCGTGTGTCTGTGAAATCCACCCCTGTTGTCAGTTACATCAGCAGCTCCTTCATCTTCATTGCTGTGAAAGGCTGGGGGGCCTCGGGGTCCTGAAGGACTCCTGCGGTGGGTGAGGCAGGGGGGCAGAGGGTGGGGCTTCAACCAGAGGAACTCGTTCTTGTATGTGTTTTATGTGCTAGGGTCCCTTGTAATATTTAGTTTATAAGAGGGGTTCTAGTGCTTTAAAACATTTGAAAACTATTAGCTTAGTCAATCAATCAGTTAATTAAGTTAAATATTTATTGAACAACAAGCACAGTTCAGAGGATACAGTCTGTGACTCAGCTGGTCATTCATTCGTTCATACACATTTCTCACGTGAGCGTGCCACACGCTGAGGATTTGAGAAGAGATGTCCCTTCCCTCAGGAGCTCATTGGAGACGGGGGAGCCTGTGAACGGGGTATGCTGGAGGTGCAGTGACAGAGGGCGTTTGTGGGCACGGGGTGAGGCACCAAAGTGTGCTGCGTTTCGCTTGGTGAGAGAGGAGTAAGACTTCCCGGAGTTGACCCACCAAGGACCTGGCTGGAAGCTTACGTGGAAATGCTTCATCTGTCCTAGCAGCAGAGCTCCTGCTGGATACGGCTGCCCAGGGGCGTGGGGCCTTTGGCCCAGGGCACAGCTGCGCCGCTCTGGGCCAGGCCGCACAATTCCTTTTATTGTCACACAGCCAGCAGCCGGCATGGACTGCTGTGGGCTCTGAGTAGACTAGAGGTTCCCTGGCCCAGGCTTCTCGGAGTTACGCTGACTGGCACACGTGGTATTTTCTGAGTGAGTGAGGAATGAATGAATGAACAAACTAGATTGACACTTTTTTTTTTGTTTGTTTTTGGCCATGCTGCTGGGCTTGCGTGATCTTTGTTCCCCATCAAACCCGGGCTCAAGGCAGTGGAAGCGCCGAGTCCTAACCACTGGACTGCCAGGGGATTCCCTGAACGCGTTGTTTTTGTTGGTTGCCTTTGTTGTTGTTTGGAAGCACATCGTTCTCTGGGCGGGAAGTCAAATTGACTTTACCAAGCCTAGAAGTCAGTAGCAGAATTCTGTCTGTTTCCTACTCTGTTCACCCTGCCTGCTGCGGATCTCAGCCAGGACTTGTTTCTAGCCAGGCGTGTGCACATGGAAACCCAGACTCAAAAAGGCCACGCGCACGCCTCAGTACCAACGCACCGAGCTGAGCGTTTGGGGGCTGGTGCCCGTGTTTGTATGCACAGATTTCCCAGCTGCCCAGACTGGTGTCCAAGGCCCTTTTTGGTCTGACCAGCTTTATTAATTTATGCAGAAAATATTTATCAAGCAGTTGTCGTGTGTGGCACTGGCCTAGGTTCCTGGAAATAGAGCCATGATCCAAACAGACACATGGGGCTTACATTCTGGAAGGAGTGATCGGGATAGAATACTTGGAGTAATAGATATATAAATACAAGTTGGGAAAAGAGCTGTGAGCGAAAGGGAGGAAGCTAGGAGAGTTAGAGCAGCAGGAATAGGTCCGTAGCTGTAGATGTGTGGCCGGGAAGGTGGCATTTGAGATGAGATTGGATCTGGCGGTAAGTAGGCCTTGACCAGGGGGAAAGGGTGGAGAAGGTGTTGAAGGAGGAGGGAATGTGCAGGTCTCAGGAGATACGACAGGTCTAGGGGGCTCGGTCTTGTCTTGCAGGGTCTTGAGGCCTCACTAGAGATTTTGGTCTTTATCCTGAGATCAGATGGAAAACAGTCATGGGTTTTAAGCAGCTGACACAATCAGGGCTTTGTGTTTTCAAAGGTCACTCTGGTTGCTGAGTGGGGAATGTTTTGTGGAGGGAGCCAGGGTGGAAGCAGGGAGTCGAGTTAGGAGGCTGGGCCAGTAGTTAGGCAAGAGATTTGTGATGAGCTGCATGGGGGGACTGGGGAGATGGTTGGGAAGCAAAGTCCACAGGGCTTGGTAATGGTGGGAAGGGTGATGTCAAGGATGCCTTCTAGGGCAGGGGTTCTGTTTAAGAAAGTCCCAGTGACTTCACTGCTCCAGCTTTCTCTCCACCAACACTTTATCCCAGTAGTGCACAGGTACTGAAAATGTCCTGCCCCTGCTGCTCTAGCTTTGCCTTGGCAGGTCTCTTCTGCTTCCCATCCCCTCCTGGCCCAGATGCCTTTCTTGTCGCCTCCCCTCCATAAAGGCTCATGCTGAGTCCCGTGGCTGCCCGTGGTCCACATCTCAACCTCTGTACAGACTGCTGGCATATAATGGCAATCCCACGTGTATGTAACACTTTACAGTTTATAAAACGCTTTCACATCCATTTATTGATACATTCCATCATTATCCTGGGATCTAGGCAACTTTCTAGGAAAACCTTTTGTAGCGGGGGGAACTTAGGCCTGGAGATGGGAAGGACCGTGACAAAATCACTTAGAAAGACCAGAGCTGGGATTAGAACCCAAGTCCCTGACTTTTAGCCTAGCACTAGGTTTCATGTTCTTTATTTTCCTGTATGTGATTCTCACTTCTCTAACATGACTGTACATCTTGTGAGGCCAAGAGCCTGTTCCTCTACTTGAGTGGAGATGGGGCCAGTGGAAGGGGCAGGGGCTCCGGGTTGGCTCTGCCAGTAGGTGGGTCTTTGGCTTCTGAGTCTTGGCTTCTCAGCTGTTCCTACTTCATGGGGCCTTTGTGAGAATTACCTGCCACGGGCTAGGTGCCCTGTCCACCACCCGTCTGCTAAAGGTGCCTTTCTTTACCCCGAAATGCCCAGCACCTGTCACAGGAGAAGCCCCTGCTTTTTCTAAAAAACTTTAATTAGAATGGAAAGAGTCAAGAGGAAATGTTGAGGGTTAGAAAGGGTAGTGAGGGTGGTGTTTATAGACAGTTCTGTCTTGTATTGGGTGGAAAGCTGGATTAGACCAGTTTCTGTAAACCTTTCCTCTCCTTAGGCCTCGCTGTCTATCTCATCTGTTGCCCCAGATTCTGTAAAGAGAGAAAGGGCAGAAGGAGAGAATGAATGTTTACTGAGATCCTGCTTTGCCCCAAACCCTGCGCCTGGCACTTGACATGCTTTATTGCAGTTGATTTTACAACAGCTGTTTGAGGCAGCCAGTGTTCCCATTTGAGTGGAAAGAAAACTGAGGCTCAGAGGAGTAGGAAGTCTTGCCCAGGTTGGTGACAGAACTGGGACTGGCCTGGTCTGAGCTCGCTCTGCCTTGCTCTGGAGTAAGTATATAGTTTGCTGGCTTTCTATTCTTGTATTTCTCACTTACAGTAAGGGGGCATTAAAAACGAAAGCAGACATATTGTCGGGAGTAAATTTTATCTCTGTGGCTTTAAAACACAAACAAAAACAATAATTCCATCAGTAGGGGAAAATTGCGCCATACTGCTGAGTATAAATTTTACTGTTACAGAGATACAAAGATGATAGATGAAAAGTTGGAACATTTGTTATTGGGAATATATTTTATTGGTATAACCAAAGTGCAGCCAAACTGAATAATACCAGTACTTGTTAAAAATTGTAGTCAGCCCCTCGACGATGTATATGATTCAGACTGCAAAACAGAAATGTTTGATCTGGGCTGATAGGCGGGGGGAGGGGGAGGCAGTCGAGCGGGCCGTTTTCTAGAGAAGTCTCTCTGAAGCCCAAGGGCTAAAACATTTCTGGTGGTTAGTGGAAATTTGGGACTGGAAAAATCCTGTGTCCAAGGCTCAGGAGGGAAAAGCTTCTAGTACAGAAATCTTCCAGCCATGTATAGTGCCTCTTGAGGAGTGGTGGAAGTGATGTGAATAACTCCAGACAGTACTGATCAGGAAATGAGCTGAGGGAGTGGCGGCTCAGGACGTTTCATAGCAGTGATCAGGAGGTGACCGTGGTGGTCTTAGTTCTGGCCAGAGAGGATCCATTCTCAGCTCGGATGCCAGCAGAGGCGGTGGAACGAGGCCTCTTACGGCGGCACAGCAGGGGCCAGTGCTGCGGTGGCCTCGGGGACAACAGGCCAGCAGGCAGCACTCAGATCAGAGAGGAAGGGCACCGCGCTACGGCCACCACGCGTGTTAGCACATTAGTTCTAAGAGGTAATCATCTCATTTTTCAAATGAGGAAACTGAGGTGTAAGAGGTAATTTACCCAGAGTCACGCTGAGGACATGATAGAGTCAAAATTTGGAAGCAGATCTGTTCAGCCTCAGAGCCCCTGTTCTTTCTTTCCAATTGTTCGCATTGAATTCCATTAAAATGATATCATGACACTGGGGCCTTCTGAAGGCTTATTGGTGAAAGGAAACAAGATATGAATAAAGTCTTTATTTGCAGGCGACTCATGTTCGAGGCAGCAAGGATGGCCCTCTTGACTTTGCATTGTTCTCAGTCAGAAATTCACATGGCCTGTGCATGTGAGTGTCTGATCACGTGGCCCCTGGTTGGAAAAATGTTATATACCCTTAAAGTAGGGCATGGGAGGCTGGTGGTGAATAGACTTATGCTTTTGCAGCTTTTCTGAAAAGCTAGCTTTAGGTGGAGCCGTCTCCTTCATCATTCTGCCTTCTGGAGACCCGCAGTCATTTTAGAAATCTGATGAGACCTGCCTCTGAGTCTGTGTCTCACAAATTCACATCCGGTGCTGTTTTTCGAGAACCAAAATGAAAGGCGTCTGTGGTCGTAGCGCTGTGTCTGGTGTTGGTGGGCCAGCCCCACCATGCTGGTCAAGCAGAGAGAATGTTCCACGATGCCCGGCGATGTGAAGTCTGCCTTTTATGTTAGAGGTGGTGGAGGGCGGGTAACCTCCTCTCCTCAGGCCCTCAGTTGCCGCTCGTGCTTGCCGAGTGGTCGTGCTGTGTTTGAGATGCTCCCCCCTCCAGTGGCAGAAGACCTTTACCTGCAGGTTTATTTTGGTTGTCTCCAACTCCTTTAGCACTGGTTTGTCACACCAGCGCTCTGCCTTTCCTGCCGCTCGTGGAGGTGTACTTTATCGGAAGTTTCGTGGTGGGGAATTTGGCAATAGCTGTCGAGTGTCTTAAAAACGAGCTTATCCTTTAACCTAGTAATTCCCTTTCTAGGAGTTGACCCTAAGAAGATCACTGGATAGTATGCGAACTATATATCATATATATGTGTTTTATTTATTTATTTAAAAAAATTTATTTAATTTATTTTTGGCTGCATTGGGTCTTCATTGTGGTGCGCGGGCTTCTCATTGCGGTAGCTCCATCTTGTTGCGGAGCACGGGCTCTAGGCGCACGGGCTTCAGTAGTTGTGGCACGCGGGCTCAGCAGTTGTGGCTCGTGGGCTCTAGAGCGCAGGTTCAGTAGTTGTGGCGCATGGGCTTAGCTGCTCTGCAGCACGTGGGATCTTCCTGGACCAGGGCTCGAACCCGTGTCCCTTGCGTTGGCAGGCGGATTCTTAACCACTGCGCCACCAGGGAAGCCCCTATATATGTGTTTTAATTGAGATGTAATTGGCATATAACATTGTGTAAGTTCAAGGTATACTGCACGGTTGACTTGATACATTTATATATTGCATTATCTGTGCTTTTGAATTACAAATCTTAATTTAAAAAAAAAAAAAGCTCAGCACAGGTCTGTGGGAGAAGTGACCAACAAATATTCTTTGTCTCTTTGGAGCGGTTGGAGTCACCATCTGACTGTCACTCTTGTGCATTTTATGCCTTTGCCTCTTTTCGCAGCAAAGCAGTTGAGAGCCTCACCGCAGGGGGTGGCTCTGAAATTCAGCGGGTGAAGGAAGATGCTCAGAAGAAGGTGCGGCAGGTCGAAGAGCTCCTAACCAAGAGAATACTCCTTTTAGAAGAGGCAAGTCCGGACTTCCCTGGCCGTCCAGTGTTTAAGACTCTGTGCTTCTACTGCAGGGGGTGTGGGTTTGATCCCTGGTCGGGGAACCAGATCCCGCATGCTGCGTGGTACGGCCAAAAAAAAAGAGAGGCAAGTCTGAAAGCCCTGAGGAGAATGTGTTTGCTACAGCGGGTTCGTAACCGAGTGGGCAGAATTTTGTTCCTCTTGTCATAACTGTCAGGGTTTCAGCAGGGAGAAGAGCCCCCGTCGCTGAGCACCTCTTGCACTCCAGCCCCGGTCTAGGCACTTCGCGTATGGAATTTATACCCTTACACCCTGCGCGCTGGCCTTTATTGTCTCCATCCTCTAGATGAGGACACGGAAGTGCACAGAGAAATACTAACTAGTCCACGTTTAGTCCCGGATTTAAGTTACAACAGCTGATTTTACAGCCTGTGTCCTGACTGCAACACCACCCTTCTTTTTATCTAGTTTAGTTCCTTTACTTTACAGAAGAGGGAGCTGAGGCCTGAGGCCCGGAGAGGGGAGGCGACCTGCCTAACACAGCTAAGCCTGGAGCCAGGTTTCCTGACTCGTAGGCCATGCGTGGCCGCGCAGCCCCTGTCCCCAGAGCCCAGCCTCCATCCCTCCATCCCACCTGTGCCCACTGCCTGCTTCCTCTCGGGGAGCCGCTGTGTGTAGCTCTTCTTTCCCCCCATTCTCAGCCTGTGGTGGGAATCAGGACGCTCCTTGGCCAAACAACTTTATCTCCTAGATGTTGAAAAGCTTTCCTCCATATTAAGCTCGTCATTGAGTGATACCAGTTCCTTTTAATTCTTGATCTTTGAAGTCTGTTGTTTCTCTACCCAAAACCCTGATTCTTCTTGGCAGATAAGAGGAGAAATGACACCACAAAGCACTTCTAGATACAAAGAGCAGATTCATTTGTACTGTATTTTACATCTTATAGTGGGCTTTTCCACTTGTCATGTTCACATCGGCCCCCTGGGGGTGTGTAGATCCTAGGTCCAAACTACAGATGAGACCGGCTCAGAGAGCTGGGAAACTTAGTCTTGGTCATAAGCAGTAGAGCTGAAACCAAAAGGAGGGTCTTCTGAGCCCGAATTCTGAACTTTAGTTAAAATGTAGTTCTGAGACTTTTAAGAGACTTAATCTGTTGGTTCAGTCATCTTATTTTTCCCAGTAAGCACTTCCCCAGGTTTTAGGGTAGCAGCGTGACTGACAGTACCGGGCTGAATCCCTGCTCTATCACGAGCTTGTCACCTTGGAGAAGACGTTTGCCTTCTCTGAGCCTCTGCTGCTTCATCTGTGAAATGAGGCCAGTGGTGTCTGCCCTGCAAGCGTAATTGTAGTACCTGCAGTGAACTAACGATTTATGGAGGGCTTACCATGTCTGAGGCACCCTTCTCAGCCTTTCCATACACTGACTTAGTTTATCCCTTCAGTAAACGTAGGAGGTAAATGCTTTTACTATCCCTTTTTAAGAACAAAACCGAAAGCATGACGACACAGGCACAGAGTGGCCAAGTCACTCGGCGCAAGGTCACCCAGGTAGTAAATGCCAGGTGGTCTGGCTGTAGAGCCTGCATTCTGGGCTGGTCGAGTCTCTCTGTCAGTATGTAACTTTCTAGGATTGAGTGAGGATCAAAGATAGTATAAGTAAAGCTCCTTGCTCAAAGCACCGTGGAGGGAAGGGCAGGGAAGAGGAAGCCAGCGTATTTTGAGCTTCCTGTGACGCAGCAGGCATTTGACAGTCTCCCAGCAACTCTTTGAGACGGTGGTTATCCCCGTTTTATAGGTTGGGAAACGGGCTCAGAGAGGTTAAGGGACTACTCAAGGTCACCCAGCAAATAAGTGGTGGGAGAGCTGGGTTTTGAATCCAGTTCGATTTGCCTTTCATCTTTGTGATGCAGTCAGAGGCAGCGGCATGAGGGCTTGGAGACTCACATCTACTATTCGGTCACTTTCCTGAGCACCAGGCCCTTTTCCCCAACAAAGACGCTGCCTGCGTGACTTAGGCAATTTCCTTTTTGGCGTCTCTGAGCTCTCAGGAAGAACATAAGAGTTTTTTACCACCTAAATCACCTTGGAGATACAGAAAATGCACTTTAGAGTTGTGTAGTCATTATCTTAAAAATAGTGAGGGGGCAGTGGGGTGTGGGAAGAATTTGTTATGGAGATTATGGTGACTCCTAGGAATTTATGTATGTTTAGGTATCGAGAGGCACATTTCTCCTCGTTCTCATTGAAACTGTAAATATTGATCGGATTTTTCAAAACCGAAAATACGGTTCTTGTAGGGTCTTTTCCATTGGACATGCCTATTACTCTTCAGGATACAAGAGGGGAAAAGTGGCTGGTGAATGTATTTATTACTGATTCTCCCCATGTGTAGTACAATTCAGAGAGGGGATATGTGCTGGAGAAAAAGTCATAAATATTTATATTTTAATCCAATTTCCTTTCAAAGTGTTCCCAATTGTATTGAAAAATTGCATCAAATGCGTTTAATTTAACTCTAGGATGTGAAAGTCGCCCAAGCAGAGCTGGAAAAGGCCTTTGCTGGAACAGAAACAGAGAAGGCTCTTCGGTTAAGCTTGGAAAACAAGCTTTCAGCGATGAAGAAGATGCACGAGGGGGATCTGGAGATGGCTCTGGTCCTGGAAGAGAAGGACAGGTCTGGCTCTTTACCCCTGTGATGCTCTGACATCCATTTATCTGGCAGTATGATCCAAAAAAAAACGGAAAGAGTTGTTGCCTTCCTACCCTTTTCCCCTTCTTTTTCTACTTGTGGCCCATAGTGAGAAAACTAGGGATAAAATCAGGGTGAAAGGGAAAGGAATAGGGTAGTGATGTGAGGACAGAGATAGAATTAGTAGACAGAAGTTCATGCTGAAAAGTTCTACTCAGATACTAAATTTAGCATTCAGGTTTTGGCTGTAAGCTTCCTGGTAGCCAAAGGAAAAAGGGAAAAACAATTTTGGTGGACAGAAGATTCACATTGTTCACAAGACAAAACAAGCTAGTAACTCAGGAGAAGCCCAGTTTTACTTGTCATTGTCAGAGAGACATTCCTCTTGTAGGTTTTCCCAAAGGGAACAGTGAGTGGCTCCATCCCCACAGTAAAATACTAGTGAATTTTTTGTGACCTGTTTTCCATCATATCTTTTAACGCAGGCTGAGGGCCCAGATTTGTACAGTGCGAGGGACCAAAACAATGTAGACCAGGTACAGAGCTCTTCAATGGTCCAGAAATAAAGCCTGCGCCATTTGGTCCAGAGAAGTGGGTGGGCCGTACGGCTTTTCGGCAATCTTAAATGCCCTTTATGTCTTGCAACCAAACTTTGAATCAAAACTGGTCAGGAGAGGGTGGAGGTTTTATTCTTTACTGTTTTTGCATTTTGGTACTCTTGCCTTGCTTTGGTGGTTACTAAGTGGAAGATTGAGTTAACTAAACAGAAGTGAGACTTCCGGCTAACCTCTGGCCCATCCATTGAAGAGCCAAGCTAGTTTGGAAGTCGACAGAAATTGTTCTAAAGCGCGATCAAGGAACTGGAAGAGTACAGCCTGGTCTGGAACGGGGGCGGGGCGATAGGAGGAGCTGGGGAGAGGGAAGCTGGGGCAGGTCCTATGGGCCTTTTGGTAGAGTTTGGGTTTTGTCCTCAGGGCATATGAGGAGCCACTGAAGAGCTAAGGATGGGGGTGGGGGGAATGACAGGATCTGGCTGCCCCCTGGAGGATGGATTGGCAGGGGGCATGATGCTGAAGTTCAGATAAGAGGTGATGGTGGCGAGGACCGAGGTGACAGAACTCGGGTTGGTGGTAGAGCAGGCAGAGATACTGGGAAGGTTGGATTGGCATGATGGCTTGAAGGGCTTGACGGCTGCTGGATCTGTGGCTGAGGGAAAAGGCCGCAGAGGTCCCCCCGACCCAGGTCCTGAGTGTGAGCAACCGTTGGATGGGAGGGCAGTTTGCCGAGGTTGTGGGAAAAGGGGAGGAAGAGGAGATGTTTTGGGGTGGAGGAGGTGGGGAGATGAGCTTTCAGTTGGGACACATGGGGTTGAGGGATTGCAGGCATCCAAGAGGAGAGTCCAGAAGATGCTGGGCCTATGGAGTAAGGCCTGAATTAAAGGAGATGCAGGTTCATTCCTTCCCCAGCTGCTGAGCCTAGCCTCGGGCTGGGTGCCAGGAATGCAGAGGTGAACGCTGTCTTCCTTATGTGGAGCTCCCATGTGGGGGAGGGAACATGCGTTAAAAACAGAAAGTCACAATTGGTGCTGGAGGTAAGTTCCGGGTCTGGGCTGTGACAAAAGCCAGGGAGTGATCAGCTCTGCCTGGGTGTGGGGCGGGGAGAGCTTAGGAGAGGAGAGCTCTGGGCTTGGGGTGAGGCACCCTCAAAGGTGGGACACGTGGCACAGTTTAGAGCAGCCTCGGTCCCTGTTAGCATACGCTGTAGAAGCTTGGTTGCCCATCGTTTTGGCAGATGGAGCCCTTTTGGGGAAGGGTTAATGCTTCCTGAGTACTGACTGTGGTCCGGGCAGTGGGGTCTCCACGGACGTGGGTGATCAGGTCGGGGCCTCCCTAAGGCTGCCTGCTCCTGGAGTCTCCTACCGGTCCGGCTGGGGAGGCACCGAAACGGGATGTGTCAGTCCTGCAAGTGCACCCGTCTCTCAGGGATAGAGTTGCCTCAGCCACGCTCCCGGCAGCCAGCTCTGGGTTTCTGCCCGCTCGCCTGGGTGTGGCCCTCTGTGGTGGAACTCTTCTGGGCCTAGGATCAGTGTGTTCCCTCCCTGAAGGCAGGCCTGCCCAGGAAGCTAAATTGAGGTCAGAGGTGTGAGTGAATTGGATGGAGCAGGGGCCCTTGGTCACGCCCTGGTGAGCTGGATCCAGGTCTGCCGTGCGACTGACCACCGCCGCTGAGCAGGGCCCTCACCAGGACGGACACTGCCCGTGTCCTGGCCTCCCGCCGCCCTTTACAAAGGTACATGCTTTAGCTCCTTGATTTCCTTCAACTGGACCTTACAGCTAGTCCGTATCTCTAAGACGGTCAGCCTTGAGGAGCCCTGCAGGTCAGTATGGCCGACAGACATGTTTTATTTGACCCAAACAGTACTTTGAAAAGATCGAATTCGTTGCCGATGTTAAAAAAAAAAACAAACACCTAATTTCACGTGAAAGTCTAGATTTCCAGCTTCTCTTGAAAACCTGGAAGGCGTGGCAGGACTGGGCTAGGGTCTTGCTGGACTGAGGCTGCTCTCTTAGGCGGGCTGGTGCACTAGGCTGGCTACAGTCCCCACAGGCCTTCCCTGCTCATTTCCATGCCTATCTAGAACTTGCTTTAAGGTAACTAAAGCAAATCAGTTTTATCGAAGTATAAGTTGCACGCGGCACGACACATCCATTTTAAGTGTATAGTTTGGTGACTTTTTACCTCTCCAGTTGACTGTGTGATGATTTCAAAGTTGAACCCCTAGAGGGCAGTCTTACTCCTCCAAGTTTTGCGGGGCACCGCGCTGGTGCTGCCCGGCTCCCTCTGTACCCAATTTTTTTAGTCCTTTTGGGGCGCCATAACAAAATACCACAGATTGGGTAGCTTACAAACAATAGAAGCTTATTTCTTACAGTTCTGGAGGCCGAAAGTCCGAGATCAGGGCGCCAGCATGGTTGGGCGAGGGCCCTCTTCCAGGTCGCAGACTTCTTATTGTGTCCCCACCTGGCGGAAGGGGTGGGGGATCTTTCTGGAGTTCCATCTGTGCTGCCATTCATGCGAGTTCCACCCTCAAGATCTTATCTCCTCCCGAATGCCCCACCTCCTAATCCTGTCACCTTTGGGGGTTAGGATTTCAGTATAGGAATTTTGGGTGGACACAAATTTTCAGATACTCAAATACTCATTGCTAGGCGCTTTAACTGCTTTTAGCTCACTCCTCACCTTCGCCTTGGGAGCTCGGGAAGCTCTTTCAGACTTCCAAGCCTTTGCTTTTTCTACCGTACTGAGTTGCTTTCTAGGCTTAGCTGGAGAGACTCTTCTGAGAGTCCTTTGACAAAATGCTAATTGCTCAGTGTTTTTAAAAAAAATAATTATAGCCATTTAGCCACTGTTATTTGTTGAGTTCTGCCATGTGCCTGGAGTTGTGCAACATTTTAAATAGCTTATCTCCATTCCACATGAGCAAGTTACGGCCACTTTGTAGCCGAGGCAGTGCAGGCTCAGAGAGGTTAAATAACTTGGCCGTGGTCAGGGGTAATTCGGTGGCCCGGAGAAGGGTGTCCTCAGCTCTTCCTGAGGAGGGCCTCTGGGGTCTTGAGGGGATGTAACGACTCACTGGCGGTGGCGGGATGAATGGGTGTTTATCAGGTGGAGGCGGGAGCAGAGGTGTGAAGGGCATTCTGGGTAGAGGGAGTGGTGTGCGCAGGGCAGCCCAGCTCCTGGACAGGCTTGGGAGGGAGGCTCTGAGAGCCAATGAAGAGGGTGTCCGTTTCCTGTGAGAGGCGCGACGGACGCTGTCAGCAGCACCTCTGATCTACTAGGCCCTAAAAGACAGGGCCGCGATCGCCTTGCTGAGGAGTTTGGCCTTTATTTTGGAAGCCAGTCTGTTTTAGACTTTGCCCTGGGAAGCCTTGGCGAGACGCTTTCTGGTTTTCACGCTCACTGGAACCATTCTGCTTTACTGGTCATGTTTGTTGAGTCTCACTGACAGATTCCTTAGGGAGAGATTTCTTGCCCCTCCCCACCGCCCGCCCCCCAAATGCATAATCCACTGCTGTCGATGGTGGGGGCCAATGAAAGTCTTTGAGCGGGAGTGTGACTTGATCAGACCGTAGTCTGGCGGCTCAGAGGATGGATTGACCAGGGCCGGGCTGGAGGCGAATTCTGGCCCCAAATCTCCCACCTGCAAAATGTGGTTCCGTTTATGTTCGGTCGTTGGACGCGTCTACTTTGAAGATGTTTGGCCCTGTTACCTACCTCCTCCTGCTACACTGAGCTAAGAGAACAGCTTAGAATTAATATTTAAATTTTGCTCTCTTTCAGACTGATTGAGGAGTTGAAGCTGTCTTTGAAGAGCAAAGAAGCTTTAATTCAATGCCTGAAAGAGGAGAAATCTCGGATGGCATCTCCAGATGAAAACGTGTCATCTGGAGAGCTCCGAGGACTTTCTGCTGCTCTGAGGGGAGATGAGGAGAGAGGGACCGAGGTGAGGTGATGGGACATGGAGGGGGACTTTAATTAGCAGACCTGATCCCCCTGTGGGAAATGGATGCACATTCAGTCCCCAGGTCTCGCACACAGTGGCCTTCAAAATATTAGCCCCCTGTTGTCTGCTGAGGAATTACCAGAAAGCTCCTTTGTCAGGGGCCCTGGCATTTCTTTTATCCTTCCAGTCTCGTGTTCATGTAGAGTCGGTTGAAAAAAAACAGTGCAGGGACTTCCCTGGTGGTCCAGTGGTAAAGAATCCGCCTTCCAATGCAGGGGATGCGGGTTTGATCCCTGGTCAGGGAAATAAACCCGCAACTACTGAGCTTGCGCGCCTCAACTAGAGAGCCCGTGTGCCACAAACTAGAGAGCCCACACACCCTGGAGCCTATGTGACAACTTGAGAAGAGAAAAACCCGCACGCCACAACTAGAGAGAAGCCCGTGCGCCACAACGAAAAGTCTGCATGCCACAACTAAGACCCTATGCAGCCACGCAGCCAAAGAAAAAAAAACAAACAAAACCTTTAAAAGAAACAAAGAAACAAAATAGTCCACACCTTCACGCCTCTGTTTTCCTATGGGTTAATTTGTCGATGCCCGGGGACTTTATTTGCACCCACTGGATTTGGTTTGTCTCTGTGGTTAGAGGCAGACTTGAGGCCACCTTCGGTTGGAAACTTCAGAGGCAGCGGGGAAGGGAAATAACTTGTATCGGGCCTGGCAGCACTCGAAGGGTGTCAGCATGTACCTCAATTAATCCTGGCACCTTGCAAGGCAGAGATCACGGTCCCCTCGTCGGGTAGAGAAACACGCTCAGAGGCGTCGTGATATTTTCCCAGGCTCCAAGAGGTGGGTCGCTGGTAGAGACCCCAAAGCCCTCCTGGACCCCTGCCCGCCCCCGCCAGGCCACCTCCATGCCCAGCTGTTTTGAAGTGGGTGGGCAGGCCTGGAGGTGCAGGCAGGCCTGGTAGCGGCCTTCCGGTCCTGGTTGGACCCAGGGTGGCTGCCGCGTGTGGTCCCTAAACGCCAGGGGACGTCTCAGCGCTCATGGACTGTCTCAGTCGCTTTGTGGAGCAGGGTCTCCTTTGTCCCGACCACAGCAGCGAACCCTCCGGCCTCCCCGGCCAGTTGTTGGCTGTGATTAGCCCACGTCTCCTCCTCCTTCCGGCCCTTCTCGCCCCGCGGGCACTGTGCTTCAGTGGCTTTTGCGCCGTCCGTAGCTCTTTGGTTCACGCTCCATGGGGCTGGTGGTCAGCCAGTGCGGGTTGCTTGTCTTCACGTTTTCTTAACTCGGGTGCATTTCTGGGGAGACAGAAGGAGTGGATGATTGTTTTCATGAGTTCCTCAGCAGTGGGGTGGGGAATAGAAAGTAAATGCAGTGCTCATTCTAACCGTTCTGGGGAAGCTGCTGGATTGTGGATCCCTTCCAGGCACCAATGAATGCCTTTTCTTAGGCTGCACAAATGGAGGAGGAGAAGGAGAGAAATCGCTTTGAAGAGAGGATCCAGGTATGTTGACACAATTTTTACAAACGTATTGAGGATTTATCCCTGCCTCTTGCTTTCTTCTGAGTGCAATAGATACTCCTGTGTGACAGTAGCTGTCACTCGTTGAGTCAAGCTCTAGGTGTGTCAGAGAGGAGGGTTTCGTAGCCTTCGCGATAACTCTGGAGTAGGCGTTCCCATTTTGCAGATGTAACACATGGGGCTCAGAGAGGTGAGGCTCCGTCCCCAGGGTCACGGAGTTGGAAGAGGCGTAGCAAGGATTCAGACCTGCCAGGCCAATCGCAGAGCCACTGCTGCAGGGTCCCCTAGTCACCGCGGCTGCCATTTGTGTAGCGCCTGCCAGCGTAGAAAGTGTTTTCACGTCCATTATCTCATTTGATTCTCACAACAGCCCGGGAGGGAGGCAGCGGTGAATATCTTTAGAAATGGACTCAGACTATAAATGTATATATATTCGGTCTCCATCAAACCAGATTCTCTGCTGGCTTTTGTAGCATTAAGGAGTGAAATTAATGATCTGTCATTTCCCCCAAATAACCTGCTATGGTTTCAAAGGCTCTGCTGTGACTGTATTCAGATTCCAGAAGGCATTGGAGTCCTTTCCACGGGAGTAGCTGTCATCGTCTTAACTGATCTGATCCCCTTCCTACACCCAGCCCTGTTGCCGCGAGTGGTAAAGCAGTAACTTGGAGCTGATGCCACGATTCTCAGTTCTACTTGGAAACATTAATCACAGGTTGACAGGAATGATAGAATAACTGCGTTTGTGTGTGCTCTTAAAGTTATATTTACACTGTATTTTGGTTAAAATGCATCAACTTAGTGAATCTTTTTCTAATCTAATTTAGGCACTTCAGAAGGACCTGAGAGAGAAGGAAAGAGAAATTGCTATGGAAAAGAAAAATAGTTTAAAGAGGGATAAAGCCATTCAGGGTCTAACCATGGCACTGAAGTCGAAGGAAAAAGAGGTATGTCTGATACACCTGAATTGAGACTTTTCTTGATTAGCTTCTGTGACAGGCCTGTCTTACCCTGAATTTTTTTTAGCTTTAGGTGAAAAGTTTATAAGAGAGCTGAGATGAGTATAGAAAGTGGGGAAAGGGTCCTGTAGTCAGTTAGAAGTTCTTTTGTAGAGTAATTCAGTGCTGTCCAGCATGACTATAATGTGAGTTATGTATGTAATTTAAGATTTTCTAGTAGCCACATTAAAAGAAGTAAAAAGAAACAAGGGAAATTAACTTTAAAATACATACATGCCAGATGTTAACATGTAATCAATAAAAGAAAAATAGCAATGAGGTATTTAACATTTTTAAACTCTGACTTTTGTCACCATATTGGACAGCGTGGGTCTAATCTTTTGAAAGACAACAGAAAATTGAGATAAAGGAGTTTTGGGAGGCAAGGCCATGACTGCGACATCTCACCTGGGTGGTCTGCAGGCTCCTCAGATCCGGCACTTTCTCAACAGACCCATCACCTCCATCGCCGCCCCCATCTCACCATCCTACTCCATTTTCTCTGCTCTTGCCTGCGTTGGTGGCACCACCGTATCCCTAGTCGTGCCAGCTGGAAGTCGTCCTTGCCTTCCGCTTGTTGCCTTTGGGATCCAAGGTGGTGGCTCATGGTTCTTTGAGGTTCTCCTGTCACGAGTATAGCCATCAGTTATGTCTCAGTAACTCCTCGGCACAGATACAGAGAAGAGAACACAGCTCTGCTTGCCAGTCTAGTGGGGAAAAAAGACAGCATGAAGGTGTTGTGATTGAGGGAAGTGCAGGGGGCTGTGGAAGCAGAGGGAAGGGGGCCTAGTCCAGGTTAGGGTGTGGATGCGGGGAGCGAGGAGCGGGGAGCGCTTCTTCCTGGAGGAGGTGTCTGAGCTGAATCTTAAAGGAGGGCCCGGAATTAGCTGGGAAGGGAGGCGGAGACTGGGAGGCCATTTCGCGCAGAGGGGAGAATGCTGGTCAGACAGAGCCTTACGTTAGGAAAGAGCCCCTTGTGTGTTTGTGGAGACAGAACGGTTTGAGGTTCTCAGAGCATCAAGCGCAGAGCTGAAGTGAGGTGAGAGAAGAAGCTGGAGGGGTTGCAAGGGGCAGCGGAGGTGGTGGAACTCAGAGGGTGGCAAGGCCACTGAAGGCTCCGAGCGGAGGGGTGTGGTCACGTTTGCATCCGAGAGCAGCCTGTGGCTGTATTGGGAAAGGGGACGGCAGAAGGGCGAGAACGGAGGCAGGGAGGCCAGTAGCTGAGGTGAGAGCCCCCTAATTCAGAAAGGCTGAATTAGAGCAGTGGTCACAGTAAGTAGGAGTGGAGGGGTGGGGCGTGTTCAAGAAATACAACTAGAAATAATTAAAAATTAGAAGTGAATTTGGGGAACTTTGATGATTAGACGTAGGACGTGAGAGAAGGAGCAGTCAAGGGTGACTTCTGGCTGCGTGACTGGGGATATGGTGGTGCCACCAACTCCCTTAAAAGCATAGAAAATGGAGGATCATGGTGAGATGCGGGCGGCAACGGAGGTGGTGAGCCTGCTTAGAAGGTACCGACTTTGAGAAGCCCATGGACCGTTCAGGTGAGAAGTCCAGGAGGCAGATGGATCCGCGAGTCTAAAGCTTGGAGAAGGCCCAGGCCTGGAGGTGTAGGTCTGGGAGTCAGTCGTATACAGATACGAGTGAAAATTCTGAGAGTTGATCTACTTATCCAAGGATAGCGTGGGGTGGGAAAGGAGGCTGAGCCTCGGGCCGCAGGGGACAGCAAATTTCAGGAACAGGGAGAGGAATGCACAAAGGGGGCAGGAGGAATGGCTGCAGGAGTGGGACGCCGACCAGGAAACTGGGGTTGAGGAAGCCGAGGAGGTAGGAATTTGACTAACCACCAGTGTCAGCCGCAGCGGAGATTTGGTTCATAATTATGGTTGGTGTGATTTGTCTCGGGTGTTGGGAGTTCAGGGCCCAGTGGTCGTCGGAGACCCTCTGCTGTGCGGGGCACCGGTAGTAGGTCAGTTCTGGCTGCTGGCAGAGTTCAGCGTGTGGCCAGGGGAGTTCCTCGCTGACTCTGGGCCAGAGGAGAAGGTCACTGGAGGGTGAGGAGTTCTGGGAAGAGCCAGGCTCGCTGGTCGGGTGGGTCATCTCTGTGGGCAATAATAGTAACTCTTAGCGTGAGCCGGGCATTACAGCGCCCGTACCTGTTAACGCTGTTCAAGCCTCACAGTGCTGTGGTTGGGTGAGTGGTCGTATCTTCGTTCTATAGTTGAGGGAATTAAGTCTCAAAGAGATGAAGTGCCTGGCCTGAAGTCATCCAGCTAGTAGACAGGCAAACTAGAAATCCCACTTTTCTGACTACAGAGCCCTTGGTTACAAGCACTTCCCAGTCCAGCGGGAAAAGCTTCTGGGCTGAGCACAGAGAGGAGAGCCCAGTGCATACTTGGCTGCTCTTCCTTGTTTTTACCCAGATTGAAGAACTTAACTCTGAAATTGAAGAGCTCAGTGCTGCCTTTGCTAAAGCCCGAGAGGCCCCCCAGAAAGCACAGACCCAGAAATTCCAGGTAAGTGTTGGCTTTGTTTGAAGTGGCTCTCTCCATGATCCTTCCTCCTGGTGATGTCAGGGCTTTGCAGCTGAAAGGAACCAAGGGAGCTCTGAGTGGTCTTTTTTAAAATTAATTAATTTATTTTTGGCTGCGTTGGGTCTTCGTTGCTGTGCGCGGGCTCTCTCTAGTTGCAGTGAGCGGGGGCTACTCTTCGTTGCGGTGCGCGGTCTTCTCATTGCGGTGGCTTCTCTTGTTGCGGAGCACGGGCTCGAGGCGCGCGAGCTTCAGTAGTTGTGGCACGCAGGCTCAGTAGTTGTGGCGCACGGGTTTAGTTGCTCCGAGGCATGTGGGATCTTTCTGGACCAGGGCTCGAATCCGTGTCCCCTGAATCGGCAGGCGGATTCTTAACCACTGCGCCACCAGGGAAGTCCTCTGAGTGGTCTTTAGTAGAAGAGTTCACTCAGTCTAATTAAAGGAACGTCTTCTGCAGCTTTGGGTGCTTCTCCAGCCCTTTCCTCAATATGACAGTGAAGATGGTGACCACTACGCCCACAGTTAGGAGTGCTGAGCTTAGGCTGTGCCAGGAGTAGACCGTGCGAGATGTGTGGATTATCTCATTTAATCTTCACCACCCTGCGGGGAAGGTAATTTTCACCCCCCTTGTATCTGAGGGGTTTGTGAAGTTCAGTGAGGGTATACAGCTTATTCACGGTCACACAGCTTTGCAAATGACAGGACCAGGGTTTAAGTGTGGTAATTGCTGCTAATAAAAGCTGCCATTTATTGAACATGTACTATGTGTCAAGCCCTGTGCCAGGTGTTCTCCGTGGATTAGCTCAATAAATCTGTACAGCCGCGCCAGGAAGTAGGCACTGTTAATATCCTTGTTTCCTGCTGAGGAAATCCAGGTTCAGAGATTCAAGTAGCTTGCTCAGGGTCACAGGAGCGGTAAGTGAAAGAGCTAGGATTTGACCCCTGAATCAGTCTCGTTCCCAAGCCTGTGCTTTTCCCTTCACCCCCTACGTCTCCTCACCTGGCTTGCCTGCTCCCTGCCAGCTTTCTGTTCCAGGCTTTGGTTATTTGACCCGCCTTTTGTTTCCCCTCCAGCGTTGCACAGCAAGGGCTCCTGCGGGTCATCCCCTCAATCTTCCCTCTTTCTTGCTAATTTTAGTTCAGTGTTTTTTTTTGTTTTTTTTTTTTTTTTTTGTGGTACATGGGCCTCTCACTGTTGTGGCCTCTCCCGTTGCGGAGCACAGGCTCCAGACGCGCAGGCTCAGCGTCCGTAGCTCACAGGCCCAGCCGCTCCGCGGCATGTGGGATCTTCCTGGACCGGGGCATGAACCTGCGTCCCCTGCATTGGCAGGCGGACTCTCCACCACTGCGCCACCAGGGAAGCCCAAGTTCAGTGTTTTGAATTAACATTTTCTTCCCATGTTTCTAGTATCCCTCTACAGTGTATACCTGTTACTAATAACTAATGAATCAGTAATGCTCCATCATGGGATTAAGCCCATACTGCCTTAAAGCTCCACCCTCCCACTTCTTCCTCCCATGTTGTTTTTGGTTATAAAGTAGAAGTTAGGAGTTAAATCTAATTTAAGACTGTTTGGTTCTTCATATCCCATGCCTTATCTTTTCAGAGCTTTGGTTCACAGTAAGAGTAATTGAAGTAATTTGGTTTAAGTCCGGGTGCACTAGAAGCAGAGACAAATCTCTTGTCTTTGGACTTGCCTTCCCCACCATTTTGACAGTGGTTGATGAAATGGAGCTGAGATTACACTTTACACTGAGTTTTTTCCCCTTGCTTAGAAAATAACAAGCCTTAAAAGCTGAATTCTTGGCAAAACCAATTCCTTGAGAAGAAAAAGTGTATGTTGGTAATTGGTAAGCAGAGACCAGACATCCTTACGTCTTGTGATATTTTACTTGTTGGGCCTTGAAGGAAGGAAAAGAGTCTTAGACGTTTACGTGTTACCCAGACTTATTACATCCATTGATTAATTTCATAACCCTCAGTCCTAGTCTAAAAGTGATCTTTGAGGTCTTGTAGTTTACAGTGTTGGCCGGGTTTCTCATCTTGCAAGGTATGGAGATCAGACACTGTTGAAATTCCTCAGGTTCTGCATGGCACGTTGGCTGTTCAGAGAGCACTCATTTAATCCTTACCCACGGAGGCAGAGTGCTCACCCGTTTGACAGGTTGCCAGTACTTGAACTCAAAGTCTGACTCCAAAGTCTCTGCTCCTTCCATTTTTCTGATTATGTGTGTGTCAATGCACACCAGACCCTTATATCGGCTAATTCATTGCGAGGTGTGTATAATTTGAATATTGCGCAGACATTTGAAAATGCATTGTCTTTCACATTTTGGGCCCTTTTTGGGATGTCAAATGATTTGAACTAATTGCAGCATGAGTATAAGAGCTAAAGCTCACAGGGGTGGCATCAAGCGTGACAGTGACAAGTGGTATTCAGACTCTTGGAGCAGTTGCCACAGTGCAGAGAGGTAGATTCTAATCACAGGTGTGACTCTGTGAAGGTTGCAGTGTGGCCTGGCTGTGCTACCT
Organism: Neophocaena asiaeorientalis asiaeorientalis; assembly: GCF_003031525.2. Taxonomy (NCBI): domain Eukaryota; kingdom Metazoa; phylum Chordata; class Mammalia; order Artiodactyla; family Phocoenidae; genus Neophocaena; species Neophocaena asiaeorientalis. The sequence continues at coordinate 6,628,175 of NW_020175018.1, read as the reverse complement.
CTGAAGCCATTTAAACAACGTATTTTCAAATTGGAAGTAGCGGTTATGTCTCCTCCCCTCCCTGCTCGGCTTTATAAAAGTAAAATTGCACACTGCAGGAAACTCATAAAATATTTAAAATGGTGGAAAGAGGTTGATAAAAGTCACCAGTAAGTAAACTCACGTCTAAAGATGTTCACTGTTAGCACCTTGACTCTTTTCAAAGCGCATTTGTACATATATATATATCACCTTTGAAAAATTAAATAGCATTATAATATGTATTTTGTTATGTAATCTCTTCTGTTTTCATTTAGCGTTCTTTCCCTGGCAGTATATATAGATCTAACCAATCTTTAAAAAAATATATTTTGAGATAATTGTAGATTCACATGCAGTAGACTTCTGTATACTCTTTACCTAGTTCTCCCAAAGTTAGCATCTTATGTGACATAGGACAGTGTCACAACCAGGATATTGGTGCAATCTGTTGGCCTTACTCAGATTTCAGCAGTTTGACGTGCAGTCATTTGTGTGTGTGTGTGTGTGTGTGTGTGTGTGTGTGCGTGTGTGTGTTGTGTGCTTTTTATACAGTCTTTTTAAACAGCTGCATATAGTCCATTATATGTATGTATCATATTATTTTTACTCTGAAGAACCTGGGGTGGGACACGAATTTGAATCCTAACTCTGCTTCACTAACTTGTATCATCTTGGGCAAGATATTTGCACTCTCCCAGTCTGCTTGCGCATTGTAAAATCTGGGTAGTCACATTTATGTCACATAATCCTTACAAGAATTGAATAAGAGCATGTATCTGGGCACAGGTGGTAACTCAGTAAATGTTAACTCACCCTTAAGTTGGGTGATGTAGTTCTGGCATAACAATATAGTAGTTTTTACTTTGGTCTATTTTCAGATTCTCAGTTAATGGTGTTATACACGTAGCTTTTAGTTTGAGGAAACTCCCCATATTATCTCTTGATTGGGAATGAAAGATAATGGAGTAAGTGATGGAAAAGGGAACCTAGATTTATTTATCCTGCACCTGCTGAAATGGGACTTTATGTGCCAGATTTTACCTTCACAACAACCCTGTGAAATAGAGATCATTCTCACACATGAGGAAACAGAACTTCAGAGAAGTTAACTTCTCCCAAGTCACACAGCTAGAACTGGTCTTTGAACTCTGGGCCTTCTGACTCTTTCTTTATTGAACTCATCATGTTTCTGTACTGTGGGGAAGAACAATTTGTTTCATATTATTTGGGCTTTAGTTTCTTTTTTAGGGGGGTGGGTAGGGGGTGCTTTAGTTTCTGACCATGTCTAACTGGGTCAGGTATTTGCCACCTGATTTATAAACACCTGATTGGTGTTAATAGAATCTGAAAGTCAGGGTGTCTTGCAGGAAAAGGTAAAAAAAATTCTCCAAAGGGTCATCTCAGGGAAAATTAACATGGAAAGTATTTTTATGAAGTGAATCGAATGTATGAATTTGAATTCTTCGAGCTCAGATTTTTAAAGAGGCTTTGTTACCGTTATTTACATGATAATCCCACAGAACTTTGATCGCTTGATAATAGCTATTATTTTAGTATCAACCATTGCTATCCTTTGTTTAACAAGCTCCTAACTGGTGTTCTCCCCTTGAATTCAGTCTGCTTGTTTTAATTTTTTGTAGTTTATTGGTGTTAACTGGAATCTGCCCAGGAATGGGCAAGACAGAATAGTGCTCTGGGAAGAACACAGGCTCTGGAGTCGTTTGAATCCCGGATTTAATCACTTACGGTCTGATGACAGACTAGTCATTTAACAGTTTTGAGCCTCAGTTACTTAAATAGGGATAATAATGTGTACTTTGTTAGGGTCCTGTGAGAGACTGAGATATAATATGTGTAAAAGTGCCTGGTTTAACCCCGCATACATAATCAGTGCTTAATAAAAGGTAACTATGAAAACTGTTCAAGGTGAGCGTTTTCCCAAATCATTGTTTACCTTCTTTTCTCTTTCGGAGTTTATTTAAATAAGCATTGCCCCAGATACATTTTTTGGGTGGGCCTGTGACCTAGGTTTCCCATTTCTTTTTATTTATTTTAATTTTAAAGGAAACTAAAACAGAAGCTTCTATAAAACCTACTTTGGAATTTGAATGGCTTTCTCCCTCAGCCTCTGTTGCTGTGTCCTAGACAATAGTTGGGGAAGCATGGGACCAGATGGCTGGGTTGTAGGGGCTCGGGAACAGCGGAACCCCTCTGCCTCCAGAGTGACTGTGGTTGTAGCCCACCTCTGCTGAACAGCTAGGACTTCACTGTCGACAGAGGCAGAGATGGATTTCTTGGGAAGGCCCGGAAGCTGGGACCAGTCCCTTTACTCCACAGTCTGAGCTGCGACCTTGACAGCTTGAGTGTCCCTTGCTTTAAAATTTTTAATCTTGTCCTCAATCTAATTCAAAAGACAGATTTTTTTAAAAGTTAATTTTCTTCTGAGTATAAGTATTATATATGTTTCAAAAATATTTTCAGAAGACTGGCAAGAAGGGAAAAAAGGGAAATCAGGAAGTTCCCCAACCACTATTAATGCCTTGTTGTTTTTCCTTCTAGGCTTTATCCTATGCATAGATTTTATTTTTTAGATCATTTACAATTTTATTTTTATTTTAATTTATTTATTTTTGGCTGCGTTGGGTCTTCGTTGCTATGCACGGGCTTTCTCTAGTTGTGGCGAGCGGGGGCTACTCTTCGTTGCGGTGCACGGGCTTCTCAATGTGGTGGCTTCTCCTGTTGTGGAGTACGGGCTCTAGGCGCTCGGGCTGCAGTAGTTGTGGCTCGCGGGCTCTAGAGCGCAGGCTCAGTAGTTGCGGAGCACGGGCTTAGTTGCTCTGCGGCATGTGGTACCTTCCCGGACCAGGGATTGAACCTGTGTCCCCTGCATTGGCAGGTGGATTCTTAACCACTGAGCCACCAGGGATTTTTTTTTTTTAATGTAACATAGTGACTTAGAAATATTCACATATTATCAACTTTTTGTAAATGTAGTTTTAAGGTTTTATTGTGTGGCTTTGTCATACTTTATTCGCTTTCATATTCTTGCACATTTAGGTTGTTTCTTATTTTTCACTGTTTTAAGTAGTTCTTTGATGAATGACTTTTTTCTTTTTTAAAGAATTTATTATTTATTTATTTATTGGCTGTTTTGGGTCTTCATTGCTGCACATGGGCTTTTCTCTAGTTGCGGCGAGCGGGGGCTACTCCCTGCCGCGGTGCGCAGGCTTCTCACTGTGGTGGTCTCTCCCGCTGCAGAGCATGGGCTCCGGGCACAGGGGCTTCAGCAATTGTGGCTCGCAGGCTCAGTAGTTGTGGCACACGGGCCTAGCCGTACCGCGGCATGTGGGCTCCTCCCGGACCAGGGCTCGGACCCATGTCCCCTGCACTGGCAGGTGGACTCCCAACCACTGTGCCACCAGGGAAGCCCCAATGACTTTGTATATAAGGCTTTTCCCCCTTATATTTTGGATTCTTCTCCGAGATTGAATCCTAGGAATAGAATTATTGGGATGATTGTGAACATCTTTATATAATACACACATACTTGATGTACATAATCTGTCCATGGGGAGTTCTATCAATGTACATTCCTGCCAGCATATTTCTTGGCTTCTAGATGCTTGGTCAGTTCTTGAAACGTGAATGTTAATTGTGCCATTTCCCAATAAGTTTGCCAGCACTGGGTATTCTCATTAAAACAATTTCACTTGTTAAGTGAAAGCTTGTTTTAATTCGCTCTTTTTGATTAGTGGTGAGTTACGACATTTTTTCATATGCACGATAATCACATATGTATTTTCTCTAATAAACTGTATTAATGAAATAAACATGTTCTTGACACGCGTAGACCTCCGACTCTGCTGAACTTGTAGCCTCTTGAGGTGGCTATCGATTACTAGGTTGACCCTCCTTTTTCTCTAGATGACTGTGGGTTTATCTCTAACAGAGATGAACATTGCCAGTGCTTGAATCCATCTCTGCTTTTCAAATAAAATTCTTTATTTTCTATCTTTTAAAAATAACTTAAATTGGTTTTTTAAACTATTACAGAAATAACATGCTCACTAACCTTACAACATTTGAAAATACAGAGAAGTAAAGGAAAAAAATCATCTGTATTCCCACCCTACTAAATACAGTTACTACTAACATTTTGTGCTTTTCTTTCTCATCTTTAAAAAAAAAGTTTTTACACAATAATTGTAGCCTTTTCCCCCTTAACATCAACGTTGTAACATAAACACTACCCTGTGTTATTTCAAAACTTTCATATTATTTGTGCTGTGGGTCCTGAATGTTATCTTGTGAACAAGGAGCACCGATTTCTTGGTTTGTTTGCTGAGTTGTGAAAATCAGCCCAGCTCCCCTTCCCCTCCTCTTCTTCTAGGGGTCTGAAGATTACGAGGCTGCTCTGTCAGAAAAGGCAGCCCTTTTGGCTGAGCTGCGCTCAGAAAACCTCACCAAGAGCACAGAGAACCACAGACTGCGTAGGAGCATTAAGAGAGTCAGCCGGGAGCTGAGCGACCTGCAGCGGGAGAGGGAGAGACTGGAGAAGGAGCTGGGGGCAGCCCACCGAGAGAGGAGCAAGGGAGACCGCATCACCCACGTGAGTGCCGCTCGGCCCTCGAGGTAGTGGGCAGGGCGCTTGCGCTGGCCGGGGCTCTTTGGCTGTTTTAGGGAGACAGATATTCATCGCCAAAAGCTTAGAAAAACCGGAAGAATATAAAATATTTCACTCACCATCTCATCACGTAGAAATGACCAGTCTTAGCTATTTGATGTTCTAGTCCTTTTATTCTCTCTCTCTTTCTGTCACACACACGCACACACACACACACACGTGTGCACATTATTGGTGTCAAGCTGAAAATGCATTTTTGTATTGTTTCTTTTTTTTGTTTTTAATTCAATGTTCTCCCTTTGGTGTGGGGCCGTCATGAGTGTTCTTCAAAAACGTGTTTTTTTGTGTGTGAACATAATGGTTCATCACTTGAATGTGCTACAGTTTATTTAACTAGTCCTTACTGTAGGATGTTTAGTTCATTTTATATATATATATATATATATATATATTTGCCTTATAACAAAGGCTGCAGCAAACATCCTTGTACATAAATATTTATCCACTGATTATTTCCTGATAGAGGTATAATTACTGGGTCAAAGAGTATGAATATTTTAAAGACTATTTCATAGATACACCCAAATTGTTCTCCAGAAAGATTATACCACGTTGCCCTAGGTGAGAGTGATCTTTTTTTAAGACTACTCTATTTAGCATTGGATGTTAGTATTTCAGAAATTCTCTCTGAATTTGGTAGACAAAAAAGTTGATCTTTTACAGTTTCTGTTAGGTTTAAATGTAAGTATTCCGCATCCTGAGAGTCACGTCCAGATCCACAGCCTCGGTGCAGTCGGGTAGCACAGGGACTGAGTCTGAGTGATTGTTGACACTCAGGTTAAACGAATTCCCTGCACGGGCGCCTGGGGCAGGCAGAGTCATTGGAGTAGAGAGCTCGAAGGAGAGCCCGCAGGTACCAGAGGTTAGTTCTCTGGTGGCTGCTGTTGGCAGGGACGGGACGTCAGGACCGTAGTTTGAAATCCTAAGGCTGGCACTGACAAGAGGATTGAAATATAAATGTTTGTCTATTTTAACAGAAATTTTAATGAACATCAAGAGAGCAATAATGGAAACTTAGGAAAATAAGAAAATGTCGCCTATAATTCCACCACCGTCATAAAGTAACTCTGTTTTTCAGTATCACCCTTTAGTCCTGGTGCATTTGGGGCCCCAGTCCAATCAGAGGCTAAATGCTGTTGTGTGTTCTTTGATCGCTTTCTCTCTCCTGGCCGTCTCCCCGTGTTGTGTAGGCTCCAGAGCAGTCATGCTGAATGATGCATACGCTTCACTGAATAGATTTCACACGATTTACTTAATAATAATTTCCTGCTCTCTTGGACATTTTGGCTGTTTAAGTAATGCCACAATGAACATCTTCGGGCATAAAGGCATTTTTTTTTTTCTTGAAATCCCAAGGATAGATTCTGAGGATTATACTAGTTAATCATGCTGCCAAATTGTTTGTCCAAAGGGCTCGCCCAGTTTATGATGCCACCAGCAGTATTGGTGTATACCGGTTTATTGCATGTTATTAAAAGACCTGTCTGATCTTTATTCAATGTTACTGAAAACCAAATGTATCTAGTTGAGATGCTGATGGAAGTATATGGCATGAGCCCTGAATGTTTTATTTTTTCCTTAAGGGAGGTGAAAATGTTATACATGACGAAATGCAAAGCAGTGTAAAACCCAGAGCTAATTCATGCAGCTTACGTAGTCAGTGCGAAAGATCCTCATGGGACAGAGTAGTCAGGGAAGCCTTCTAGAGGAGATGACACTTAAGTTGAGTGAGCAGTGTGAGGTCTGAGTCGTGTGCCTCTGTGGATGAGGTAAAGAAAAGACTGGCCAGAGGGTCCTTCTGTAGAGGTCAGTTTTCATAACCAATTCTTAGATCCTTCACTGTTGGATGACACTTTTTTTTTTCAGTTTAGTTTGTCCCCTCCATCCCCCTGTATCATATAAAAATGTTTATTCAATAGAAATTGGATTCGGGAGATACACACACACACACACACACACACACACACACCTAGGTGTATAAAATATGTAATTGTTTCTTTACATTATAACTTACACTTGAAATGGCTATATAACATTACATCAAGTGGATACGCTGTAATTTATTTACCAATCCCTCTATTATCAGACAATGTTGGTTCCATAATTCACTTATTCATGAAAACTCTAGTGCTTCTAAAAGAATTTTGGACTGCTGTTGATAAGATTTATTCCTAAGTAACATGCATACGTCTTCATAAGGAAGCAAGGAGTACTTGGCAAGGAATAGAAGGGGCATGTGACAGTGAGAGGGAGAGACTAGAGTGAAGTATACTACGGGTGGGAGTTTTTTTTTTTTTTTGCTGGGGATAGAAACCCAGCTTTAAGTGACTTAGGCAGAAAGGGGAATGCATTGCCTTGGGTAACTAAATGGCTGGAAGGACAGGGGTGACAGGAACTCTGCCGGCACCGAGTCCGTGTCTCTCTGAGAGCTGGCTTCTCTTTCTTTTTTTTTTTTTTTTTTTTTTTTTTGCTGTACGCGGGCCTCTCACTGTTGTGGCCTCTCCCGCTGCGGAGCGCAGGCTCAGCGGCCATGGCTCACGGGCCCAGCCGCTCTGCGGCATGTGGGATCTTCCCAGACCGGGGCACGAACCCGTGTCCCCTGACTCGGCAGGCGGACTCTCAACCACTGCGCCACCAGGGAAGCCCTGGATTCTCTTTCTTGCGTCCTCTTACTCCAGCTCCAAGTGGTTGGACCCAGCATTGCCAGCCCTGCTGGGATCACAGCTCCCCAGTTTAGTAAATGAGATGAAGGAGGACCCTCACACCCCACTACCCCTGTTGTCCCCTGGTCTGGAGGGCCAGACAGGTGAGGTATCAGAGGCCAACTTGGGTCACACGCTCATTCTTTGTCAGAAGTGAGTGTGTGTGTGGTTGTGTGTGCATGTGTGCGCACGCACGTGTGTGTGTGTGCGTGTGAGCTCGTGTATCATCACTGGCCGCTTCCCCTAGAACCCCATGTTTGGAGGGAGTGAGCAGTTATCCAGAGAAGGCGCGGCTTTGTTTCAGGGCCGTGGGCACCAAAAAGCAGCAGTGCCTCTGGATGCTCACATCAGGTGAGCCTGCCTGTGACTCAGGGCTTCCTAGTGTCTCATCACGGCTGCTTTTCTACATTGAGTCCTGCACGTTTCTGACAAGAGGATCTGGCCGTGGTTTCTTTCTTTTTGAGCATGTATCGCATCACAACGGTATCTCTGCTTAACTTCTGGTTTTATCCTAAGAATGTGACTGTGTCCATCTCGTGAGCATGCTTTGCACCCGATCTTGGGGGCACTGGCCTGTTCAGCGTCTGGGGAAACCTGCTGGGGGTGACTTTGCTTTATGGTGTTAGGACGCATGCAGAGGTAGAGTGTAACCCACCAGCCTTGCATGGCTTATCAGCTGGTTCTGTTAACTAGGCTCTTTAATTAACTAGAGCCTCCCACTCACCAGCTGCTATTGCTGTTGCTTTTGGATTGAAACAAACAAAACCCCAGGCCTTTTGGTGGCCCCTGTGTCTGGCTTGGCAATGGAAAGGACTCCCATTCATGCATTCAGCCACACTGAACGCTTTGTGCAGGCCCTCAGCTCTGCCTGGGGACAGTTCCGGGACGGAGATAGGAACAGAGTAACCACGGGAGCACAGAGCAGGATTGGAGAAGGCTCCCCGGGAGAGTAACTTTCGAACTGGTTCTGAAGTTTGAGTTGAAGGTTACCAGCCAGGCGAGGGAGACGAGAGTTTCGTATAGGAGGTGAAGGTACACAGATGTGAGAGAGTGTGGTGTTTGGGGGAAGAAGAGTTTGGGGTTGTAGTGGAGGGTGGCTTTAACCTAGAGAGAGGCTGAATTGTAGAGGGCCTTGGATACAGAGTTTGGGAGTGTGGACTTGACCTGCAGGCAGTGGGGCCCCTGTCGAGGGGGAGTTGAGCAGAGGATTGTTAGGATCAGGTCTGCAGTTTAGAGAGACTTGTCTGATGGAGGTCTGGAGAATGGGTTGCCTGCGGAGAGCCCGGAGACAAGAAGATGAGAAAAGGTACGTGACGTGTGTCAGGCTCCGGGGGGTCGGGGATGGAGGGGAAAAAGAACCTGCTCCTCTGTAATGGAACCGCTCAGGTGTGGCTTCTGGGCTGTCTGGGTGCATACTAAAGCTCCCCTCCAGGACTCGTGAATACTCAGCATTTACTCAAACGTCACTGCATCCCACAGGTAGAGCTGAAAAACACCGGTAAGAAAATGTGTTCCAAACACTGGTCTTTTTCTCAGTCCACATTCAGCTCCATCCTCAACACCCTCTGTTAATGAAAACTGCTGTTACAGAGTGATAGAAATGAAGCAGATATGATTTCTTAGGTGTATTCTTCTCCAGTGTACTTTCCAGTTAATACAAGGACTGCCTGTCTTTCCCTTGGTGCTCACAGCCCTGTGATTGGGCATACAAAAGGTTTTTCCCATTTTATAGATTAATCAGAGCCTCAGAATTTTTGTTTTTCTTTAATAAATTTATTTATTTATTTTTCTCTGTGTTGGGTCTTTGTTGCGGTGCACGAGCTTTCTCTAGTTGCGGTGAGCCAGGGCTACTCTGCGTTGAGGTGAACAGGCGGCTCCGGCGGCTTCTATTGTTTTTCTCTAGTTGCGGTGAGCCAGGGCTACTCTGCGTTGAGGTGAACAGGCGGCTCCGGCGGCTTCTGTTGTGGAGCACGGGCTCTAGGCACGCAGGTTT
>NW_020175018.1:6529175-6618718 GCF_003031525.2 Neophocaena asiaeorientalis asiaeorientalis | reverse complement strand
CAGGCGGACTCTCAACCACTGCGCCACCAGGGAAGCCCCGGAGCCTCAGAATTTAAATGGCTTGATCATGGTCACATAGAAAGTGATAGATATGTGACATGGATCCAAGTCTGTGGACTCTTAATTTCAGGACTTCACCTAAGATACCATGCTGAGGCTATGCCAAACAATATTTATGGTAAGAATACTGTGCTTTTAGCAAAAAGGAAGATTGATACAATTTCAGCTTTCCGGCGGACTACAATAATCTGTTTTCAAGGCCACCCAACTTGAAGTATTTTGGTTATTTGAAGCTTTCAGACTTGTAATTTCTTTCTTTCTGTGTTTCAAAAGCATTTTCAGAGGTTTATGTAAAGTCATAAAATTAAATGAGATTAAAGGCATTAGGGTCAGGGAACAATAAGGGTGACCAGTGAAATGGAGGCAGGTGAGTGAGGAGAAGTGCCACTTGTGAGAGCCGCCGCAGTGCTGAAGAGGGGGACTTAAAATCCAGCTGGGGCTCCTGGCAGCGAAAGTAAAAAGGGGAATTCAGTTACAAGGTCTCTGGTGTCTATAAGAACACGTTAGTAAGGTAAAGGGACAGCTTTTGCTGGCACTGAGGCCTGAGGGAAGTATTTCCTCTGGTGGGTTTTTGTAAAGAGTTCTCTGAGCAGTATACAGACTCTTCGACGATACCCCATTCAGTAGAAGCAGTTTTGCACAGGGCCAGGTCAGTGTCACCCAAGTCTGTTAAGCTTGTATTAAGGTTTCCAGTCCCTAGGACTCTCTCTAGCTGTTTCCCATTATTTTCGTTTCTTGGACAAGAATTTGAAAATAAGTGGGAAATACTGCAGCCCTGTTGAGAGATGATCCCCAGCTCAAAGCCTTTGCAGTGGTCCCCTGTCAAGCAGTATGGGCTTTTGTAGCATTGCCTGAATTCTTTCTGATGGCAAGCCAGCCTCTCTTGGATGTGATCAAACCATCCTTTGCTCATGCCAAAAACATGTATTGCCGTCTCATTGTGCCTGCTCTTAAGCATTTTGGAGGGAGACAATGCCTGTCTGAAAATGCAGCTTGGATCCGAGGCATCTGGATTCACTGTGTCTGATGGTGCGTGAACACTGAGACGTTTGGCTGTGAGAGTCAGCTCATTGTTTGTTTGTTTGAATTGCCTGTGATTGCAGTGACCTAGCAGTGCCAGGCAACTCAGCACGTGTGGTGATTTGCAGTTTGCTCATTTGTTTATTCAAGGGACATTTACTGAGCACTGCAGCGGTGCAGGCACTGTTGGTAGGCTCGGGTGAACCCAAGCTTTGGCCTCTACCTCGGAGTCTTTTACGAAAAGAAAGGTCAAAAAGTGAGGGTCTCACGGATAGATTCCCTTTATTGTGTTATACCTCCTTGCCACCAGAGGGACCCACATCCCTTCAAAGAAATTCAGGAGGCCTTTGCAAAACACAAACAAAACCCCCCAGTATTCCCAACTCGGTGTCCTAACTGTGATGTTTAAAATGTCCTAGCTTCTGTGGTCTAACAGGAATGCTGCTTGGATTCTCACATCCTTGCCCTCACATCCCTTGTTTGGCTCCATAGACTCAAGGCGCGCGCGCGCGCGTGTGTGTGTGTGTGTGTGTGTCTGTGTGTGTGTGTGTGTGTGTGTCTGTGTGTCTGTGTGTGTGTGTGTGTTCAGGCGTTCTGTGTGCTGCTTGGGGTGGGTGCAGGGAGGAGAGGAACAAGTCATAGTCTTTTTCTTCTCCTTTATAAGCACCGTTTATTAGACATTGGTTTATCCTGTTCCCCAGACCGTCTCATAATGCTCTCGTCTGTTACGAGACCTGTCACCCGCTACTCTGACAACTGTGTGCTTCAGTACCTGGGCCCTTCGCTCTGTGGGGATGCATTTGCTGGCTGCAGACCAAAGATCTAATTAAAGTTGTACCCGTCACCCAGCTGGCTAATCCTGTGTGCTTTGACAGGAGCGGGTTTAATTTCAGGGTGGCTCAGCCTGAACCCCTCCGGTTCTCACGTGTGTTTATTGATGGATAGCTCCATTCAGGATGTCTTTTGGTGAACCGTCATCAAAACCTGGCATTTGGAGACAGTGTCTGTAGGCTGTAGGCTAGTTGGTTTAGGGCTAAGACCACAGACCTGAAGTAGTGTGATTTTTACCAAGGGTCAGAGCTCCCCCCGCCCTTTTTCTTAAGGTCAGGTGTAAAGATTTTGAGTCGGTATCCTTGTAGAATGTGCAGTTTAAATGACCTGTGTGGGAGAAGTTTTGTCTTTGCAAATTCCAGTTTCTCATAAGAGAGGCACAATGCAGAGACTTGGGAGTCAGACCAGATTTGAATCCTGGTTCCATCGCTTGCTAGCTGTGGGGCTGGGAGCCAGCTACTTAGCCTCTGCAGACTGTGGTGTCCATTTCTTGTCAGAAAACCAGATATCAGTTGTGAGGATTCTATGAGATAAGGTATAGCACTTAGCGTTATACCTGGTGCATCCTAAATGATCAGTAAATATTAGCTGTTTTGTTGATGCTGATGACGTCCCTGCCTTGGGTGCTAGAAACTTAGCGATTTAGTGGGTGTATTTGGGACAGGGGAAAACAGGGCCGGACTCGGGTTGGAATCTCAGCGTCAGCAGGTGCTTAACTCTGAGCTTCCAAGCCAGTTACTTAATTTTTCTAAACTAATGTTTACTCCCCTAAAATGGGGTTAATGATATCTAATTTAGGATTAAATAAATGGATAATAAAATTTAATGCAGGAGTAAATGGCTACTGTGGTTCCTGGCTCACAGAGGGCGATGCTTATTACATTAGATTCCTTCTTTTCCTTCCTTTTTTCCTGCTTTTAATGGTGTGGCAGGCGCTGTCTCAAGACTTGGGGCGACACAGCCCAGCCCACTAGACCCTCTGACGGGCGCTGCTGACTCTAACTGTCCTGCCTTTTCACCCGTCCAGGCAACAAAGCGGTACGTTTCTTCGTTGCTCAGCACTCACCTCTCCTCTGAAGAAAGTGCTCGTCTGTTCCTTTTCAACTGATTAATCCCTCTAGGAAGGACAGGCCCTGGGTGTGGGTGGCTCCTGTGTGGGCCTGCTGGGGAAGCTGGTTTAGAAGGCTGTTCCCATCACTTTTCACAGGGAATTGCTATCGTCTCTCTGGGGTGCAAACAGAGAGGCTTTCCCTTATCTCTGGTTCTTCCTTCATAATTTCTGTGCTAGGCTCTGTCCTGGGCACTGAGAGTACAGGACTGAATCAAGTCAGACACAGTCTCTGAAGGAATCTAGTAGAGAAATATAAAAGAAATGCAGACAAGAGCTGACTAAAGTATAGCATGATGAGGGCTGATAGAGGGATGGCCCAAGTGCTTTGGGGGCACAGAGAATGCAGCTGTGCTGAGAGAGGTGCCGGGGAGGGGGAGGGAGGCTTCACAGAAGACGTGGGTTTGAGCTGAGACCTGAAGGCTTAGTAGCAGTTTGCCTGGGGGTGAGGGGGACAGGAGGTAGAAATGCATTCCTGGTAGAGGGAAGGCCTGTGCAAAGGCTGGGGCATGAATGAGCCTGGCACGGGGGGAGCGGGGAGGGGGCTGGAGGAGAGAGCAGGTGGGGTTTTAGAGACGTGTGGTGCCTTGCCTGGCGCCTGACAGCTGGGCCTCAGCCCCCGCACAGCTTGAGCTTCAGCACCTTTGTCTGTTCGTTCTTCCCCAGCTTCCTGGTGGAGCCTACATGGAGCTCCCTGCTCAGAACTGCACTGCTCGCAGCCAGTACCGCGCATGTTTGTTGGTCTCTTTGGCAAGGACTGTCTCACTTCAGTGGTTTCTGTTTATTTATTTTTTGAGCATATGAATTCTTTGTTCAGATGAACTCTTCTGGAGAGAAAACATAGAAAAGTAGAGCTGCTCAGGGTGGGGTGGGGTGAGGTAGCAGGCCTGGGAGCCCCTCTCTCTCCACCTCGTCCCGCTCCTGCCTCAGCCCCCAGCAGCCACGAGGCTCCATAGAGCGTGGCTGGAACGCCAGTATCTTCTCCTACTAATTCTGGAGAGTCTTACATCACTGAGTTCCTGTACCTCATTAAGATTTTGGAGAAGTTTCCTTTGTATATTTAAAGGTAACCACTGAGCACTTTGACAAGCTTTCTCACAGTGAAACCTGATAAGATGGAAATTTGATGGATGAGAACCTTCTCATTCTCCATCTGGCTAGAGATAAAATAAACCAGCTGCCTGGAGAAGGAAGTGTGAGGGCCTGGCTTTTCATTTCTAACGTGATTCTAAGATTACAGGGATATTTTATTTTTCATACAGCCCACTTAAAAAGAAAAAAAAAAACTGCCCTGAGAGAGCTCTGAGATGCAAAGGCAACGCTCAGCTCAGTGTTGGCCCAGAGTGTGCCTGGGAATCTTCAAGGAATATGGCCCATTTGGGTGGAAATCGAGGCAGCTCAGTTCATGGCATCATGCAGACTTGCTGGGGCCACTCTCACTTTAAAGCAGGATGGTGGTCTGGTATAGGATAGGGGTCTTCAAACTTTTTCCCCTTGTCTCTTTGTTCAGAAGCAAATAAACAAATGTACGTAAGGGAGCTCTGCAGATTCCTGCATTAAAACCAAATATAAATTTCCATGCTTTTCCCCAGCCAACCGACTCAGTTTCTGGAGGAAGGCCCGGGAACATGTAGTTAGATGATGCTGAGAGCCGGCCAGGCTTGGGCATTGCTAATCCGAGGGCTTCGCAAGTTCGGTTTGAAAAACCACTAGTCTAGTAAAAAGAACACAGATAGACCTGGTTTTAAATCCTGATTCCACCACTTTTTACTTTGCTTAAGTTGCTTGAGCTCTCTGAACTGCAGTTTCCTGATTGGTACAATGGGTGTAATCAGAACCTCTACTGTGTAGGGCTGCTGGGAGCGGTGGGTGAGGTGCGATGGAGGTAAAGTGCCCAGCGCTCTCTGAGGTGCTGTAGACGTTTATAGAATAAAGTGGTGGGTAACATTTTGGGAGGATGATTGCTGAGGGCCGGAGTAATCAGGGAGGGCTTTGTTCGAAGGGGTGGCCCTTGGATTGGCCCTGGTAAGATAAGCGTGCTGTCTCCAGGCAGAATTGGGGAGATCTTACTATTTTGTTTCCAGATGGAGGGGACGGGCTGGAGGCAGGTGGGGGCCTGGAGTGCTGGTGGAGCAGTTGGGTGAGATAAGGCTAGATAGAAGGTAAGCTGGAGCTGCTGGAGGGAGCCCACCGGAGGGAGCCCAGAGTGACTGCTTGTTAGGAGGCTTCGTCCTGCAGTTAACTCAGAGTCCCTGAAGGGTTCTGGGCAGAGAGGTAATGATCAAAGGAAAGGAATGCATGTGGTTTGGCCGGTGAATGCAGTCAGGAGAGCACTTAGACAGCGGTTGCCGTTGACCAGATGGGAGCCACGTGCTGGAGAAGGCAGTGCGGTGGGCTGGAGGGAGGGAGGGGGTGCTTCTCTCTCTGCCCCCAGTGCTTCAGCTTCGCCCGTCCTGCCTTCTAATGCCTCCTCCAGGGAGGAGGAGGGGCTGATCTGGTTAATCAGAGTCCAGGATATTCACTGGGCCGTCCTTGCTCCTGGGTTACTGTACCTTAAGAACACAGCTTCTGGATTCTTCCGCTTTCCTGCTGCAGACCTAGCCAGGCTTGGCCCTTGCTGGGCTGGCTGACGTCCTCATTTCCTCAGTCGTCTTCTTTTTCCACTTTTGCCTCTACTTGAGCAAGAGGACTCGGATGGCTCCCTTAAGCTGCATATCCCCTCCGTGTTCCCCCCACCCCTGCCCGCCCCCCGCCCGAAAAAAAAATAAACAGCCCCCAATTTTATTAGAAAGCTCTACTGTGGTTATGAGATTGTCCAGACTTGTACTTTGCTTCTCAGTCTGCGATTGTTCCCTATGTTCAGTGCCTCTGAGAACTCTGGGGGTGTGGGGAGGGCAGCAGGAGTGGATGGCAGGGCAGGACTTGGGCACTCGTGGCCATGTAGGAGCAGCAGAACCTCACTCTTCATCTCTCACGGGCTCTGTGTGGAGGATGCGCTGGACCTTCAGGCCTGGGTCTCCTGTTGGATGAGGAGGTGTGTGTGAGAGGCAGGGGGAAGAGCCGAACCTTGGATGGCGATGCTGTGCCCAGACGAGGAAGCGTGGGAAGAGAGGTCGTTCTGGAGCGGGAGTTGGGGGCTGTAGGGAGAGGTGGAGGTGACACGGTATTGTCTCCTGGGCACGTGCTTCTGTGCCGGGCACCCATCTCTCAATTAACCCTCCAAGGATGGTAGGAATCTATATTAGTATCTCCATTTACTGGAAAGGAAACAAAGATTTAAGTTATCTATCTCAGGCCGCACAGCTAGTTAGCAGTAGAGCCAGGATTCAAGGCTAGGTCTCCCTGTCTTCACAGCCCAGAAATGTTGAAGGAGGTTTGGGGAAACCACCCAAGTTTATCAATTTTCATTTCTGATTGTTTTGCTCAGGCGAGACATGCCGTTTCCGTACCTCCCCTGAACATTTATTATAACTCTGCTGGTGCCGAGCCACGAGCCTATCAGCTGTCTCTGTGTTGCCATGGCAGCCACTCCTCCTCAAGGCCACCTTGGCACACATTTCCCCCCTCCCTGCAGTGGTCCTTTGACTTCAAGCCTTCTCCGACTGCTCTTCGTGTGAGGTCCAAGATCCTTGGTCCTGCCTTGTTCATTAGCTGGTTTATTCCATCCATCCCGAGTCCTTGAGAAACTATAAAATTAGCTCCAGGGAGAGGACTACTGACCAGTGGAAGCCCGTGTCGCAGGGTGGTTTTATACTTTATTTGGTTTTACCAGTAGTGCAGCTGAGTGGGAAGAGTACAGAATGTGAGGTCAAACTGACTTGGGTTTGAATTTCAGCACCAGAACTTTCTTGTTATAAAGCTTTGTGAAAACCTTTCAGTCTCTACAAGCCCTAGGTTCTTCTCTGTAAACACAGGACTAATAATACTTACTGTGTAGGCAGTTTTAAGGGTTAGAGACGTTTTATGTGAAAATGCCTTGGCCTTGGTAAATAGTAGTTCTGTTACTAAGCTTATAAGAAGAGAAAGTCAGGAAAGTGTCCTGACTTTCCTTGAACTCCTGATTTACGCTGAGAGCGCTCTACCCCCCAAAATGTACACATGAACAAATTTCCATGGACTCCCAGGGACCGACCTGTTCAGTGGCCCTCAGGTTAAGAACCCCCCAATCTGGAGGAATGACAAAACTATACGTCCTTGGTGGGATCCTGGAACAGGTATATTGTTTTCACGTTGTCAGCTCTATTAGGTGGAGGGATATATGGGGGAGAAAAGCAACAACATAGTGGCTTTTATCACGTAAAACATGTAAGAAGTTGTTAACCTAGGTTGCTGAATTAAAAAAAAAAAAAAAAAGAACTAGAGAATGGAATAAATGATTGCCGAACACACGCACATAGACAAAAACTTGAACAGACATCAAAATACGGGTCTGATAGGTGTTTTATAAAGGAGGGAACTGAATCTGGGAAATGATGTTAAGTGGACCTGTAATTACTATGTACATGAGCAGTGTATACTTTTTACTTAGCATAATACACACATTTTAAAATTAAAAAGTAGACAGGATCTCTCTAGGATGGCAGGTGAATTTATTGTGAATTTAAAGATGTACCTAAGTGGCTTAACAAAAGATTTCATTGTCCCTTTCTCAGCAGTTTTCAGGGGGAGGTTTGTTTAAAAGCAAGTGTCAGATGACCATTGAGTGGATTGGGATCATTGCATTAGTGGCTGATAACGAAGAAATCCAAACCCTTGTCATTGTGTGGAAGCGAACTGAGAGGCTTGGAATCAGACAGGTGCTGTCCCTTAGTGGCTGTGGTTTTGGGAGAATTACTTTACCTGTCTGGACCTGTTTCCTCGTTCATAAAATGGGAGCAGTCCCATCTACCTCCTTCATTTATTCAGTCGTCCAACAGATATTTACTGAGTGCTGTTTTGGTTATCTGTTGCTACGTAACAAATTACCCCTGAACTTTGTGTCTCAAAACATTACCATTTTATTATATCTCATGATTTTGTGGCTTAAGGGTTTGGGCAGGGCTCAGCTGGGTGATTTTCTGCTCTCCATGGCCCAGGTCACTCATGGCATTCAGCTGGTGGATGGGCTGGTCTGGAGGATCCATAACTCTTCACTCACATGTCTGCTACCTTTTGGGGGATGGCTGGAAAGCTGACACAGCTGGGATTGTCAACTGGAGATTGACACAGCTGGATTGTCAATTGTCAACTGTGTGTGGCCTCTCCAGCATGGCAGCGTTAGGGTAGTCGTGCTTTTTGGATGGTGACTCATAGTTCCAAGAGACACGAGTTGGAGGCTGCCAGTTTCTTAAAGCCTGGACCCAGAAACTGGCTTAGTGTCACTTCTGCCATATTCTATTGGTCCTGGTAGTCACCGCACTGCCCAGACTTAATAGGAGGGGACACAGACGCCATACCTTTCAATGGGAAGGTCAAAGAATTTATGGCTATCTTAAATCTGCCGTGAGTGCCTGCTATGTGCCAGGTACCATTCTAGGTGCTGGAGATAAAACAGTAAACAAAATACACAAAAATCCCTGCTTTCATGGTAGGGGAGACTACAACCAAAACATACACATAATTAAACACCGTATTAGCAGGTGCTATGAGGAAGAATAATGAAGGGAAGGGATATGGGGAGTGGGGTTGCGGTGGGACTCGTGGTGGTTATTTTAGGTGGGACGGGCTTGGGAAGACTGGACTGAGAAGGTGACATTTGAGCTCAGACTTGATGGAAGTGAGGGAGCAGCCTTGGGGAATTTTCCAGGCAGGGAGAGGAGCGAGTAGAAGAGCCTTGAGCTGGGAGCGTACGTGGTATGTAAGAGAGATGGCAAGAAAGCTGGGTTTGCCAGAGTGGAACAAGTGAGGGGAGAGCAGCAGAAGAGGTCAGCAAGGTAGTGGGGGTCCAGGTGGAGTAAAGCCTTGCAGGCCACGTGGGTTGCGAAGGTTACGTGGGTTAATGTGATTTGACATACCGCAGCTTTTCTTACCAGCGGAACCCAGGCGTGGGCGGTCCTGGGTGTGGGCGGTCCCGGGGCGGCCCCAGGCTACTGCCCACCAGCCGAGGCTGCTTCTCTGCGCTTGGGCCCCGTCCTCATTCGGACTAGGACAGCTCGCTAAGCGGTCAGGAAGGCAAGACGATCACGAAACGTTCATCATCTGCCTGTTCTCTGGTAGCATTAGTAAGACAGATGGACTTTGTCCTGGTGGCCTTTCTGATGTCGGGGGACTGTGAGAGAGTGTGCGAATGTGTGTGTGTGCTTGTGTACGCTCACCGTGGGCGATTCTCGAGAGATCGGCTTTTCCTTAGAACCGTCCTCGAAACTACTTTCATGAATGGCTAAAGACAGTTTGCACAAGGGGAAATCCAGATAATCAGATATATCAAAGCTGATGGTGGGGGCCATCAGAGACATGCGCATTCAAACCCTTTGAAGGACCATCTGATACCAATTAAATTAGCAAAGATTTAAGAAAATAGTGCTGGTGAGATTGTGGTGAAACAGGAAACTTAGGCTTTGTTGGTGGCATTTCAGCCACTGTCTTTTGGGAAGAAAGTGAATTCTTTTGTAGAGAGAATCCTCGAACCATGCTTATTATTATTACTCTTTGGTCTAGTAATTCCACTCTTGGAGATTTCGCCTAAGAAAACAAACCAGAAGTTAGAAAAAACCTGTTTTATGCACAGAGCTGTTCTTTGCTCTATTCCCCGTAAGAGCAGACAGAGCCGGTGGGGAAATAGGAGAGGTAGGATACTCTCATTAAAATGGATAGATAGGAAGATCGTGTGGTATCGTTCGCTCAGCATCACCCAGTGACCTCATCAGCCTTTCTCCGGGACGCAGAGGAGGAGAGCCAAGCTGGAAGCTCAGGCGCAGCAGCTCCGTGGAGCTCCGTCTTTTGTACTTTGTTTTTTGTAATAATTATTTTCTGGACGTTATACTCTTAAACTTTTCTTTTTAACTTTTAAGATTTTTTTCTTTATGTGTCATCATTGTTTAATTGGTGTGTGCTCTTTGTAGCTCATGGTGTAATGGAATAAAGTAACATTTTTGGGAAAAAATCCAAACCAAAGTTAAAATTGTATAAAAATTATGGCTGCAGATGGACAAGGGCTGACAGGAACGTCTGCAGTGGGAAAATGTCTTAATTTGTTGGCCCAACTGTATTGTGGGAGAATGCTTTTATTCTTTAGCTTTAGAATTCTGTTACTGTTGCCTTATAATAAGATCTTCTTTCCTCCCTCTAGAATTGAATTTCTGTTTACATTTATAATTCATGATAGGTTCTTGGTCCGGTTGTTTTGGATTAAAGGCTTAGGACAATCTTATCATCATCTGTTTGCCCAAGAAAAAGAGTAACATTTAATTTTTGAAGTGGTTTCTCTCTTTTTAAAAAATGTTACTTTAAAAATGTTTACTTTATCCCCCATTATGAATGTGGTCTATACTTAGTATAAAATGTTTTAAAAATTGAGAAAAAATAATTGAAAAGATCATCCATGGGCTTCCCTGGTGGCGCAGTGGTTGAGAGTCCGCCTGCTGATGCAGGGGACACGGGTTCGTGCCCCGGTCCAGGAGGATCCCACATGCTGCGGAGCAACTAGTCCCGTGAGCCATGGCCGCTGAGCCTGTGTGTCCGGAGCCTTGCTCTGCAGCCGGAGAGGCCCACGTACCGCAAAAAAAAAAAAAGATCATCCATAATCGTGTGTTTTGGTAATTTCTTTCAGGTTTTTAATCATTACTTTAAAAAAAGTACTTACTAAAGAAAAACGCAAATGCACAGAAAAGGAGAGAGGATAGTACATTGACCCTCTGGTAATTGTCATCCAGCTCAGCACTCATAAACTCATAGCCAACCTTGTTTCATCTGTACCCTCCTCCCAACTGCCTCTCTTTCAACACTCAAGTGTTTTAAGCAATTCCCAGGCATATTATTTTGTTGGTTTTTCAGTATGTTAAAAAAATTTTTTTTTCCACTTCAGAAAGATTAATAATTTCTTAATATTACCAACTAGCCAATTAATGTTTAGATTTCCCTGTCTGATTTAAAAATTGTTGTAAAACAGTTTGTTCAAATCATGATCTGGACGTTGTACTGATTGATAAGTCTCTTTTTTAAAAAGTTTTACTTTTGAAATAATTTTAGACATAAAGATTCGAAATAATAACAGAGTTCCCACGTATCCTTTGTCCCGCTTCCCTAATGTTCACGTTTCACATAACTATGGAACGCTCAACAGAATCAGGAGATTAACACTGATACAATATTGTTATCTGCAGACTGTATTTGAATTTTGCCAGTTCTCCCATTAGTGCCCCTTTTCTGGTCCAGGATCCACATTGCCTTTAATTGTCAGGTCTCCTTAGTTTTGTCTAATCTGGGACAGTTGCTCAAGTCATTGTCTTTTGTGACCTTGACTCCTTTGCAGAGTACTGATCAGTTATCTTGTTACTGTCCCTCAATTTGGGCTTGTCTGATGTTTCTCTCATGATTAGGTTGAGGTTATACATTTTTGGCAAGAATAGCATAGACGAGATATGTCATATCTGGAGGTGTATAATGTCAATCCGTCTTATTTCTGGTGCAGTTAGTGTTGGTCACTTGGTTAAGGTGGGGGTCTCCTGGGTTTCTCCGCAGTAAAGTTACTATTCTCCATTTGTGATAAGTATTTTGGGGGGAAATACTTTGACACTATGTAAATGTCTTGTTTCTCCTCATAGTTTTAAGAATCTTATTGATGACCCTTACCTACAACAGTCATTACTGTGGTGTTTGCTTAGTGGTGATTTTCCATCATTCCTTCTACACTTATTAGTTGTAATTCTACTGTAAGGAAGGGCTGCCCCTTCTCCTGCAGTTATTTATTGTATAGTTGTTTATATCCGTATGGATTCATGGATATTTGTTCTATTCTGTAGGTTGTTAAGCCGTTACTATCGTGTTTTATTTTCTTGTTCAGATTGGCCCAGATACGGCCATTGGGAACTCCTTCAAACTGATTCCTGTGTCTTTAACATTTCTTGAGCACTTCCATACTTGTTAGGGTCACAGGATGTCCTGGACTCCTCTTGTATTTTCCCTAACCCAATCCGGGAATCAACCATTTCTCTAAGGGTCTCTGGTTTCTTTTATTGGAGAATGATATTTAGGAACCAAGATCTGAATGACAGGTATCCTCATTACTACTGGGGTGTCAGTACTTCTAGGCCTTGGCAGTAGACAGAGCTTGAAAATATGTTTGCATACATGCACATACACATCTGTATTTATTTCTATGTCCATCTCTGTGTGTGAGCAAGTGTGCATGTGTTTGTGTGTGTGTATTAAGAAAAGGACGCTAGAATGAACTCAGAATGAATCAGTAGAATCAGTATGAATTTGTGAGTTCACACTAGCCTTCCCTAACTTTCTTAATTATTATTTAATCTACAGGTTATCTCTCCTTTTTTTTCTCTGAAATTTATTTGTTGAATAAGTTGGGTCCTTTGTCCTTTATTGTTTTCCACATTCTGGATCTTGCTGATTGTATTTTTGTAATGTCATTCAACTTGTTCCTCTGCTGACTTTTATTTCTAGTAAATTGGTAGTTAGATAAGGTGCACGATCAAATTCAGGTTTAATTTTTTGGCAAGATTACATCATAGGTGGTCATTTGTACTTCCAGCAGGAGGTACATTGTATCTGATAGTCCCTGTTTTTGTGATGTTACTAGCCATGGATGATTGTTTGCAAAATGGTGATAATTTAATTTCATCATTCCTTCTTCTTTTATAGCTGTATACTTGTATGAAGAAAAATTTGTTTTTCATTATGTATTTAGTTACTCTGGGGTGTAGTTCATACAAGAAAGACAATGGAAGAATTCCCTAAAATCTTCTAAAGGTGACTGTATTGGTTTCCTCTTGCTGCTGTAACAAATCACCACACCCTTGGCTGCTTACCAACACAAACCTACCCTGTAGTTCGGGAAGTCAGCAATCTGAAGTGGGTCTTACCATGGCAGGGCTGTGTTCCTTCTGAAGGCTCCAGGAGAAGATCCATTTCCTTGCTTTTTCCAGCTTCTAGAGGCTGTCTGCACATCTAGACCCATGACTCCCATCCATCTTCAAAGCAAGCAATGGCTGGTGGAGTCTTTTTCGTGCTTCCGTCTTCCACTTCTAAGGATCTTTGATTATGTTGGGCCCACCTGGATAATCTCTATTTTAAGGTCAGCTGATTAGCCACCTCCATTCCATCTTCAACTTTTATTACCCTGTAATTCAGCATAGTCGGAGATTCTGGGGATTAGGATGTGAACATCTTTGGGGGGCCGTAATTCTGCCTATCACAGTGACCAAAAGGTTTTTTATTTTTTAATTATTATGAACTCATAGCTTTTTAACATTTTTGATGTATTTTAATTCATTGTCATTATCCTTGATATTCTAATTGTCCTATCTTTCGACAGTGAAAGAGCTTATTCGAGTTGATTCCTGAGTTCTCTGGATGTGAATGTGTAGTCTTTGACAGCTTCCTTCCTTTCTGACATGATAAGATGTCTGAGCTCATACTATATATTCCTGCCCCAGGCCTGGAATCATCCCTTTCTATAAGGCAAACTCTGGTGTGATTTAGAATCACCTGGAGGGCTTATTAAAACACAGATTGTTGGGCCCTCCCTCCCTCCCTTCAGAGTTTCTGATTTAATAGGTGTGGGTTAGGGCCCAGTGATTTGCATTTGGGGTTCCCAGGTGGTGCTGCTAACTCCGTTCTAGGGACTACACTTTGAGAACCACTGTTTTAAAGAACCCTGTTGGGGTTTTTTGGTGAGCAATGATATCGAGAGACTACAGCCTGCATGCTAGGGAGGATACTGATTCTAGGCTTTTTCAGTGAAAGGAAAGAAATAAAATGTAAGTTCATATTCGTATTTCCAATTCAAATTTAGAATTACATGTTTTAACTTCTTTTATATTTGTATTTGTTTTCTCTGAGGCTTGGTTCTTATGATAGTGATAATTACTTAGTTAATAAATGTGTATATATCTATGCACACAGCTTCAGAGGAACAATACGAATATTATTTCCTGCAACACGATTACTGAAAACAGTTTACGATTTTTGCAGCAGTCCCTTTGACATTGGAGAAATATCCCACTAGGGGTGTACAAATTAGTCTGCTTTTACGTTACTGAGATCATTCCTCTCTGGTTGGTTAACCAGTCACCTTGATACACAGTTAAATTCTTTTTCTGTTTCTTTTGCTTTTAGTTTTAGGAGATTATTATTTTATTTTTAAAATAATTATCTAAACATTTAAACAACTTCACTGGCACATCTGTAAAGTGAGTCTACTCTCTCCTGTACCTTGTCCTCTCCTTTTCCGTATAGGCAGCCAATATTTATGGTTAAATAAATGGCAGTATGCTAGACATACTTTTTTTTCTCTTGGGGTCCACACCACTTTCCACCCCACATGCCCACCTGCGCAATATGTTTAGAAGATTACTTGAGGGCGGGATATCTGTAGAGTCCTCACTCCTTTTCCTTTATAGCTTCAGAGGGCTCCGCTGTGAGAATGCACCAGAGTTTGTTCCTCTGTGGGTGGACATCCGGGTTGTTTCCAGCCTTTTGCTGTTATGAATAGTGCTTCAATATTATAAATAGTACAGATTTTGAGGTAGTTAAAAATCACACTGTATACTGTTTATTTTCTGTTTTTTTCCTTAACAAAATAACATCAGCATTTTCCATGTTATTATAAATGTCATTTTTTAAGACGGTTTTATTTTCTGATTATGAAAGTAATACAGACTTAGAGATTTTAGAAACTCAGAAAAATGAAAATCAATGCAAAGTCACCCATAATCCCTCTACTTGGGGATACTGTCATTATTTTGGTGTGTTTCCCCATAGCCTTGACAATATTTTGTGTAAACGCTTAGAAAACAGTCGCATCATATTACATAGTATCCTGCTTTGTTTTTACTCATAATTGTGATTTTTTTTTATACCATAAAACTTTTATTTGCAGCACACACGTGGGATCTAGTTCCCCGGCCAGGGATCGAACCCAGACCCCCGGCATTGGGGGCACAGAGTCTTACCCACTGCGCCACAAGGGAAGTCCCCCATATGCTTTTTATAATTAATTCTCTGTTGCTAGATTTAGACATTTAGTTTCTTTCTGGTTTTTCAGTATTGTTAATAATTTTGTGATAAATGTCTGTGCATTGAAGCTTTCCCCAAATTTATTATTCTTAAAAGTTGGTTTTTATAAGACTTTAAATGAGAAGGAAGCTCACGTTTGTTAAATGTATCTATTGAGCTTGCTCTCTTACAGCAGTAAGGTAAACAGGTGAAAGATTCCCTTGAAACTTTTGTCAAGTAAATTCCATTTTTTCTTTTTTCTTCTGGTAGGACCTTAGAAATGAAGTTGAGAAATTACGCAGTGAAGTGAATGAAAGAGAGAAAGCAGTGGAGAATCGTTACAAGAGTCTTTTGAATGAAAGTAATGAAAAATTGCACCGTCAAGAGCAAGTGATCAGAAGTCTAACAGAAAGTGCCAGTCAGAAGGACTTGTTGCTTCAGGTACCACAACAGTTTTTCTTTTGTATTTAAATCTTTTGACTTCGGCGTAGGTTTTTTTTTGTTTTGCTTTGTTTTTTAAACTTTTTTACAGGAATGCTTATAAAAAGGTAAGGCTGGGCAAAAAAAGACTGTGGTCTTCACTGTTATTTATCGGAGCGCTGTAGAGCTTTCTTTATGCCATTTGGACCTCAGCCACCAGGGAGGTAAGTTTGTAGAAACGAAAGCTTCGAGAAGAGAAGGGAGTTGTCCTGGGTCATGTGACTAGTAAACGGCAGGGCCCGATTCAGGCCCTGGCCTGCTTTGCTCTAGCGCCAGCCTTCTGCTGCGGTACTGGCTTTCCTTTGTGCCATGCTGTCTCACTCCTCTGTATTTTTCTTCTATCTGTTCCTTTTTTGTCTTGGACTACCCTTATCGTTTGATGGTATATTGGATTTTTGATTCAGCTCAGAATTACGGGTAACCATGGTGGAGTGAACGTGCGTGTTTAACACTGCTTCCTCCTGAAGCCTCATTAACGTGACGGTGAAGGGGTGAAAAGGTATAAACGCACAGGACCAGGAGAATGGGAATGGTGAAAGGGCAGGTTGCTGTTTGAATGATAAGTGGTAACTACATAGGATTCAGCTTTCTCCCGTCTGCCTCATGCCTTGGGGATGAAAAGCCAACAAGAAGAAGCTGATTAATCCTACAGAACCCAGGAAGGCTCAGTGGGCAGTGGGGGTACCTGGTACCTTTGTCAGCAACAGAGGTTGCTGGAATGCTGGGCAGTTAGGTGGCCTTATTGTCACCAGCACTATATGGGAGGTTTACTCTGTGGGGACCTTAAACCAGGGAAGCTCTGGCCTGCGGCTCACCAGGTGCAGCTGAAAACAGGAGTGGATCCCTCAGTGAGAAGGAGTGGAAGTGTGCGTACCAGCACGGAGAGTCCTCTGTGGACCCAGAAGACTGAAAGATGCTGACTGACAGTAGGGGGTCCTTCAACAAAACAGCCGAGTCCCCGCCTGATCACCTCACAGTGAGGCTGCCGTTGAGGTACCTTTTCCACACTCACAGAGCTTCTGGACACTTCTACCCTTAAAGATACGTGGGGGGCCCGAGTTCCTCAAACAGGAGAAAAGCGTCTGAGAGGAAAGACAAAGACAGAACAAAGCTACGTAGAGGAAACAAACAGTGGAGGCGGAGAAGAAAACTAGACAGCTTTTCAACAAACTCAATACTGTAACATCTTCAGATAAGAATGAGTTCGGGATCTGGTAAAAAAGATATTTGGGAAAAAGAGGGATGGCCTTATTGGAAATTGGAAGTATGATTACAGATATAAAGAGCCTAATAAAAGAGTTAGAAAAGTTGCACGAGAGTCAAGTACATCTTCCAGAAAATATAGTTAAACACAGAAACGAACAAAAAGGTGAGCAAATGAGAGAAGAAAGATAAGAAAATCAGAGGCTCGAGTCAAGGGCTCCAATATATGACGAACAAAAGTTCCAGAAAGATAGAAGAGGCAAAGCAGAGGGAAGGAAAAGTTCAAAGTAATAGGAGAAAGCTTTTCAGAATGCAAGGGCAGATATCTCTACCTTGAAAGGGCCTGCTCGGTTTCTGGCACGGTGAATGAAGAAAGACCTCTATCGCAATTTCACAATCCTGTGTCATTGTGAAATTTCAGAACACAGGGGCAAAGAGAGGATCTGAAAGGCTTCCAGAGAGAGGAAAATAACAGGTCCCATACAAAGGACCCAGACCCGAAATGACATCAGAATTCTCTGCAGCAACATTGGAAGCCAGGGGAGGGAGGGAGACGCGAGAGGGAGGAGATATGGGAACATATGCATATGTACAGCTGATTCACTTTGTTAGAAAGCAGAAACTAACACACCATTGTAAAGCAATTATACCCCAATAAAGATGTTAAAACAAAACAAAAAACAAAAACATTGGAAGCCAGGAGACAGGAGAGCAGTGCTTTCAGAGTTTTGAGGAAAAGTGGTTTCCAGTCCAGCATTCTGTAGTCAGCCAAGTTGGCAGCAAGAGTGAGGGCAGAATAAAGGCAATTTCAGATATTTCATGCCTAAAATCATCTGCCTCCATGTGCTCCTTGCAGGAAACTGCTGGAGGACGAGTCCGTACAAGCGAGGAAGTAACACAGAATGGGATCCAGAAAGTAGGGGGGAAGCGAGATCCCAGCCACTTACGTGGAAGCCCAGATTTGAGCCGTTGAGGGAGGGCTTAGTTGGGATTTTTTCAAGAAACTGAAATAGAGCCCATCATTCACCTGATGTGTCTTGACTCCATGTAGAAGAATTTATAAGTTTGGAGATAAATTAACACTAAGTACATGATTTAGTTTTATGAACTAAGTAAACACAACAAAGCAGTTGTTGCTAATTCCAAGAAAAGCAAGGAATTAAACATGAACGGAAATGTCACCATGGAACACCATTTGGCTGGGCTGTGGACAGTATGTGCGTGGCCATAATCACGTAAATGCAGAATGTTGATTTAACCAAAATCGTGATGTAACTATTAGGAAAAGCGTTGGGGGGTGGATGATGTGAGAGCTACATCCTTAAACTTCTATGACAGGAGCCAGTTAATAAAATCTAACCTCAGGAAATCAAGCAGTGTGAGCATAGGAGATTGTAATAGCAACATGGAAGTAAATAACAGAAATAACAGAATCAGTAGAGTCAGAAATTCTGCGAGTGGGACTCAGAGGTGAGAAGTGGCGAGCTAGGGGTGGCTGTTCCTTTCTAAGCCTTGTGGGCCCATTTGTTAATGTGTAGGTATAGTTGGACTTTTAAGAAATAAAAATGAAAATTGTAACTCAAGCACAACTGCATGATGGTAATTCTAGAATGTCTGTTTTGGTTATTTGATTCCCAGTGCTTCCTGTTACAGTTCAATGGGTTTTTACAAAAAATTGCTTCTACTTTCTTGTTTGTGTTCAGCTATTTTAGAAATGTTTGACATGATGAATTAATTCTGATGGGTGATTAGGAATGAGATGAGGTTCTCACCCTTAATTTCCCACAGAGAGTGGACGGACACCTAGTTCAGGAGTTACC
This sequence comes from Neophocaena asiaeorientalis asiaeorientalis, assembly GCF_003031525.2. Lineage (NCBI taxonomy): Eukaryota > Metazoa > Chordata > Mammalia > Artiodactyla > Phocoenidae > Neophocaena > Neophocaena asiaeorientalis. The sequence continues at coordinate 6,600,046 of NW_020175018.1, read as the reverse complement.
AGGTTTTAAATTGTTAGGAATAGATTTCTGTGCTTGAATTTGGCCAAAAGACCAGAGAAGTGGTTTCCGGGCCTGTAGTATCGTTGGATGTGACCTCGCCTGAAGGGGTTGGTGAAGTGGGCTGTAGTGTGTCTCATCGTGAAGGAGGAGCTTTCACCTGTGACCAGACCCCCAAAGTAGTTGCAGTCTTGCCTTTTTCTTCCTGGAAGTCAAATCTCCTCGTAGATATGGACGGTTCAAGTTTTGTCAAATTTGTAATGTTTCAGGAGCGTCTAGACTTTGTTGGGTTTTGGTACACAGTCCCTCTAATCACTGCACTAACCCTGTAGCATGGGAAACAGACTCAGAAATCACACCCTGGCCAAGGAGGACCCAGGATTGGAGCCTGGGTCGTGGGGCCAGAGCCTGGGCTTTGTCTTCTGTACCCGCTGGGAGGTGTCCCAGTGGTGGCGAGAGGGGAGGTTTGTAATGACTGCCACTGGCCTTGCCTGTGCCTTGCTGGCGTGCTGCGCTCCTGGTTGTAATAATGCACAAAGGGATTGCATTACCATTTGTAATTGCCTAATATTTGGGGATGGTGGAAATTGTTTAGATTGTGAAAAACAGTAAATCTTCCCTTAAAGAGTTTGGGACCATCGCTTAGTATTTTTTTCTTGATGACAACTTCCTTATGATTTGTTTTCTTCCTTAGAAATTCAATGAAAAAGACTTGGAAGCAATACAGCAGAACCGTTATTTAATGACTGCGGGGGATCTCGATTTCAGGAGTGAAGACTTAATAACAGAAAAGTGCTCTTCTCAGTCACCAGGCAGCAAAAGCATCTTCTCTGAGGTAAGCTCGACTGAAATTGGACATTCACATGCAAATTCATATCCTTTCCTGACACATATTTGATGATTCCTCTGACCTAAAGATCCTCCAAGGCCCTTGTGCTGGTAAATGAGCTTACAGCAGGTAGGAGGAGGGGTTCTCAGTCTTTCCTCCTTACAGATTAGTATCCTTCAGCTGAGTGTTAGTATTTGCACTGCTCAGGAAACCGAGAAACTAGAGCTTGTTCAAAGATGAGCCTCATGTTTGCCCTCCTGGGGGCAGCTCTCTCAAGAACTGTGTAATCTCGAGGTAAGAACATTTCCCACTTGAACATTTCCATGCACACCTACAATGGCACAGCAGGCCCTTCGTGATCTGGCCCCAAGCTAGCTTTCCATTCTCCTTTTCTTTCATTCCCCATCATCTCTAACAACACCTCACTTCCTGCAGATTCCCGAAAACTCCGTGTTTGTACCTCTCTGTGCCTTTGCACATGCTGTTCCATCTGCCTGGAATGCCACCTTCTTCCTTGTTGACCTGGTGGCTCCTGCACACCCCTAGGGCTGCCGCTCTGGTGTCACCTTCTCTGGGCTCCTTGCCTGGCCTGCTGAAGGCGACGTCTCCTTGTCCACCCCCTTGTGCGGCACTTTGCACATCCATCCACCGTAGCGCTTAGCCCTTGGGTTGACGTTACGGAGCCGCCTTGGTGCTTCCCCTCCCTGGAGCCCTGCGCACCCCAGGAGGCACCTCAGGGGAAGGGAACTGGTGTTCCTGTCTGAATCCCAGTGCTTGGCTCAGTGGACGTTTGTTGATTGAATGACTGATGATACTGGTTTGTGGAGATACGTCCAGATTGTTCTGACGTGAGCTTGCCTGTAATACAGCTAGGCAGCCAGAGATGGGAAAGAAAGGCATTCACTGTCGGCCAAGGTTTGTTGGTTTTTTTAAAGCCTGGCTTTAATTAAGTACATACGTTCAGAAAACAGGGAATTGTTATGCAGATTTTTCTCTGATGAATGACTCTGATCATGACTTGTGGTTTTTGTGAAGGATGATTCTCAAAATAATTAACAACCAGTATAGCACGGGCACAGCCATCAGAACAGACTCAGGCGCTAGGGCTGGAGTGGGGTCCCAGAGGCCTCCTCCTGTGCCAGGCACCAACCCTGTAGTTCCTGGGTCTTGGAGAGGGGCTGGGGTGGCTGGGGTGTATGGATCAGGGGTTAGTTTACAACTGGTGTAGACGTGTTTCAGTATTTTAGCACCGGTACCGGCCGTTGCACTGTGTATCCGCTCCGTATCAGCTCTGGTCCTGGGGCGCACCGCTGCCTGAGCGGTGGGAGTTCCTTCTTAACTCTGACCATTTGTGGATTTGCGTTTTGCCATCCCTCTTGAATAAGAATGTCAGCGAGGACTTTGGCCATTGGGCTGGGCCGGAAGTCTGGAGGCCTGGATTCCTCTCTTGGTTCTGTCACTTCACTTGAGTGACCTTGGGCAAGTCCAGTAACTAAACCTTAGAGGGCTAATGTTTTGTGATTTAGTTGCTTTATTTTGTGAATAGTTCCTTTATTTTGACCAAATTTAGTTGGATATTAAGATGCACGTTAACCCATAATCAGACACAGTCTTGTTTAACTGTTTTTTAAAAATTGAAGTATAGTTAATTTACAATGTTGTGTTAGCTTTAGGTATACAGCGAAGTGATTCAGTTATACACGTGTGTGTGTGTGTGTGTGTGTGTGTGTGTGTGTACATATATTCTTTTTCAGATTCTTTTCCATTATAGGTTATTACAAGATACTGAATATAGTTCCCTGTGCTATATTGTAGGTCCTTGTTGTTTATTTTATATATAGTAGGGCGTATCTGTTCATCCCAGATTCTCAATTTATCTCCTCCCCCTTTCCCCTTTGGTAACCATAAGTTTGTTTTCTATGTCTGTGAGTCTCTTTATGTTTTGTAAATAAGTTCATTTGTATCGTATTGTTTTAGAGTCCACATATAAGTGATATCATATATTTGTCTTTCTCTTTCTGACTTGCTTCACTTAGTATGATCATCTCTAGGTCCATCCATGTTGCTGCAAGTGGCATGATTTCATTCTTTTTTTATGGCTGAGTAACATTCCATTCCATCTTCTTTATCCATTTAGCTGTCGATGGACACTTAGGTTGCTTCCATGTCTTGGCTGTCGTGAATAGTGCTGCTGTGAACATTGGGGTGCATGTGCCTTTTTGAATTAGAGTTTTCTCCAGATATATGCCCAGGAGTGGGATTGCAGGATCACATGGTAGCCCTCTGTTTAGCTTTTTAAGGAACCTCCATACTGTTTTCCATAGTGGCTGCACCCATTTACATTCCTACCAACAGTGCAGGAGGGTTCCTTTTCTCCACACCCCCTCCAGCACTTATTATGTGTAGACTTTCTGGTGGTGGCCATTCTGCCCACTGTGAGGTGGTACCTCATTGTGGTTTGGATTTGCATTTTCTCTAATGATTAGCGATGTTGAGCATCTTTTCACGAGGCACAGTCTGTTTTGAAACAAGATAGCAGCCCATCAGGTGTTTTAGATGGACAAATAATCACTAATTTGAATACATTTAGTTAAACTTTACTATTTTGAATCATGTTTTAGATATGTAAAAAGTGTCTAAATGTTGAACAAAATGTTTCTAAATTTACTAACAGAGTATTTTAATATTTCATGTCACTAGTTTGATCATCTGTACCGCACTGTTTTTTAGTTTTTTGTGCTGGCCGCTGTCTGTACTTCTTAGAAACACAAGTATAAAGTCATCCCATGGGCATTTCAGTCATATTTTAGATCCTGGTGATGCTTAAACAACTGTGCAAAATACCTACATATTTTAGCAAAGGTTTTAATTCTGTTCTGCAAGAGTAATTGCAAATCGAGGATAAAAGGTTATAAATGATCATTTAGGAATTGAAAATTTCTAGGTGTCAGTTTAAGAAATCCCAGCTGTTGCAACCTACGGTATTTTCCCCCCGAGAAAGGTATACTTTTCAGGTTGTAGTTCTTTCTTTGTAGGAAACACGGATTTATTCTGCTCTGCCCTTGGCCATTTTGTGTTGATTTTGGGTTTATCCTCTGCCCATTTCTATGAAGAACTTGAGGCTGTGATGATGTCTCCGTTGGCTCTGGGCAGTCTGTTTTCCTTCTAATCATGTGTGATCCTGAGAATTAATGCTAGATGACCAGGGAATTGAAGAACAGAGAGTAAAGCACACTGACCATATTTAACTTGCTGCAGCCAGAGATTTATAGTTTGGCTATTGACATGGCTGGGACATTGCAGCTGAATTTCCTGAGTATTAAAATAAATGTCTTTGTTGCAGAGCTGTGATATAGCTACTGAAATAGACACCATCTGTCTACCAGGCCACTAAATTGCCCTGATTACCAAGAAGTGAGCCATTAAGGTCTCTCTTTACATATCTGCTGCCTCTTCAGATTGTGGTCTGCCCATTACATACGTTTCCTTCAAGTCATTGAGGAAACTATGGTGGAGTAGAAAATGCCTCGGCTTTGGTGTCAGAATGTCCGTTCTGCCGCTTATTAACTCTGTGATCTTGCGCAAGTCACCTCCTCTCACTGAAGCTCACCTTCCTAATCTGTAAATGGGGAGTTACATGCCTGCCTCCTGAGAGGATTAAAAATAATGTGAGTGTATTTGCTAAGGTTCTTTTGATTGCAAGCTGTAGGATCCAACGCTGAGGAGTTTGAGCAAAACAACGATGAAAGGGAGTGTTTACTGGGAACATACCGGAGAGTCTCACAGATGCCAAAGGTCGTAGACTCTGGGGCTCTGTCTTGTTTGGAGAGGCAAGGTGGAGGGGGCAGGTGGAGAGTGGGGATGGCGGGCAGAGGGTAGGGGACGGGGGTTGGTTGCTCCTGCTGAGCAGGGGCCCCCCTCTGGGCCACTTGGCCCTCTGCCTCTGTGCCGAGGAGACCCACTGGTTTGCCAGCTCTGCCGAGGGAGCCAAATGACGTCATTCTAATGGGGCATGATTCAGCGCAGGGGAGCAGGTGATTGATGCAATGGGACCCAAATGGCTCTGAAGAGTTCATTTATTTAACATGGGTGAGCAGTTTGCTTCTAGGAAGACGTTGACTCACTCTGACTTCCATTATGCAAAATAGCCACGGGAATCTCTGCTCTGAAGAGTCACATTGGTCCCTGTGTTCCCCTCTTACCTTTTTAATCAGCATTTCAGCGAGCATCTGTGGCAAGCACTGTGCCTGCCTCGGGGTGCTGCTGCCCGCAAGGGGTCCCCAGGCCTGTGAACACGTGGTCGGTACGCGAGCTCCGGGTGAAGGTGAACCAGGGTGCCGTGGGGCTGGATGAGGGTCTCTGTAAGGGACCATGGAGGGTGTCAGTGGAGAGGGCTCGACTGATGGAGCGTGGTCTGTGAGGAGGAGGAGGGAGTTTCCTGGTTCCACGGAGATGGAAGGGCAGGAAAGCAAGCACAGGTGTGGCCGGCTGGCAGGTGGAGGGTGGGGGCTGAGGTGAGCAGTGACCTGGAAAACCTGGTGAAGGTTTGGAATGGCTGCCTGAAAGGAGGGGAGGGAAACCAAGCCGGGCACCCAGGCCGTGCACCGCAGTGGCTTCCAGCCAGGCCCACGGTGATCCAGTTAAGATACAGGGTCGCGGGCTTCCCTGGTGGCGCAGTGGTTGAGAGTCCGCCTTCCGATGCAGGGGACACGGGTTCGTGCCCCGGTCTGGGAAGATCCCACATGCTGCGGAGCGGCTGGGCCCGTGAGCCATGGCCGCTGAGCCTGCGTGTCCAGAGCCTGTGCTCCGCAATGGGAGAGGCCACAACAGTGAGAGGCCCGCATACCGCAAAAAAAGAAAAAAAATATATATATATATACACATATATGTATATATATATGTATATATATATATATACAGGGTCGGGATTCTTTCACTGGATATGTACATCCCACAGCTGAGTCTCCCACATCCACCTGAGGTCCACATTTATTCATGTTTTTTCCTAGTCCTTCTTGGTTGGTTACTTATCTAAGCACAAATTCTGACTGCCACTTATTAGCTGAATGGACTAAAACACATGACCTGTCCCCTCAGAGAATCAGTTTATTCATCTGAAAAGTGGGAAGATTAATATACTTCCTTGGTCGTTATTGTGATTAGAGATGACCTATGTAAAGGACCTGGCCTAGCATCGGAGCGTAGGAATGGTAGTTATGGTTGACACTCCTTAAGTGTTTACTCTGTGCCAGGCATCCATGTGAGAATTCTGTATAGATTAGCTCAGTTAATCTGTTTCACAACCCTATGAGATATATAGAATTATTACCTCTACTTACAGGCGAGGATATCGAAGCACAGAGAGATTGAGTAACTTGTTCAAGGTCACACGCTCTTAACAGTCCCTGCCCTTGGTGGTAGACGCTCAAGAAGCAGTAGGTTTTCTTATTTTCATCGTCACTGTTGCCTGGCCTTTATGTGGCTGACAGCGACTGTGTCACCTTTGTCAAACTCCCAGTGCTTTGCATCCATCATGGGTCATTCACGGGTGGACCAAAGAGCACAGGCCCTGGAGCCTGGCTGCCTGGGTCCACACCCTGCCTCACCACCCTGACTCCGTGCCTCGGTTCCCTCATCACCAAAATGGGGAGAGTGGTAATGCTTGAGCTCACTGGCTTGTGAGGATTAAATGAGAAAATGCTGGAGAGCACTTTGTACCACGGCTGACATCCTGAGGACATGGTAGCCTCTTTGTCTTGATCCCCGGGTGAATTCCTCCCAGGTGCTCCCCTGGGGCCCTCTGTCTACGTGCGGTGTGTACGGGTGGGAGCTGACACTGGTGACTGTGTACAGAAGGCAGGTGGGAGCTCCTTGTGCCAGTGTCATGTGGCACGATTTACAAAAGGGCCTGACATTTCTAGCAGTGTGGGTGGCCAGCTTCTCATGACCAAACTGGTGGGTTAGCATTTAAAACCCTCAGTTGGCAGGTGGTGCCTTTGCCTTGTTTCGTTCAGGGCTAGAAGCACAGCAGCGTTCTCCTGGGTCAGGGGCTGCTAACCTGTTTGCCATCTGCATCCCTTGGGTAGTGTGCTGGAGCCAAGGACCTCTTCCCTGGAAAAGAATTTAAATGCACAAAATATGTGCACAGGATTATAAAGGAAACCAATTATTTTGAAATTTGGTTATCAAAATAAAAAAAAATCAGCTGTAGAAATGGTGCTTCTTTATTAATGTGTTAAATAACAAGATCTAGTGGTGAACAGAGTGGCTGCTGTAGTTTTGAGGTAGTGATGAGAATAAATATTTTGAGATACTTGCAACATATACAAAGTAACTATTTCCTTTGATGACAAAATCTCAGGAAAACACCCAGTACTACTATGGTTTGTAGCAGTAACAGTGTTCCTTCAACCCCTAAATGAAGGAAACGCTAAATTTCAGTTAGAGGTTAGCGGAAATAAAGATGTACCTTTTTCTCCTCGTTCATGTTTGAGTTTTCATCAGGGTTGGAAGCCCTATCCTAGGTCATTATCTGAACTTTAGGTGACAGGCTGAGTCCACGAGACACAAGGGCTGCTTGCAGCCCCTCTCTCTCCACTGACCCAGTGTCTCCCTAGCATTAAGGAGCTTCTAGTCTGCGCCAGGCGCTGTGCCAGGTGTCCTGCACACTTTACTTCTTTATTTTAACATTTTCTTCTTATTTTGAAATAATATCAGATGTATAGGCAAGTTACAAGAGTAAAGGGTTTTGCTTGTCCTGAGCCATCTGAGAGTAAGTTGCCTGTGTGAAGCCCTGTCAGTTCTGAATACTTGAGTGTGTACTTCGTGTCAGCAGGGACCTTTTCCTGTATGACACAGCACAGCCGTCACAGCCAGGGACTGAGCAGAGACCCTCAGACTACCATCGAACCCTCAGGCTCATTCGTGTCTCACCAGCTGTCCCGTAAAGCCCTTTGTAGTGGAAGGAGCCAATTCAGGATCTTGTGTTGCATTTAGTAGACTTCAGTCTATTGACTTTCACGGCCCTGAGACTTTTGAAGTGTCCAGGCCAGTTCTGTCGTGGAGTGTCCTTTAGTTGGGTCTGTCTGATGTTTCTTGGTGCCTGGCTTCAGGTGAGGCACCCTTGGCAGGAGTGTCACAGGACCAGAGCTGTGTCCTCGGTGTGTCCATCCGACAGTACACAGCTTAGGTTTGTTACCTAAGCATTACCGGCCATGCTGACTTGGGTTAACTTTGTGAAGGTGGTGCCTGCATGGTGTCTCGACTATGCAGTTACTCTTTTTTCCTTTGTAATTAGTAAGTATTTGAGGGGAGGTATTTTGAGTCTATGTAAATACGCTGATCTTCTTCAAACTTGCACCCGTTAGTTTTAGCCTCCTTTTATGTTTCTTGGCTGAATAATTTCTTACCATGATGGTTAGCAAATGGTGATTCTTCTAATTCCATTATTCCTTCTACATTTATTAGTTGTTCTGTAAAGAAAAGCCCGTTCTTCTTCCCATGTACTCATTTACTCATGTCCGTGTGGACGTGAATTTCTGTTTCACTCAGTGGGTTATAATCTGTTACTATCATTGTTTTGATGCTCAATTGTCCCAGGCTTGGCCTTTTCAAACTGGCTCCTGTATCCTTTTGACAGTGCTCCATTATTTAAACACTTCCTTATTTTCTGGTGTGACAAAATGCTGTAGACGTGGATTGCTTTTGAATTTCATTGCGTCGGTACTGGAATTGGCCGTTTCCCCTGGGATCCTTGATTCCTTCCAGCACACAATTGAACTTGTATCTGCTCTGTAACTCCATAAGGTTGTGGCTGTTGTCCACCATTTTACAGGTGGCTCTAGTAAGTAACTTCCTGAGGTCCCAGAACCAGGAAGTGACAGAGCCAAAATTTGAACTCTAAAAAAATTTTCACATTTGTGAAATTCACAAAATTACATCCTCACTTCATAGATGAGGAGCCTGAACCTCACAGGGGTTTGTTAAGCTGGTTAGCTGAGGCCACAGAGCTAGTAAGTGGCAGAGATCCCCCTCAGATCTCTTTATCATCAGTCTGTTCATGGTGCCTTGAAAGCGTGGCTCACCTGACCTCTACTATTTTAATGTAAGTCCCTTGTCCCTAAAACTTGTCAGGTTTTGGTTGATGAATTTCTTTTCTTTGTAGCAAGAACAAGTGTGGAAGGGCATTCTTTGTAGTTTTGTGAAAACAATGACTAGCTGCTCTGAGCTGGGTTGGGGCGGGGGCGGGGGCGGGCAGAGGAAGTTTCACGAAGGGCAGTTGGGTATTGTCGGGAGCACTGCGCTCGGCTTTCTTCCTCCGTGAGTGATGTGCGGTCATTCCCCACTCCCCCTGCAGGTGGTGCCCTCTGACTGCAGCCTGATCCGGAGCCTGGCACAGGGGTTCACCTTTGTTTGGATTTATAAACCAGAACTATCCACATGTGTTTGCATAATGTAAGGATGTGCGCTTTCAAAATTCTTCTCTTAATGTCAGATGCCCATTGTCGTTTTCAGGAAAAACAACAATTAGGCTATGAAGAGCTGATTCAGGTCTTAAAGAGAGAGCAGGACATCTATACACACCTGGTGAAATCTCTGCAGGACTCAGGCAGGTAAGGGTTTCTGTTTGGACATCACACGCATGCATAACACACATTCTGAATAAATGCTGGTAGTTGCTGAGGCAGTGAAGCTTCCCACTTTGCTTACGAAGCGTAAAGTGCTCGGATGGTGATTGCCTTATTTAAATCAGATACACCTATTTCCTAGCAGGAATTGTCTGATTTTTTGGCAGCAAATGTAGGATAAAAATATCATTAATACTAATTACTCAGGTTTTTATAATACTTTATTATAGATTTAGAAAGTGCCTCCACATGTATTATCTTTTATAATCCTCACTGCTGTTCTGTGAGGTAAGTAATATCATTATCCCTATTTTCCATAAGTGACTCGGAGTGACTGGTGTCTTCACAGAATTGCCGAGGTGATTTGGTGCAATGAGAGGTGGGGAGGAGAGCTGATTATAGGCTAGTGGTCTTGCCACTGCCCTGCCTGTGTCCACGGGCAAGTGACACATCTGGGCCTCTCTTGGCCCAGCACTGGGTTGGCCTCAGTGATTTCTCCCATGGAGGAGTCACCTCTCTGCACACTGGGATGGTTACAGGTGGAAGGATATGATGTCTGGGGTTCATTTCCACACTGCATAGCAGCGCAGGGAGCAGGCGGGGACACCGATGGAACGAGATTGGCCACGGCTCCCTGGTTGTTGGGACAGGGGTGTGGGCAGGTGTGTGTGTGGGGGGCTCATTATACTGACTTGTCTTCATGTGCTAATGTCTAAAATTTTCCATGATCAAAAGTGAAGAAAACCCAGCCCTCACTGCTGCCTCTCTTCTGCCCTTCACTCCAGCCCCAGTGGGGTCCTCACTGTTCCGGGGCCAGGTGTCTCCTGTCTCTGCTTTCAGCAGCTATCTGCACCCTGCTCTGCGTCCCCCTCATCCTTGAGGATTTGCCTCAGGGGTTCCCCTTGTCAGGAGGCCTGCTCTGTTCCTCTGCCCTCACAGCCGCCCTCACCTCCCTTTGTTACTTGGCTGCTGTGGCCTGCGTCTCGGCCTAGAAGGTGAGCACCCCCAGGGCAGGGGTTCTGTCTTGCTGTCTGCATTTCCCAGTGCCTGTCACGGGGGCTGGTATGGAGTAGGCACTTGGGAAGTGTTTGCGGATGAACCCCCTCCCAATTCTTCTAAGTTATGAGTTTTCAGGATTTTTAATCTGAAGCGAGTTTAAGGAAAATGAAAACATGCTGATGAAATTCTCTGAAAGTGAGCTTTTTCGAGAAGCCTCAGCTGCTCGTCATTTTCACTTGGGGGAGGGGTTGAGTAGCGCCGGGAACCTCAGAGGGGGAATGGGCACAGCGGGTTTAATTGTGCGGCTACTCCGACGGGAGCCAGTTCTGACTCTGGGCACCGAGAGGCCCTGGGGTGGATGTGGCCGCTGTCAGGCTTCCTCAGCGTCACTGATGGCGGCTCTGAGTTTCATAGGCTCTTCCTTAGTGAATAACAAGGTGCATGGGACCAAGGGGGGTCAGGGCTGTGACTAATAGAGATGCTTAAAAGGTTTCCTGTTCACCTTCCGAGTCAAAATACGTTCAGCAGCTCTGAGCTCTTGGGTAGGTCACTCTTCACCCTGAGCCTCAGGACATGTATTTGTGCAATCGAGGTTGGCCTGCCTATAGACCTACCTGTTTACCTACCTCCCTGCCTACCTTCCAGGGTTGTTCGAAACGAGGTGATAATGTGTAAAGTCCTAATTCTGCCTGGCAGATAGTAAGCACTCAACAAATGGTAACGTTTATTAAGACTAACAGCAGCGTGAAAAGCCTCCATATGCCTCAGTATGCCACTGAGCATAAACTCAGCTTGCAGGGGGTTTTGAGCCTTCAGACCTGCCCCAGCGAGCGGGCAGACTTGTGGGCTAAGGCCGGTGGAGCCCCCTGGGGTAACTCCAGCATTGCTCACTCTCTGGAAACTGGCAGTGAAAGCTGGATGACTGTGGAGACGTATGACGTACTTGTAACTAAAGTTGGAAAGGGGGAGCGGGAGGGAGGAACTGACCAAGGGCAGCTGAGTGCCTGGTCCTTTCCCTTTACGATTTATTCCTCACAGTGACACTTCAACCCCGTATCACGGAAGTGGAAATCTGCTCTTGGAGATGTTAAGGGTATTTCCCAAGCTCCTACACTTAGGGATTCTCAGAGCTCAAATCTCCGTGGCTCCTGAGCCCAGGCCCTTACTGAGACAGCTCTCATCTGGAGGACAAGGACAGTTTGTACTTTGCCTATAACTCAGGCTTTCTCAACCTCAGCACTGTTGGGATTCGGGGCTAGATAACTTTTTGTGCTTGTTTTGAGGGGCCGTCTTGTGCATCGTAGGATGTTTAGTGACATCTCTGGCTTTTGCCACTACATGGCAGTAGCACCCTCCCTGCCCCAGTTGTGACAACCAACAGTGTCTCCAGAATTGCCACATGTGCCCTGGGGGGTTTAAGTCATCTCCAGATGAAAATCACGCCTGTAACTCAGGAGTAGCAGAAAGCTTGGCATGTAAATGTCTGCTGTATGGGAGTCATTAGAATACGTGGAAGGCTTCCCTGGTGGCGCAGTGGTTGAGCGTCCGTCTGCCGATGCAGGGGACACGGGTTCGTGCCCCGGTCCGGGAAGATCCCACATGCCGTGGAGCGGCTGGGCCCGTGAGCCATGGCCGCTGAGCCTGCGCGTCCGGAGCCTGTGCTCCGCAATGGGAGAGGCCACAGCAGTGAGAGGCCCGCATACCGCAAAAAAAAAAAAAAAAAAAAAAAAAATAGAATACGTGGAAGGAAGGAGGTGATGTTTGTCGAGCACCTCATGTGTGTCAGGCAGTGTGCTGAGCTCTTTCCGTTATAACATCTCATTTAATCCTCAAAACATTCTTGAAGGAAAGGCACTGTCCCCACTTTACGGATGAGGCTAGCAGGACTCGGGCAGTTTAGCTGACCGCCAAAGTCATGGGGCTCTTGAGCGGTGGCACTATGGGGGCGTGCGTCCTCCGGCTCCTCCCCCACTCCACTTCAGAAGGAGGAAGGCTCAGGGCTGTCCTTTCTTTCTGAGTGAAGCTCCTTTTGTTCCACCGACTCCTCACACCTTGCAGAGATCGTGGAGTTGGGGAAACAGGAATGACAGACGCAGGAGCAGCAGCTGTGTACTTTTCACCCTGTCAGAAGATGGAAGAGGGAGTGAAGCAGTTGCTTTCCCTAGCCCTCATTGCAGGAGCTTCGCTAAAACAATCTCCTTTCTTCCCCCACTGGTTAAACGTGTCTGCAGCCTGACCGCATCCAAGCGAGTGCTGTGCTGTGACACCTCTGTGAGGTTTCCATCAGCCTTACAAATTGATCATTATGATTGTCTTGAAATGCAGCTAGGTACAGGCTGCTGGGAGGGTCCCTTCCCTTGCAAGGAGGCTGCTTCACAGTGAACCATCTTCAAAGCAGCAAGCATAGAAGATTAGACATAATGGTTTATTTTCCTTCCAATAGATGTTGATTTATGTGTGCAGTTCGATGGATGGAGCTGGAAGGAATCGCTGGAGGATAAGTGGGGCTTGAGTCTGTGGCACACATACTTTAGAGCGATGGCTCCTAACCATTTTGGGGCTCTGGACCCCTCTCGAGCAGTCTGATGAAAGCTCATGGACCCTCTCCCTAAAACAAATCCACATTTTCATACACTTCTTCCAGCAGTTTCAAAGTGTTGATGGACCCTTTCAGGGAAAAATAGGTCAGACGCTGGACAGAGTGACGTATTTCTTGGTATTTAAAAAAGGAGGCTTTCTGATATGTTAAGATGTTTTCGTAGTCTCAAAAAATGTTCACACACTTTGACCCAGTAATTGCACTGCTGGGAATCCATCTTAAGAAGCTAACCCTGAGTGTGAAACAAGGCTTTAGGCGCAGAGATTTTCATTGAAACAATATTTACGTTACTCAGCTGTCTGCTGGAGCCTCTGTTCCTCTGAGAGAACCGGTTCAGACCCCTGCCACGTGCACATCAGTAGGAGTCCGGAGCGCTGCGTGAGGAGCTGCACTGCCTAGTTCAGTAGGCACTAGCCATGTGACTACATACATATAAATTAAAAAATTAAGCATTCAGTTCCTCAGCGTGTAGCCACATTTCAGATGTTCAGTAGGCACATTCGGCTAGTGGGTACCGTATTCAGTGGCGCCGATACAGAACATTTGCATCATTGGAGGAAGGTCTGTGGGACAGTCCTCCCCCCGTCAGTGCAGGTTCTGGGAGGTGTGCTTTTTCATGGCCTCCTCTGAGTTCTGGGTTGCTGGTTTCTTGCAGGCTCTCTGTGCAGGTCAGTACCATATTACACTGACCCAGACGTGATACTTGACATCACCACCCCTCCAATAAAAATCCATTCTACTCTGCATTTGTGAGTGGCCAACCCATTACTGTAGACTTCTTCTGACCCCTAAATTGGTCCTTCTCTTCCTCCTATTATTGACTCTCAGTCTTCTCCTTTTCTTTTTTCTTGTCCCTGCTGCCCCTCACCTTTGCCTCCAGTGCCACCTCTTTTAGGGGTGACATGGCCGACGTTCTCCTTGTCGCCTTCTCTTCTGTGGAGAGCCTTCCTTCCATACCCAAGCTCATGCAAGGCGTTATTCCAGAGAAACATTCTGGGGAATTAAATTACTTCCACCTAGCTACATCTGTAGCAAAAACTTGGAAATGACCCAAATGTCCACTAATAGGGGATGAGTTAAATGGTGGGACATTCACCCGATTTAATGTTATATAGTCATTAAAAATGACGTTTGCAAATTATTTCTGAAAATGTAGGGAAATATTTAAATGAGAAGTGCACAACTTAGTATTATATGTCCAGAATGATTTCAACCTTATAGAAATACTCAGGGAAAAAGATTGGGAGGAAGTAGTCTGCCATGTGTTTTTTGATAGTCGGGTTATGGTAACTTTTGCTTTTTTTTTTTTTTAATACGTTTCTATTATAAATGTTCTATAAACATGTATTTACTTTTATAACCAGAAGAAAACCCACAAATGACATAAAAATCAAAGGAAGGCTTGCTGGGCTTTGCATCTTAAAGCACAAGTAGGTCTGTTTTAAAATTCTGGTGTCTTGTTTTACCAAGTGTCAGCAACCTGCAATCTGAGTTGAACAGCATCTTTGCCCTGCGGAAGCGGCTGGAGCGGGATGTGCTCTCCTATCAGAACCTGCAGAAGGCCGTGGAGGAGCAGATCAGTGAAATCCGGCGGCGGGAAGGTACATGCTCTCTTGTATGTATTTCCCTTTGGTTTTCCCACTTGGAGGGCCTTGGCTGAACTTTAAGAGAGTCCTAAGACTGTAGTAGGAGACGAGGCACCCCGGGGATTTCATCTGGGAAACCTTTTTTGCAGTGATGATGTTACTGTTGCTCTCTTAGTCTGTACCTGTCTGGCTTCGGCTTGCAGAGTCAAAGGGCCCAGCAGGTAGTGTTAATTCCGCAGAGGGCCTGCTGCAGGACTGCTTCCTCGCTGCCTCTGCTGTGTTCTGCATTGTTTGACTCTTCTAACTCCAGATAACCTTGGGGCCTTGCCATTCCCTTTCTGTGGTCAGTGGCCCTCATCACCCTAAACATCTGGGCTCTGCCTACCACGGCACCCACTGCAGAGAGCCCCACTGCACAGACACGTGCGGGTGAAACCTCTGTTTCCTGCTGAAGCATCGCTGTTCACACTGTCATGACCGCAAGTGGATTCAGCTGGGGAGGGTCCTGTGGTACGTGCACTGCTGTGCTCATGACAGCTGTATCTGGCTCCCTCCTTTGCTAGAACCTGAGCCCCGTGGTGTCTGGGTTGGCGTTTTCCTTTCCTTATCTCTAGCTTTCCTTTCCTTTCTCTCCCTTATTACTGATTGTAATTCCTGCTTACAATCAGTAATAGCAGTGGTAGGTTTGACATTTCCTGAGCGCCTGCTGTGTACCAGGCACAGCGGCAGGCACTTAACTTCTCACCTCTGATCCTGCCCGTTGTCCCACTGGACTGGATCGAGTAGGCATTGACGTCACGTTACAGGCAAAGAAACCGAGGTGGCAGTGGGGGTTGATTTACCCAGATTGGAGGCAGGAATCTTCCTTCGAAGTCTAGCTCTTTCCTCTATACGAGGCGTATCAGCTCTTACCCACCTGTGTTGAGTGAGATCATGCTTGTGGATACGCTCCACTCAGTGAAGAGCGTGACCCGTCTCTGCACCTTTGCTCCCTGTGACAGTGTGACCTTTGGTGCAGAGAAGGCCAGTCCTCCCGTGGGTGACCCAAGAGTCTCTCGTCATAGATCTCGTAGGCGGTTTCTGCACTCGGTGTGCTCGCTCCCGTGGCGGGCTCTGGGGCCGGTAAAAAACACATCAGGCGCTTTTGAGTTCTACCTTTGAGGCTCATATCTAATTTTCCTGTATTTTCACTTAAACAGAATCACCCCCTCATTTAAATTGAAAATCACTGTTTGCTTGTGCCACTCAGAATGGTCTCCAGGTACAGCACTGGATATGCAAATTGTAATTCAGAGTTGGCCACAGTGAAAGCCTACAGCCCACGATGAAACCATACATTGAGATACCAGCCTGTAGAGAAAGAAGAAAATTACTTTTGCTCCAAAGGTGGTGCATTAAACTCCCTGTGTGTGCTTATCTCCCTTTCCCCCGCTACCCAATTCAAAGTGCCTTAGATGGATTGCACGGGGAATTGTCTGGGAAGGATCTACTTCTGATGTTCTTTTTCTCCTCCTCCCCACTTTTTTTTTTCTTTTGGTGCAGAAGAACCGTTTTCATTTTATAGTGATCAAACATCTTATCTGAGTATTTGCCTTGAAGAGCACAATCGGTTTCAAGTGGAACATTTTTCTCAAGAAGAGCTTAAGGAGAAGGTATTGACCTATTAACTTTCAGTGCTTTGTTGGTTATTTGTTGTCTCTTGGGTTCCTGATCAGAGGTGTAAGATTCTGAAAGCCCTTCTCCCTGCCTCTCTTCCCTCTCTCCCTGCCTGTCTTTTTTCCCCTTGATGTACGTTCCCTGGAGTCCCTACCCCGTGTCTGATGCACGCCTTCTGAGGCTTGAGGACCCCACCCAGGCTCCGTCTGCCCTGGGAAATGCTCTCTATCCCCCCTAGAATTAGCCACCTTTCCCTCGGGTCATTCTCCTCTCTTCTTGTACCTGACTGCACTGATGTCTTTCTCATACTGATCTATAATTATCTGGGTATTCTTCTGTAACTCCACTAGGCTGTGAACATCTTAAAGCGAGTGAGTGTATCTTATTTATTTCTGATTTCCCAGTGCCTGGCACACATAGTGGGAGGTAATTGATGCTTTTTGAAAGAATAAAGGTTCAAGGTTGATCAGTAAATCTTTTCTAAAACTGGAAAGGTTTTCAATCTGTTGATCATTGGTGTGGTTAGAGTGGCTTTGTATTTCAAGGTTCTAAGAGCCATTGATAAGAATAGGAAGTGTGAGCTCAGAGGACACTGTGATTTATTATAAAATTACCATCTGTGTATGACAGGTTGAGTTTCTGTCTGGGAATAACTCACATGCCGGTGGAGTAGACAGTCATGTGAAGGAGCGGTGGCGATGTGGAGTGCAAGGGTGGCTGTAATAGGCAGAGGTGCGAGGTTTAGGGGTAGCCGAGAAGGAGAGGTTAGCTGTCGGGGGTTGGGAGGAACTCACTGGATCACAGGAAACTTCTCAATAGAAGTGAGACCTGAAGTGGTTTTGGAGGTTGAATAGGAGTTTATCTAGTTGGAAGGCTTTTTCAGCAGAGAGAGAGAGAGAGGAAAAACAGCAGATGTAAGATGCAGAAGAGATAAGAAGGAGAATATAAAAATGTTGGTGTTTTGGGAGGAGCAAGAAGCATTGAGGCATCTGTTAGTGTTTCGAAGATGAAGAAAATAGACATGGTAATAGCCACTGTGCGTACCTACTATGGTTGTGTTAAGGGCAGGAGCTAGTTCCCTTTGTTGGCACTTGGTGAATGTTTGTAGAATCAGAATGTTTTCTTCTTCCCTCTACGATATAACCTCCTTGAGGTTGGGTCCGATTTGTGTTCATGTTTTGGTGCAATGGACACCTGCTGTGTGTGGTCAGGGTGGGATTTCCCACTTTCTTTGAGGGGCTAATGATTACCCCCCTAAGAAGGGTTTGGAAAATCACTAGCCATTGTGGTTTGAAGCTTGCAGGGAATGAAGGTGGTGTCTGCTCAGATGCTTATGTACCTGGCCTCGCAAGGCCTGTGCCTTAAGGAGGAGCCCTGGACCGGGAGTCCAGGCCCGGCTCTGCCTCTGTGCGGGCAGCTGCCCCTGCCCACACGACCGGGCACTTTGGCTGTTGTTGTATGTCACTTAATTCTCCAGGCACCCCAACTCTGGGACCTTGGGCCGTGAACTTCTTTGTGTCTTGGGCTTCTTGTTGTAAAATGGGGACAGTCACACTGCTGTCCACCTCCTCGGGATTTTTGTAAGGAACGACTGACTAAAGCTTGTGGGAGTATTTTAGCAGCCGCAAATTGCTTTATACCTGAGGACTGTTGTTATTATGGACAGTGCTAGAGAGGCACAGAAAGAGGAAGGTGGATGCTGTAAAATAAGCCTCTGACAAGCCTCAGAAGTTTCAGTCTTGGGGGATTTTCCTCCAGAGGGTCTCAAGTACAAGACAGAGGTCATATTTGCTGTCATGGACAGAGTACTTAGACCGTGCCAAGGGCTGTAGTGTGCTGTGACCGTGATCACGTTCAGTTCTGACGGGAACCCATTCCACAGATGTAGAAATGGAGACTTAGACCAGGCAGCTTGCCCAGGATCTCTTTGCCTTGAAGTCTGGCGCTGGGGTTAGAATACAGAAATGCTGGTGTTTTTCTCACTGTACCCAGGGTAGCCTGAAGCCTGGAGTCAGGCCACCTGACTCTCCGTGACTGTGATGCAGGACGTCTTCTCCGTAGCCGTGGTCCCGGGAGGCAGCAGTGTACCCGTGGGTAGTCAGTCCTCTCCTGCTCTTATCTCCCAGGTCGGAGACCTTATCCAGCTGGTGAAAGAGCTGTACGCGGACAACCAGCACCTGAAGAAAACTATTTTTGATCTCTCCTGCATGGGCTTCCCGGGAGAGGACAGGCCTGAGTCGGTAGATCAGATGGAGGTAAGAAAGAATATTCTCGTCCTCGCGTGCTAATTACACAAAGAGTAACACCCCCCCACATGTCTCCAGGCTGCATCTCTTCTGGGGAGGTCTCTGTTGAAACTCCCTTTGCCGTGGACGGGGTTTGAGGGCCCTCCTAGGTCAGCAGGTCTGTCGGAGCGTTCCGCAGGTTTGGGACGTATCTGCGTGGACACACTCGATGTTCTGTGATGCTTTGGACTCCAAGTCCGGCCCTGGGATCTGGGCTGTAGATGGCACATCTGGATGATTGGTCTGGTCTCAGGGGCCTGGAGAGTTGCCACATCACCCACGTAACTTGGGTAGTGTAGATGCAGCCTTAATGAACCCATTATCATGGAGAAACAAACGAGAAAACATACTTTTCATTTACTTTTTGTTTTAATCCTCTAAATGCATCTTGTCACTCCCACGGCATCTGGCTTCTGGATTTGACCAGATGTGTGCGGTTTATTCCCGCGCGTACCCAGGAACCCCTGCACTCTGCACACCGACGACCCGACAGGGAGTACAGGGTCGGCGTCCCGTGAGCCCACAGATTCAGCTTCCTGACTATGGGAGTTTTCCACTGGTGGCGTTTGGAAGTCTGGAAGGGCCACGGAAGGTTAAATCTGGTGTCTGCACTAAAGAGCGTGTGGTTCCTGGGCTTTTGTACTCACTGAGGGTGCGGGCCCATTCCGTTAGCCCACCCCAGGGAAAGCGGGGGGAGCCCCTTCCCCCTATGACCCTGGCTGTCTGCTCACCTTTGTGGTGTGTTGGCTCCGATTTTCTCTGTTCTCGACCCGACCGCACAGTAGAGGGCCCTGATGTTGTGACAGCGAGGAGAAGCTTGCCACTTCCTCCCTCTAGTCCCTACCTGGCCTGACGCTCCCCCAGGAAGCGCCTTGCTCCATGCCTGTGTTATGGAACTGTCCTCATCGTGGAATGCACTAGGGCCTTTTGTACTTGGATCCCCCAGAACCTTCCTGGCTGGGGTTGTCTTGAACTCAGCCTGGCGTGCCAGGTAAACGGAGGTCTCATTGCCACACCACTTCTGGGGAAAGATTTGTCAGCCTTCAGCTGTCTCCTCCCACGTTCAAGGTGGGAAACGCTCAAAGGTGTTTATGCGGAGCTCCGGCCATCTGCTCCCTTGGAGAGAGGGAATGTTATTGAGCGTAGTCTCCAGGGCTCCAGATAATTTTGAAAAGCAAGAGTCTCTGCAGCCCATTTAGGGAGAAACAAGTCTCTTGGTTTGTTTTTTCCAATGTGGCATTTTTTTTGTGTGTGTGTGGCATTTTTAATAAGCAGCCCATTCGTCACCTGCTTCATCTGAGTGTCAGATGGCGAGTGTTTTTGTCCATTTGCCCTTTGAAAGAAATCTGTTAAATGTCCTATTGCGTCCTTTGGAGAACAGGGGGATTTTCCTCTTGCCACTCTGAGATCTTAGCAGCAGCCGATTCAGGTTGCAGTCATTTGTCAGGTTGCACATCAACTTGATGTTCCCTATGAATAGTCGTGTCCTTCGCAGCACAGGCCCCGTCTTCCCCGGCAGGCGATGGGAAGATCCGCACGGGCAGGATGGTGCTCCCACGATAATCTTGAGGTGAGGGAGGAGAGGTTGTTAGGGGTGAGGGTGGGATGGCAGCAAGGAGAGGCTGCTGTTCCCTGGGAGTGTGTGTGGCTCTCCTTGGATGAGCAACGAGGCAGAGACAAACGGGAAATGCCTCCGTGGTCCACAGCCTTTTCTGGGCAGCAGGGTTTGCGGAGTAGGGGCTGGCACTGCTCCAGTGCTCTGGGAGCCTACAAATCAGAAAAGGAAAAAAACAGACAGCAAATATATTTTGTATTTTTAAAATTCAGTAGTTTTTCCTCCAATATTTAATTAACCCACAGCATTGCCTAAAACTTGGAAAATAAATGACCCCTAATCCTGTCACATTAAAACACAGTTAATTAACATCCTGGAATCTTTCCTTCTCTATTTGTGTATTTGAACGCGTGCGTGCCCACCCACAGTACACACACAGTCCTGTTTCCTCTTTCTTTCCAGTGGCTGCTGTATTATAACCTCTTATGCCATCTTAGAGATGCTATAGCTGCGTCACCGTTGTCGGACATGTAGATGTTTCCGGTGATGCACCTGATGAATGTCTTTGGACACAAATCATTTTCAGAGTTTAGGCTTTTTTTCCTTCGACTGTGTTCCCAGATGAGTAATGACTAGGTCAAAGGTCCAGACACAGATAGATGTGTATATAAAATAGGCACGTGATTTATTTTCGTATTACACACCCCTGCCTCCGCAACTTTTAATTCGACAAAGGCTATAAAGAGTAGGAAGCCCTTGATTCCTTTTGGCAGCTGTGCCTTCGAAACGGTGGCCCTGGGCTGGATTCCCTCCTGCTGGGCACACAACGCTTATTCCCTGCATGCGGGCAGGTCACTGAAAAACCAGCCAAACCAACAAAAGGCCAAGAACAGGCATCCTTTTATTTTAAAGTACATCAAGAAAAAAAAGAAAAAATCTGCAATGAGGTTGCCCCAATTTCCTTGTATTTATTTACTGGTTATAGTTTATGTATTACAGAACGGTGTGGTTGAGAATTGCCGTTCAGGAGTGATTTGAGCGGACTGCAGTGGCAGCGCGGGGGCGGGGGGTGAGCATCGTAAGCCATGAGCTGTGTGACGTGCAGTTGTCACCCCTGGGGGGTGGGATTCGTGGGCGAGCGCTCAGAAACGGTTAGTTGCTGTCATTATTTACTTATGTTGTCATTTTTAGGGGATGGTTAGAAAACTTTTTTTTTTTTTTTGGCATGGAGAGGAAACATGGATTAAGGGGCATAATTTAATTGAACTCAGATATATGTAGGGCTGTCCTTTTGAATAAGAAATAGACCTCGGGCTTCCCTGGTGGCGCAGTGGTTGAGAGTCCGCCTGCCGATGCAGGGGACATGGGTTCGTGCCCCGGTCCGGGAAGATCCCACATGCCACGGAGCGGCTGGGCCCATCTCAGAGGACAGAAGTGGTACTCAGAAGTAGAAGGTGCTTGTTAACATCTGTTATTATGAACAGAATGAAATTTGGTTTGTCAGAAGCAGATTGAATTTCATTGAAAGGAGGAAGTTTCTAACATTTTGACTTCATAAGTTATTATGAGTTGTACCCGATTTATAAAGCCCTTGGCACCGTGCCTGGCATGTAGTAGGCACTCAATATGTAAAACACAGCTATTTTAATTTTACTTTTTTAGTAAATTAGTGGCAGAGTTGGAACTAAACCCTTTTCTGACTCTGTTCAGTGTTGTTTTAGCAACACCATAGGGCAGTGCTTCTAAAGTTTACCGTGCGTGTGAATTTCCTGGGGACCTTGTTAACGTGAAGATTCTGGCTCAGTGAGCCTGGCACGGGGCCCGGGAGTCTGCATTTCTCACAAGCTTCCGTTGCTCCAAAGACTACACTTGGAGTAGCAAGACCGGGGTAATCCCGAAAACCTGTTGGTTCCAGCTGTCATTTTGAAAAAAGTCTTGATTCATTTGTTTGTCCTTTTAGCAGTGTTGTCTTGAGCACCAGGCACTGGTGTTAAAGCGGAACACAGACACGGGTCCCTGCCCCATGGAGTCCGTGATGCAGAGAAGCGGAGGTTGGCGAGGGCCTGGAGGAGTGCACGCGGGCGTGGAGACGGGCCTGGCCTCCTCTTGTGAGGTCAAGGGAATTTCCTCCTGGAGGAAGCAGGGGGCCTGCAAAGGTCAAGAAAGAATAGCTCAAGAGGCAGGGGGAGAACCAGGCCAGTGCAGTTGTTAGGGAGCGATGCTTAGGGAGGGCGTGCTTATAGTGTCACGTACTCTGAGAGAACAAGAGAAAAACGGCTGGGAAATCGTTCGTGACCTGGGCAGTTTCAGCAGAGTGAGGGGGACCGAGGCCACGTGGTGGTGGATGGAGGAGCGGTGAGGGTGGGGAAATGAAGGAGGCGCCGGTGGGCGCTTGGAGGTGTGGGGCACTTCTCCAGGTGGTGGTGGGCCCGAAACAGAGCCCATCTGCAGTGACGCATCCATCTCTCTGGGATCTTGCCTTTGAAAACTGATACGTCACATATGGCATGTGGGACATTTCTCTGTGTCCACAGACAGCATTGAATTTCTTGATCATTGCTGGAAAATGACTTTTAATTTTAACCACGTCTGCAGAGGTAAAGAGAAATGAAAGAGGATTTTTATTTCAGTATGTTGAGTCACGCTGTGGTTGTGGTTCTGGAAACGAAGGATAACTCAGATGCTCTTGCTGCCTCAACTGGAATGACGTGGGTTAACAGTACTCTGCTCGGCTAAACTTCAGGGAGACCCTTCTCTGATCCACAGGGTTGGGGAGGAGCGCCTCGCTGCCTCTCCCCTAATCCCAGGAGGGTTGGTTCCATCTCCTGCATTAGAAGGTCTTGGGGAGCTTTCATGAGCAGTTTCTGGAGGGCGTTGGCAGCAAAAGCCACGTTGTGGAAGGTGAGGATGGAGAGTTCTTTCAAGAAGCTTGGAGAGAGGCAGGCAGCCCTCAGTGACCAGAGCTGCTGATGAACCAGGAAGGGAAAACGTAGTTATTTTGCTCTTTTTCAAATGAGAGCGGCTTTTCCCCAGCATTTTATTATGAAGAAATTCTAGCAAAGTGAGAAGAACTTTATGGTGGACACCCATATACTCACCCCTTAGATTCTACTATTAACCGTTCCCACCAGCCATCATATCTTTTTGATAAATTTTAGTATAAATCACAAACATCAGTACGCTTCCCCCTAAATACTTCAACATGTATATCTTTTCCTTCAACATGTTTATAGTTATTTTTTCTTTTAAGTTTAAATTTACACACGATGAAATACAGAATTCTTAAGTCTTTGTTTGCTAAGTTTTACAAATGTATGTACCTGTGTAACCCAAACTTCTATCACGATCCCTCGTGTCCCTTCTAGTCGATTCCCACTCGCCCCCGCTCCAGCTGCTCTTCTCATTTTCTTCCACCATTAGTTTGCCTGTACTAGACTTTCATAGAAACGGAATCATAAAGCATCTTCTCTTCTGTGTGAAGCTGCCTTCACTCAGCGTGTTTTTGAGATTTATCCATGCGGTTACGTGAATGAGTAATTTGTTCCTTTTTATTGCTAAGTAGTATTCCATTGTATAGATATATTCTAATTTCTTTGTTCGTTCTGCTATTGATGTACATTTGGATTGTTTCAGGTTTTGGTTATTATGCTAAAAGCTGATGTGAACATTCATATGCAAATCTTTTTTTTTTTTTTTTTTTTTGCGGTACGCGGGCCTCTCACTGTTGTGGCCTCTCCCGTTGTGGAGCACAGGCTCCGGACGCGCAGGCTCAGCGGCCATGGCTCACGGGCCCAGCCGCTCCACAGCATGTGGGATCTTCCCGGACCGCGGCACGAACCCGCGTCCCCTGCATCGGCAGGCAGACTCTCAACCACTGCGCCACCAGGGGAGCCCTATATACAAATCTTTATGTGGACATATGTTTTCATTTCTCTTGATGAATACCTAGGAGGGGAATTCCTGGGTCATAGGGTTATTAGCTTTATAAGAAATTGCCAGGACTTCTTCTAAAGTAGTTTAACATTTTATACTGCCACTGACAAATTTGATTGTCCTAGTTGGTAACTTGAGCATGTTTTAATAACGAGGGAAGAAACCAACAGAGGGAGAGAAGTTCCTCATCCGTATTCAGGAACTTTTATGCCTTAGTAAATGCACTTACACACGTTTAGCGTGTTGAATGCTCGGTAGTGTAGTGAGATTTGTAGACTCATCAGTCCTCTGACCCTGATTGGGACGGTTGGGTTGAATGTATTCTGATCCTGGGAAGTTTCCTGTAAAAGACTTCGTGAAGTCAGTTTGCTTTGTTTTGTTTTTCTTCTTCCAAAAAAGGGTTTCTTTTAGAAGGAAGATCAGAAAAGTTTAACTTGGGCTGGGAAAATTATGGGGTGATTGACTAAATGTGGGAATTCATGAAATCACGGTATGCAGATAGAACCTTAGATATGTCGTATGTACAACATGCCCAGCAGGCGGCTGGGACTCAGCTCATGTTTTAACGCTGTGGTGCAGTGGTCACTACTTCATCGGTGAGACGCGGTTTGGTACAGTTTTTGAAACAGCGTTGGCTACCTTCCCTCTCACTTTTTATTTGGTTAATCCGGGTGTCTCATGCCTAGAATTTTCCCTCTTCCAGAGAGCTGAGATCTGGCCCTGTTGAGAACACTGAATTGTCTGTTCTGTAGAACGCAAACTGCAGAAGCTTTGGGGTTTGCACTTCTTTAGAGCATTAGGGATTTACGCAGTCTTTAGAAATAACTCTCTTTCATTTTCAAAAGCATAAAGTTATTGTCAGGGAAGCTTGATACTCTACTCATTAGCGATGAGGACTTTTTTGTCAGCAAAATGGCAGTGTGGCTGAGACTGCCCATCTCAAATGTGTGACAGTACAAAAAGAGGTTTATCCCCTGGGCTAAATAGAAGGGACGCATAAATTGGGCACACCATAAATTTCATTTACTGCTTTCTCGCTATTTGATAGTTTCAATTCTGTCAATAGCTGTTTTCCAAAATCTTGTTACTTTTATATAATCTGAAAGTGAATTCAGCAATGGCAGGGATGGGAGCAGCGCAGCGGACAGCACAGTCAATTTCCAGCCGCTCAGGAAGGCCCTGCGAGGGCAGGGGCAATGGCTTTACTTATTTCTTGGGGAATTTGTCCTTAAATTATGCATGATCCCAGGCAGCTGTGTGTGATTTGCCAGAACTAGCAGCTCTGACTTCGGCTAATTTTTATTTCGTGGCTTTGGCATTTGTCTCTGCCTTTTTTTGGTTTGTTTTTGGTTCTGCATCTTTTAAAAAAGACATCGCCGACTTACTCATACATATTCATGCTGCACTCGTTTGGGGTTGCATTTTCACACCATTCCATGCTCCATGTAGCTTCTCGCTAGCAAGGAGGACGAGGACTCAAGCAGAATTGGAGAGGATGACGAGAGTAATCTGCTGAGTGGCGAGTGTCTGGAGCAGAGGAACAAGGTAGGAACATCTGCCCCTCTCTGTGCCCAAGCCCGCCTCCAGCCTGGAACGAGTCCGACGGGTTTTCTGTTCCTTCCGTCTGTGTGGAGTGCCTGCCGGGTGCCAGCGGGGAGCAAAGAGAGGAGGCCTCTTCCTTTCTGGAAGTTACAGACGGGGTGGTAGAGCCAGTCACGAACCAGGAAAACAAACATATAGTTGCAAATAAAAACGAGGCTGTTGCAGGAGGGTCGCAGGCATTGGACACTGGGCCTGGGCAGCTCTCTAGAGCTCTGACCCAACGCATTCATTTTCCGCATTGGAAACTGAGGCCTAGGAGGGGAGATGGTTTATCTGGGGCTCAGAGTAAGACAGTGACAGAGTTGGGACCAGAGCCCTTGTCTCTGGACTGCTGTGAACTCCCAGACCATCTGTGTGTAGTGTAAGGAGCCACTGATAGAAGCAGACTTTCCTCCTGTGGGTCCGTCTGCGATCTCCTGATCTGAACCCAGCTTAGCGTCGTCCGGGCGGTGTTGAGAATTCCACTGCAGGCGCACTGAGGCTGAGCATTTGGAGCAGATATTCTCCAGGGCTGAAAGAACCGTAAAGACTGGGATGTGGTGGGAGACCGGAGGCTGCAGATTGGGCGTTTGTGGCCTTCAGGGTGTTCAGGTTCGTGGAATCTTGAGTGAGAGATCATTCTCATGAGCGTTTTGGACAGCAAAGCAGTTAAAAGTGGGGGCTCCGGAATCAGGTCTAATTTTGAGTCTTGGTCACGATCTCTGTGACCTCGCGTGAACCCTTGCTTAACCCCCAAGTCCGAGTTTCCCCATCAGTGAAGGTAATAACACCGCTTCCTGGTTAGAATTGCTGTGATATTTAAAGAGAAGGTATGTACTAAGTGCCCAGTGAGTGGTAGCAATTGCTCTTTTTATTACTATATTCTAGACTTTTCCTTCGGTGGAGGTTGCTTATTTAGGTGGATTTAATGACTAGATTGGTGGCAAACAAGACCCTATAAATGACAGCTCATCTGTGTGGGTCTTGTCTTCCGTTTAAAAATCTTAATCATTTTACACATGTGGAGAGAGGGCTGTGATGGCCAGTGTGTATATCACCAGCCGTAATGAAGTCAAGAGGAGTTATTTATAGACTGATAGAAGAAATTTACAGCTTTGGAAAGCGAGAGAAAGAATGCTAATTGCAGCACCTCAAGACATGCCCAGCACAGGCTTTAACTAGATGTTTCCTTGGTACCACTCCTCTGGGACCCTCAGCGACCCAAGAAGGTGGATCTGTGAAGAACACGTCTCCGTGGGAATGAGGAACTCTCCACCGTCCTGATGAGACAAATCAAAGTCACAGTAATGAGGATGTGTCTGTAAAGAGGTTGCTTTCTGATATATAATGAGGAGGATACATTGCAAGAAGCATATAATAAATGTCCAAAGCATTGTTAATGGCAGTTAACAATGTTCCGGACCCTTCTTAGAAAGAATTTACAGGAAGTAGGCCGTGGGCTGAGGGAACACAGCTGTAGCGGGTAAGACATTGCGCCAGGAACTGAAGTGGGCCAGCCATCTCATTTTGTTCTCGTAGCCGCCATGGGAGGTGGCGTTACTGTGCCTAGTTACGGATAAGGAAACTGAGGGTGAGAGGAAGTGATGTAAACATCTCCGTGCCCTCAGATGAGCGCGTGTGGACCGCGTGCACCCTCCCTCTCCCCTTTCATTTTCTCTCGGGTCTACTTGCCCTCACTCATCACTGTTTGTCTCCCTCCTCTCTCTCTTTTCCACGTAACCCCCTTCCCCTCCTTTGTAGTCCATTATCTGACCACATACTTTGATTTGCAGATTATGGAGGTCAATTCCAAAGGGGGCTGCAAAAATGGATATTTAAGGCACACAGATTCCAATATTTTAGACTCCGACGGAGCCCACAAATCCGGCTGCCCCGGAGACCAGAGTTTGGAAGAAGGCGAGCTCCTGAGCCTGGTCGCCCCTCTCTTCAGCGAGAAGGCCATACGGTTACTGGAATCCAGGTAGACATGGGGCCCAGGCACTGCAGTTGTCTCTGGTTTGAGGGGAGAACAAACTCATTTTGCTAAATGGGTTTAGATGGCGGTGCTGTATAATGTACCTGGGAGAGCTCCCGAAATGGCTTGGAAGGAATCTTGCCAGTTGTGCAGTTAAGTAATTCGGCTGCCCGCTCCTTGGCTGCGAGGGGACTGCGTTCAGCAAAGCCGCATGCAAGGCCAGCGTAAAGAGGGGAGAGAAAGCTTCTTCAGAATTGTTCCTGGGAGCCCGGAAAGGGCTGCCTGGCTGTCAGTGCGAGGAATCAGCCCTCCCGAAATCCCTTCCGCTTTCTACAACAGCTTAAAAAACTGCCCCTGTACTTGTGACTCTGCTGTTTCATGTTGAGCTTGAACTACATTTCCCTTCTCATTATATCTGCCGGGAGTCTTTCCTATGTGAGGAAACACTACAGGGTGTTTTCCTTAAAACGAAAAGGGAGAAATATTCAGTACATTTGTATTTTTAAAATTAGTCCTTTAGGAGCGGATTTCCCTTCTTTCCTATTCTTTCCAGGCCACTGTAGCAGCTGCTCTGGGCTTTGGAGCCAGAGGGAGCTGTGCTTGCTTTCCTCTCTCAGTGCCTCCGTTTCTCTGACCACTTCTTGGGGTTGCTGTGAGGAATGGAAAAAATGCTGTTCAAGGAGAATGGCTGGCATGTGGCGTGTGTTCAGTGAAACCTTTCATTCTCCTCCAGCACAGACAGAGAAAGGGAGCTGGTACCACCATCCAGGACGGCTGGCACGAGCCTAGTGGTTCTCATGTCCTTGGTGGGCTCAGCCCCGTAGACATTTTTTCAGCTGAAAAAGGACGGTAGTGTTCTGTGAGCTCCGGGAGGCTCCCCTCCCCAGCCCCTTAACATTTTTCTAGCATGAGTCCTCATGCTAGGGGGACATGCCCAGTGGCTGTTCTGGTATATTATCACAGGGAGTTGGGTGACCATAATGACACTTGAGAGATGGAGGATTTCCTCGGCATCAGGGGCTCCTGTGTTAAGAGTTAAAAGATGCCCCTCGCTCTCTCTGAGGACCGCCTAGGAAGGCACTTGGGTGATGTGACCTGGGAAAGTACAGTGGACTGGTGGGAGTGCAGGCAATTGGGGCCCACCCACATGCTCCCTCCTGGCAAGGAGGAGCTTTTCAGCCCCAAATCATTGTTGTCATGCCAGCCCGTGGCCTCAGAGCTTCCAGTCTTTCAGTAGAAGCCCCAAATTTGTATGCTCAATCTCCTGATTTTTGAAAATTTAGACTTCATTACGATTTTAAAGAAAGCGCTTTACGCGCCGGCAGTCCGCAGGCAAGCTTGGAACATCAGCCATTCAGTTACCTGTTCCCTTGTAGGCGTCTGTTCCATCAGCTTCCGGGCCATCGTGGGCCAGTTCTAGTGTTAGAAAAGGCTTTCTTAAATGCCGGCCGGCATCTGCTGCTCTGATCCTGCTTTCTGTACAGCTGCCTTTCTTGGTGCACCGCTGAGCCCCAGGACGGCAGGTTCACGGCTCCGAGGGCCCTCCTGAAGGTCCAGCTGTGGTCTTTTAAAAAGACCGCTTGGGTAACTAGGATTCTCATTGGCCAGGGAAACACTAATTTTCTGCCCAGATAGTCTCTCCAGGAGTTCGATGTTTTGATCCCCCCAAAAAGCAGGGTATTAGAGTCAGACAGACCTGTGCTCTGGTCCAGCTGTACCGTTTAGACCTTGTGACTTATCTCCCCATCTCGGTTTCCTCACCTGTAAAGTGGGGGGTGATGATACTTAGCGACCCTGTAGGGATCTTGTGAGAATGAAATGAAGTAATGTGTGTACACATGGATCCAGGTTGGTATTAACTGGGGCTTTGGTGATATTACTGCTTAAAATGTGCCTGGCCAGTTACTCCTACCCTTTCCCTGTTACCCTCAGGTAAGATTCATACCATATGCAAGATACGTCGGCCAGCCCGTGATTCAGGCCTCTGTGTTCATTGCTGAGCCCATGTCTGATACCCTGGTGTGGCGTGCGATAGGCTTAGGCCCAGGACTTAGGCCTCTGAGCTCTGCCACCCCCTAGCCATCCACCCTGGGGCCTAACAGGCTAGCAGAGTAGCTGGGCCCCAGGAGTAAGTCTGATTCAACTTACCCATCCACTGGGATGGAATAAGGAAGCAACTTAGCCTGTTTAGCTGTCCTGCACTTGACCAAGCCGAGCACTCGTTCACCGGGGCTGGAGTGAAGGGTCAGCTCGTGGAGGATGGGCTGGCTGGCCCTGCTCTCCCATGGTCTTCACCATGTGTGTGGTTCCCAACCCTCTCTTCACGTGCTTCTGGTTCGTTTGCCCCATTCCCTAGAGGACATGGTTTAGGATTTATTACCTAAGTGTTTCAGTCTTTGTAGCTAAACTTAGGTGTGACATTTGAAAAAGTCTAAAAGGGGAGCCCTTGGGGATTTTTTTTTTTCAAGGCTAGTATTCTTGAGCCATACCTAGTAGAAGTAGAGAAGCTAACTCTCCTAAAAAACCTGGGTCTGCTCTTCTGGGCATGGTGAAGGGACAGGTAAGGGACCACCAGAGCGTGGAGCTGGCGAGGTGTCTGAAGAAGGTAGCAGAGAAAGACCCAGGGAGACTCGGGCGTGCGGGCTGCGGGGGAGAGGACGCGGCGAGTGCTTGCAGGCAGATCCTGTTACAGAGGGACTGGGTCTGTGGGCTTCAGACAGAAACCCGGGGTCCTCCTCGATCCTCCCCTTTCCTTCACCTCCCAAACCCAAGTCCTGACCCTTCACCTCCCAGATGCACTCCTCCCATCCCTGTCTCCTCCTCTCCATTCCTCGCTTCTGGCACACTTCTCCGGCATCCCCACAGTTGCCTCCTAACTAGTCCCCTGCAGCCATCCTTCCCCCTTCCAGTCTGTTTTCCATGCTGTATCCAGAGCGGTTACTTAAAATGCAGTGAAGTCACTCCTCTACTTAAGACCCCTCGGAGACGCTCCACTTTTCTTGGGACCAGAGAATCCTTGGCCCAGCCTGCCAGGCCCCGTGTGATCTGGCGACCCCCTCCTTCGGCGCTGTTCGCACTGTCCCCGGCCTGCTTTCTGTGCTCTGGCCCTGGAGCACAGTCCTTCCAGTCCCTGGAACGAGACCCCTTTCACCTCGTTTCAGAGCCTGGGCACATGCGGGTCCCGCCGGATGGGCACTCACGGCTGCTTCCTCCACGCTCCCCTCCCCTGAGCAGGGCAAGGTCGTCAGCGGGGAGGGGAGAAGACCTGAGCAGGGCAAGGTCGTCAGCCGGGGAGGGGAGGAGACCTGAGCAGGGCAAGGTCGTCAGCCGGGGAGGGGAGGAGACCTGAGCAGGGCAAGGTCGTCAGCCGGGGAGGGGAGAAGGCCTGAGCAGGGCAAGGTCGTCAGCCGGGGAGGGGAGAAGAGAAGCTGCCGGGCGGTGCTGAGCGCCCATTTTGAAATGAGTGACGATCAGTACAAAGTGTGACCCGTCCCGAGAACGCCTGTAGCACGAGTAGCTGCCCAAGCCCAGGTCTGAAGGCAGGGTTGGATGGGACAGGTGAGGGGTTACCTAGGCCTCTTCATCTCAGTCCAAGTGCTTCCATACCCTTTGCTTCACTTAGGAAGGTCAACGCCAGTTTGCGAGTTGTGAATCCAGTGGCCAGGGTCTGCTTTCCTGCAGCGGTGGCCACGCTCCCCGGCCTCTGTTCACAGCTCCCCTCTCTATGTTCCTTCTCCCCACTGGCCTCTCCTCCTCAGTCTCCTGTGCTGGCTCCTCTTCCTCTGGTGGATGCTGGATGCTGGATGCTGGAGTCTCCCGGAGCTCTGTTCTAGCTCCCTTTCCCCCTCTGTACCTCCTTTCTCCACAGCTGCAGAGTACGCTGTGTGACTTCCAAATTCATACCCACGGCCCAGACTCCCCCCTTCAGATCACACGGTCAGCTGCCTACTTGCTGTCTCCTCCTGTGTGTCTGACAGGCGCTTTCAACTCTAATCGGTTTATTTTCTTTTATTTTTTAATTTTAAAAAAATGTATTGATTTCTTTATTTTTCGCTGCGTTGGGTCTTCGTTGCTGTGCATGGGCTTCCTCTAGTTGGGCTACTGTTCGTCATGGTGAGCGGGCTTCTCGTTGCGGTGGCTTCTCTTGTTGTGGAGCACGGGCTCTAGGCACGCGGGCTCAGTAGTTGTGGTTC
Organism: Neophocaena asiaeorientalis asiaeorientalis; assembly: GCF_003031525.2. NCBI lineage: Eukaryota > Metazoa > Chordata > Mammalia > Artiodactyla > Phocoenidae > Neophocaena > Neophocaena asiaeorientalis. The sequence goes on along the minus strand of NW_020175018.1, from coordinate 6,568,231 downwards.
GTGGGCTCTAGAGCGCAGGCTCAGCAGTTGTGGCGCACAGGCTTAGTTGCTCTGCGGCATGTGGGATCTTTCTGGACCAAGGATCAAACCCGTGTCTCCTGTGTTGGCAGGCGGATTCTTAACCACTGCGCCACCAGGGAAGTCCCTCTAATTGCTTTAAAACCCAACCCCCTGTTCTAATGTGCTTCTCTGCTGTTCTTCCACGAGTCGCTTAATAGCACTGCTGTGGCCGAAAGTGTAGCTTCCACAATCCTCCTAACTATCAGTAAGTCCTGTTGTTCCACCTGGAAAATGGATCCCTAATCCACCCACTCACGTCTCTACGGCTTCCCTGTTAGTCCAGCTTAGTCCAAGCTGTCACATCTCGTGCCTGGACTCCAAAAGCACAGCCTTCGAAATTGTCTCCCTGCTTCCGTTTTTGCCTCTCTGTAGCCATTCACCACAGAGGAGCCGGAGCCAGCTTTCAAAAACTTAGATGAGGTTATGTTTCTTCTGTGCTTAAAGTTTTCCAATGGCTTTCCGTTACCTTTAGAGTAAGATCAGAGCTCCTTGGCCTGGCCTCTGCCTGTTTCTGTGTCTTTATCAGCTACCTCTCTTGTTCACACTCACCTTTCTGTTCCTCAGTCATCCAAGCTTGTTCTCACCTCAGAGCCTTTGCAGTAGCAGTTCCCGCTACCTGGCACACTCTCTTCCCGGGATGTGGTGGTGTCTCAGCTCTGTGGAGAGGCCTTTCCTGACCACTTTGTCTAACAAGAATCCCTGCTTCTACACTTTGTCTCAGGACTGCCGCCCTCCTCCCCTCCTTCTCGTCCCTCCTTCCTTGTACTTCTCCTTGCCTTGCACTGTCTTATTTAGTTACCCGTGTCTGTATGGATGTCTGTCTCCTCAATGGAACGTCAGCAACGTGATTCTTTTTCACCATGCGTTTCCACCGCCTTACATGACAAATGGGAGAAGCTCAGTGAATATTTGAATGAACGTGTGGACAATTAGAAGCTCAGCATCATCGCAGAAGGTTTAAGTTTAGAAAACTAGAAAGAATGCAGTGCTTCTTTGGAGTCAGAAAGGTCTGCGTCTGCAGTCTTCGCTCTGCCACTTTGCTGGAAGATCTTGAATCTTCATGAGCCTGTGTTCTTCATCTGTGAAATGGGGTCAGTAACAGCCCCCATCTCAGTCTTACTGTGAGGACTAAAGCTATTTAGTGTATTTAAGGGACCTGGCACACCGTTAAGTGCTTAGTAAATGTCAGTTCCTTTCCCCTTATGCCTTCTATGTGGCAAAGATGCTCAGGTTATATAAACAACGTTTGGGCCTCTGACAGCACCCTCGGACTGAACCATTAAAAAGGTCCTGATTATGGCGATAGCTTAATGAATCTGCTGTTCAGATTTCTAGCAGAGTAACACTTGAAATGTTAGCAGCTCTGCCACTTCAGTATATTATAATGGCCTCTTTTTTTTTTTTTGTGGTACGCGGGCCTCTCACTGCTGTGGCCTCTCCCGTTGCGGAGCCCAGGCTCCTGACGCGCCGGCTCAGCGTCCATGGCTCACGGGCCCAGTCGCTCTGCGGCATGTGGGATCTTCCCGGACCGGGGCACGAACCTGTGTCTCCTGCATCGGCAGGCGGACTCTCAACCACTGCGCCACCGGGGAAGCCCTATAATGGCCTCTTTCACCACCTTTTACTACCCATTTGTAAGTCTTTTTTCCTGGATTTTATTGTGTCTTGTTTGGTAGTGAGTAATGGTCCTCCTTTGGCTAGCTCAGTAGCAACTGTTCTTATTTTCAATCTGTATTAAGGGAAGGAGAGGAAAGGAAAATTTAGTTTAACATGCTTGAAATACCAGAAATATTGTTTTGAACTCTGGGTTTACTAAATTTTAAGATGGTTTGTGTAGCCTAGATGATCCCATGTTAGAAGTGAAAAGTGTACCACACGTTTTAATTTTGTTTTTCATACTTTTAGTTTTTCCCCTGTTTCAGTATGCTGTAGCTGTTTAAGTTGACTTAAATTGATTCTGCCCCAGAGCTGGACGTTAGGAATCCAGGTAAGAGTTAAGGCTTCATCCCTGCCCTTAGAGGGCCCAGTGGGAAGACAACATGAGGGTACCTGTCACTTCCAGTGGTAACAAAGATACAGAGGAAGGGGAGGCCAAGGTATGTTAAGGCAGTCCGTCGTTCCGGTCTCTGACAAGGTTTTTTGAAGTAATGCAGGCAAGAGAAACTGCAGAGAGGAGAAGGATCTAGCACTGATGAGGGCCTCTTCTCTCTCCCATCTCTCTCCTGACTCCACCCCACTCATCCTGACCACATCTTCTTTTTCCCAGAAGATAGCAACAGCTTTCCAGCTGGCCCTCCCTCAGTGCTTGCCCCCCCTCCAGTCTTCTTTTTTATAATTTTCTGTCTCAGTTTTATAACTTCCTCTCATTTTTATGAGTCTCTTTTTCTCCTTTATTTTTTAGATGGTTGACACATACTTAGTTTAAGTCTTCTTCAGATTGCTTTATTGTTTTTATTTCCTCGAGTGTGAGCTCTCTCATCTGTCCGATTGCTCTCTTTCATAACAGTGGATTTTGTTTGCAGCAGTGGTTTGTGTCAGCAGCCCCGCTCCGCCCGCCACCCTTGCGAACTCCCTGTGTGGTGCTTTTGAAGTTGCCTTGACTTGTCTCTCTAGGTCTTACTTTAGGGGCATGAAATTTGCACGGGTCTTCTTCCAACCATGGGAGTTAAATTTCCGCTTTCTGCGGATGCCCTCTTTATCGTGGCAGTGGGTCTCCTCCTCTGTTTCTGACCTTTGGATACATCTTATTTGATTCTGAGTCCTGTAGTGCGCCTTGACCATTATTTTGTCTTGTCTGTTTTGCTGTCATTTACGTATGTTTAGAGCAGATGGTAGGGGCTCTTGAGTGTACTTTCACCACTGTCCTGACGGGAAATCTCTCCATTCATTCTCTACACGTGGCACGTGTGTGGCCATGCACTCGTCACACAGAGCCTCCCAGCAGCTCTCCTTTCCTTAACATGGCTGAGGTCTCCCTGCCTCACCTTCCAGCCTCACCTCCCTGCTCTCCACAGTGTGTCTTGACTCCGTTCATATTGTTTTCCATGCTTAGAAGGTTCCATTTCCCTTCCCCCAGCTAACCTCTCATCAACTCTAGAGGCCCTTTTTTGGCGTTCTTCCTGCCACCCCCAGTCTGGACACCCTGGGATGCTTGCCCGTAAGCTTCCCAGACTTCCACAGTGCCTGTGTTTCTCTTTTTAGCCTGTGGAGTAGTGATTTGTTTACACATCTGCCTCTAACACCAGGCTCCGCAGGCACTTCTGCAGCCCCAGCGCCCATTATAGTGTCTGGCCCAAGAAACACACTCACAAGGGATTCTTCTGGAACCGCTCCAGAGTCTTCTACATGTTGGCTTAGTTTGAGTTCCTGGGAAAGCAGAGCCTGAGGTAACCACTTGGGTACAAGTGGTTTATTTGGGATGTGACTCCAGGCAGACGGAAGGAGGGATGAGGGAGACTAAGGTAGGGATGGAGGCAAAGCCAGGAAGGCTGTGTTATGATCTGGTTGCTACTGTGGACAGCTGGGCCTCTGCCCTGCCAGCCACCCTCTGAGGGATGGTGTAGACCCTGCGTCAGTGCTGGCCCTCTGAAGGATGGGAGACTGGGACATTCACCCAACAGCTCTCTTCCTCCACTGGTTAGGGTTTCCCCTGGAGCTATAAATGGGTCCGCACTTGCCCGCTGCCCTGCTGGCCGGCTCAGAGAGCTCTGGGAAAGGGCCCAAGGCAGCAGAGAGATGCCGTGGGCGCTGGCGGAGGGACTGTCTACAAGAGCTGTCAACGCAGTTGCAGCTGAAATCCCAGGGAGGCCCAGGCCATGTGGCAAAGGGGCGTGAGAAGCATCTGCTACCCATACATGCTCTCGTTTAATCCTCACAGCGTCCTGTGGAGGAAAACTCACCTTGCTTTCCAAGAATCACAGAGTTAGAATCTGAAGCCATTTTGTCTGATTTCAAAGCCACTGCTCTTTTTATCCAGAGCAGTTCCCAGCATCCCTTCATTCGATACCTTTGCTGAGCACCGACTGTGCACCCTGATGGACCAGGTGGCTCATGGATCTGCCAGGTTGGCTAGATTCATCCAAAGCCATACTTGCCCCTGGCTGTAAGGATGGGCCCAGGGGGGTGGGCGGACCTTGCAATCGTCATGCATACCTTATGACTCTGTTTGCTCTTCCGAAGCCCAGCCTGCGTCCAGGTAGCTGTGTGCCCCCCTTACTTGCTGTGCACCTGCGTCAGATCAGTTCTCTCCTTCTCCTCCATGAAGGAGACATGTGGTACCTACCTGGTGTGGTTGTTCTGAGGTGACCTGGATAGCATAGTTGGCGTGGGTCCTGGCACGTGGCAAGTGCTCACTGTGTTTAAATTCAGCAGAATGTGGGCCGGAATCAATGGGGAAAACTTAGGAAAGTGGGTCGGTGACAAGGCCATAGCAGAAAGCTGAGTCCTCCCACTTCCTTCCCTTTTGGAAAAACAGGCCGGACCTTCTGAAAGTGCTCCGAGAACTGCTTCTGGAACAGATATGCTTGAGAGAGCAGGAAGCTTCGGGAGAACACCTTGATGGTAAAACGGAGAAGACACTTGGGCAGATGGCCATTCAGCTAAGAGGTGAACTCGGGCATTTCATCCAAGCCAACTTGTCTTCCAAGCCACGTGATGAACTCGAGTGGCCTCCGGGAGCCCAGCTAGCAAAGGCGGCAGAGGCGTCCAGGGTCGAGCAGAAAGATGCCTCCGTGCAGACCATGGCTGTGGAGGGCGACATGGTCAGATTCAGACACGAGGGCACGACAGAGCCTTGGGAAGAGAAGCCAACAGACGCCGTATTCAGCGCCGAGCATCAGCCGGAGAACTTGTGTAGGATGCCGGGGCGGCAGGCCGCTGCCCTCTCCTTCCCCAGGGGGACCAAAAAAGTAAGTTTCCCCACATATTACTTGCTTAGTTACTTACTAAATATAGACCAAAAACTTAAAAATCACCTCCGATCCCACTGCTTTTTAAAAATTTGTATAGTCTGGTGTCTCTCTCTGCCTGTACTTAATCTTGGCCTCTACCTGGAGGTGTGTGTCCATCCTGAACTTCCCCAAAGTGTTACCAACATTTCCTCCCTCCCTGTCTCCTCTCCCATCCCAGCCCTCTCTTATTTATCTATAACTCATGATATCCATGTGTTTTCATTATAAAAGCAGAGTCATGTGTGTACATCTGTCTGTAGCTTACTGTTCCATGTTATGTATCAGGAACATCTTTCCTTGTAATGGCTGCTAAAATTCCACTGTGGGGAATGTACCAAAGTTTACATAATTGTCCCCTGTTGATGAACCTTTACTTTTGCCAGTTGCAGTAAAACTGGAATGACCTGACTTTAGGGGTAGGGACGAGATCCTAGGTTTTATTTTGTATGGACTTTGTGTCTTAGAGGTACCGTTCTGTGGGCTTTGTCTACATTCTCTTATCCTTACAACACGCGGCAAAGGTGAGGAAGCCAGGTCCCGAGTGCCCATGGTCAGCCAGCTGTGAGGGGCCTGACTGCACAGCCGTGCCCTTTCCCTGGGTCAGGCTCCTGTCTAGCCTGTGCTGGCCCGAGTGGTAGGGTCTGGTTTTGGTGGGTGAATGCCTGCATTTTGCTTCAGTCAAGATCCTTTCTCTAGATGCTTCTCCTCAGATACCATCAAATATGCCAGATTGTGAAAAACCAGACTCTCCTGGCAATGTTTGATCGGACCTTTTACTAAAACCCTCCTGGGGAGGAGGGGTTGGGATTGAGGGGCCCCATAGCAGGGAGATGGGAGCGGCTTGGGAGAGAAGGAGAGAGGTCGTGTTTGTGGTAGGGCTCCAGCGACTGGTCTCCTTGTTTCTGATGGGTGTTTTGTCTCTGAGAAATCAGCTGTGCACACTGCTTCATAGCATCAGAATGGAGAATTAAGTTTATTTTCTGACCAGTAAATTACCGCTTTTGTGCGTACCGAAGAGAGTTAGACATATCATTAGCAAAATTGCTTTTGATTGTTTTAAATTATGCACCAAAACTGTAATTTCTAGAAAAGGGTTTTCTAAAGATATCAGTAGAGACCAAAAAAAAATCAGTAGAAACAAAAAAAAAAAAAAAAAGACACTGCCATTATATTAACAGTACTCGAGATGCAGATTTGTGCAATTTGGCTAGAATAGAGATGCTCTCATCTGCCCCAGCTAGTTTAGTTTGTACCTGTGTATTAGGAAAACTAGATGTTTTGTGTGTGCATGTGTTTTTTCCCCTGCTATCTGTGAGGGAGATAGCATCCTATATTCAGGAAAACTGGATAATCAAATGAACTTAATTTCCCCAAATATATTGAGAAAATTTTTCCATTTGGAATTATCTTCCTGCTGGTATCTTCGAAAGGAAGGCTACTGTGTTTATTTTTTTTAGCATCTGCTGTATATGCCAGGATTGTGCTAGATATTCTATTCATGTATCATCACAGTTAATCTTCTCACCAAGCATATTAGTTAGGTAGGTATTACCTACATTTTGCATGTGAAGAAATATAAGCTCTGAAAGGCTCAGAAAATTGTCCAGAGTAACTCAGCCGTTGAGAGGAGTAGCAGGGGCGTAAAGTGGAGTCTGGTTTTAGAGGCAGACAGGGATATCGTAACCCCACCTTTCTCAGGAAGGGAGGAGCTCTCTTACCACCAGTTTGGCCTCCGGTCTATGCAACGTAGGAGAAAATTTAATGGTCTTCTCTGTGGTCTTTGGTTAGTCAGGGAATCGATAATCCTTGAGCTTAGGCTAGAACTGTGGCATCCTGTTAAAAAGAACATCTTTGCAGCCCAGGGGCGAAACAGGGAGACGGGACATACTTCTGGTTGAGTTACAGAGGCGAGATCCTGGGCTGTACAGATATACCCATGATTGCATTGGGCCTCGCCGCTCACCTGCTCTGAGTCCTTGGGTCAGTCACCTGACTTTCAGTGGCTCCGAGGGGATCATTGTGACCTGGCACCCGGGGCTGGCGTGCTGGCTTGGTGAGGCAGTGTGTGGCGAGTGCCTCGGGCCGTGTCCGTGGTAGGAGCTCAGGATATGTGCATTCCTGTCCCCCTTCCGTCCCCAAGTGAGAAGTTCCAGGATGCCATCTTTAATAAGGTGGTAGGTGGGATTCTGTTCGGCATCCATAAGGTAGCATTTTGTGTGGTGTTATTTTGGAAGCGGCGTTAGGGTGACTGACGGCAGCCTTCCAGCCTGAAATTGGCTTTGGCATTTGTGCACTTGCAGCTCTCTTCTCTGCTGCCATATGACACACAGATTTGGATCCAAGAATAGAGATGGGTGGAGTCTGAGGACCAAGCAAGTGACTTATTTTCCAGCCCTTTTTGATGAGGCGTCCACCTCCTCCCGAGTGGTCCCTGACACCGCCGCAGACTGTTCTTGTCCTTGAACCTGTTCTCTCCTCTTGCGTGGAATTTCAGGGCAGAAAGGCTCTCACTTTTCTTAACTGGGCAGTAGAGGTTGAAGAGCTAGCCTGAGGCTCAGCTCTCCAGCCTTCTTATTGTATGATCCTGGGCTGGTTGTTTGACGTCTCAGTTCTTCATCTGGAGAAAATAGGTATAATAACTTCTGTAATCCTCTGAGCTCTGGGAATGCATAGTTCACCCGAGGATTACGGGAGTACATGCTTGAAAGCATTTGACATCCTAGAACGTGCAACAAGGGCTCCTTCTTCTTCTTTGCTTCTTGAGAGGCTTTGCTGATTTCCTCCTTTCCAGGGTCCCAGCCATTATCGACTACAATCAATTTTAGAACATAACCTTATCCCAGGCAGAAGCCCCGAGCCCATTAGCAGTCACTTACTGTTTCCCCCAGCTGCGCACCCCTAGCTGAAGGCAGCCACTAAGCTTTTTTCTGTCTTTATAGATTTGCCTGCCCTGGATATTTCATATAAATGGAATCATGTAGTCTGTGATCTTTGGTGACTGGCTTCTTCCATTTAGCATAACATTTTCCAGGTTCGTTCGTGCTGTAGCAGGTATCTGTCGTTCATTTCTTTTCATGGCCCAGTGATAGCCCGCTGTATGGATACCACATTTTATTTATCCTTTCATTAGTTGATGGACATTTGGGCAGTTGCTACCTTTCGGATATTATGAATAATGTTGCTGTGAACATTCATGTACAAGTTTTTGTGTGTACCTGTGTTTTTATTTCTCCGGGGTATAGATCTAGGAGTGGAATTGCTGGGTCATGTAGTAATTCTGTTCAACGGTTTGAGGAACTGCCAGACTCTTTTCTAAAGTGGCTGCAGCTAGTTTCCAGAAGTTTTCACCAGCATGTGAGCGCTCCAATTCCGCCGCATCCTCACCGGCGATTGTGATTATCTTTTCGATTATAGCCATCCTAATGGGTAGGGAGCGGTGGTATTTCATTATGATTTGATTTGCATTTCCCTGATGATGAATGATTTGAACATCTTTTCATGTGCTTATTGACCATATGTATATCTCCTTTTGAGAAATGTCTTTCAGATCCTTTGCCCATCTTTTAACTGAGTTATTTGTGTTTATTTATTTATTTATGGCTGCGTTGGGTCTTTGTTGCTGGAGGCAAGCTTTCTCTAGTTGCAGCGAGGGGGTGCTACTCTTCATTGCAGTGCGCAGGCTTCTCATTGCGGTGGCTTCTCTTGTTGCAGAGCACAGGCTCTAGGCACGCGGACTTCAGTAGTTGTGGCACATGGGCTCAGTAGTTGTGGCTCGTAGGCTCTAGAGCTCAGGCTCAGTAGTTGTGGCGCACGGGCTCAGTTGCTCCACAGCATGTGAGATCTTCTCAGACCAGGGATCGAACCTGTGTCCCCTGCACTGGCAGGCGGATTCTTAACCACTGCGCCACCAGGGAAGTCCTAGGCCTCTTAAGTTATTATTTGTATGTTCATTCCACAAATAGATGTTGAGCACCTACTATATTACTAGTTCTTGTGCTCAAAGCTGTGGATAGAGTATGAATAAGAAATGCAGAGTCCATGAATTCTAAAGCTTATAGGCTGGTGCAGAAGATAGACAAAGAACAAGTAATTGCATAGGCATTTAATTATTATGGTCCTAATCTTTTTCTGAGGAGAATTCTGAGGGGGCAGTGAGTATATAACGGGGAGATCAAGGCCCGTTCTCCTGAGGAAGGCACATTTGATCTGAGTCCTAATGAATGTGTTGGGATTAGTGGGAGAGGTGGGGGTGGGCAAGAAAAAGTATTCTAGGCAGAGGAGATAGCATATGCCAAGGTCCTGAGGAGGAAGGAACAAAGCATTCCGAGGAACTGATAGGAGGTCTCTGTGGCTGCAGGTTGGGGGGGTGGGGAGGGGCAGTAACTCAGGCTGTAATAGTGCACAACATGTGGGCTGTGGTAAAGACTGTGACCTTGGCCATACGAGAACTGGGGAACAATTAAAATAGTTTTAAGCAGGAGCGGGGGTGTGTTGCCTTTTTTGGTGCAGTATGGCAAGTGGGTTAGAAAGGGCAAGAATGAGTGTGGGGAGACACCTCAGGAGGCTGTTTCTGTGGCCTGGATGATAGCTCACAGCATCTTGGAGTTGGGGGGTGGCCGCGGAGGATGAGAAGCGACAGAAGAATTCATAGACACTTTGGGAGTTGGAGTTAGTGGAACCTGGTGAGTGTTGCAATTGGGCGAGGTGCATAAAGGGAATTTTATTTTATTTTATTTTATTTCTTGTTTGGGGTTTGTTTTTGTAGGTCCTTTTCTTCTCTTGTGTTTCCCACTTCGAGAAGTTCCTTTAGCATTTGTTGTAGAGCTGGTTTGGCGGTGCTGAATTCTCTTAGCTTTTGCTTGTCTGTAAAGCTTTTGATTTCTCCATCAAATCTGAATGAGATCCTTGCCGGGTAGAGTAATCTTGGTTGTAGGTTCTTCCCTTTCATCACTTTAAGTATATCATGCCACTCCCTTCTGGCTTGTAGAGTTTCTGCTGAGAAATCAGCTGTTAACCTTATGGGAGATCCCTTGTATGTTATTTGTCGTTTTTCCCTTGCTGCTTTCAGTAATTTTTCTTTGTCTTTAATTTTTGCCAGTTTCATTACTATGTGTCTCAGCGTGTTTCTCCTTGGGTTTATCCTGTATGGGACTTGCTGCGCTTCCGGGACTTGAGTGGCTCTTTCCTTTTCCATGTTAAGGAAGTTTTTGATTATAATCTCTTCAAGTATTTTCCTGGGTCCTTTCTCTCTTCTCCTTCGGGCACCCCTATAATGTGAATGTTGTTGCATTTAGTGTTGTCCCAGAGGTCTCAGGCTGTCTTCATTTCTTTACATTCTTTTTTCTTTATTCTGTTCCGCAGCAGTGAATTCCACCATTCTGGCTTCCAGGTCACTTATTCATTCTTCTGCCTCAGTTATTCTGCTATTGATTTCTTCTAGTGTGGTTTTCATTTCAATTATTGTATTGTTCATCTCTGTTTGTTTGTTCTTTAATTCTTCTAGGTCTTTGTTAAACATTTCTTGCCTCTTCTCCATCTTTGCCTCCATTCTTTTTCCGAGGTCCTGGATCATCTTCACTATCATTCTTCTGAATTCTTTTTCTGGAAGGTTGCCTGTCTCCACTTCATTTAGTTGTTTTTCTGGGGTTTTATCTTGTTCCTTCATCTGGTACATAGCCCTCTGCCTTTTCATCTTGTAGTTCTTCTTGCTTCTGCTGTCTGCCCTCTGGTGGATGAGGCTGTCTAAGAGGCTTGTGCAACTTCCCTCAGGGAATTTTAAAAATGGCTCCCAGTTTTTGTATGTGCAGCAAGCGGAGGGTGGTCTGATTCACCGAGACAGAGGTCGTCTGAGTGCTGGAGCTGTGGGCTGCAGGCCTGGGGTGATAGAATGAAGGAGCCCAGCTTTCAGTTGACTTGGGAGGGCTGGTGGGCCGTCAGAAATGTGTAGGTTGGGCAGGTTCGGAGCTCTGGGCCTGAGAAATAGCCATGGAACTAGGCACCTAGTGGCCCCCGAACAACTTAGTAAGGGGTGGTTCTGGTGGCCTGGCGGGGTGAGAGGCAGATTGACTTAGGCTTAGGAGAGGGTGGGAAGTGAGGAAATAGATAAGGAGCTAGAAAACGTTTCCCAGAAGGTTGTGTGGGGAAAAGGACTGCCGTGTAGGGAGCATCTGGAACGTTCAGAGAGACACGGCCAGGCTTAAGAGGGTGTCAAGGAGGAACAGCTTGGCACTTGTCAGTCAGAGGAGGGACCTGCCAAGACACAGATCTGCAGGCTGGGGGATAAACGGAGGTGCCGTTATCTGGACAGGCACTTTGAGTCCTGTTTTATAAGGTTGGCACGAGCGTGCTGACTGTGCGACCAGAGGAAGTGTGTTCATTGTCTCCCTGGGTGTACTTTCAGGACGTGAAGAAGTCCCGGTTGCCCATCCTGATAAAAGCATCGCGGTCACTAGGGAGTGTGTGCCAGCTCCCTGCCCCCCAGGAGGTGGTGGCCCAGCAGCAGGGGGAGCTGAAGGAGTTTAAAATTCACAACAAGCAACGTCACCAGAAGTTAATTCTGGCTGAAGCAGTGATGGAGGGGAGGCCAGCACCAGAAAAAGCGCTCCTGAAAGGTAAGCACCAAGGAAACCGTATCCTCTGCGAGAAGATGAACGGCGTGACAGGACGGCCAGAAACGTCAGCCGCGTTGTTTGGAATTGCAATACGTTTGAGTATAAATTTCATGAATTGCAGTGACTAATCTTGACTCCTGACAAATATACAATCGAGGGAACGGGGTAAGGAAAGCTCGTTTGTTGCTTTCATTTTATTCCAGAGCGGGCAGAGGGGGACTGGTCGTGCTCCCAGGCCTTGTGAGGTCACTGACCCCTTCACTTGCAGTTGTCTGGGGGCTCCATCTGTGGAGGCCTCAGTCCTCTTTGCAGCGTTCTCTGGATGGCCAGGCCGCAGTTGTTCGGGTTCTTCGGGGCTCATTCTAAACCCTACTGACCTTATGGCTTCTAGAAGTGACCTGCCTCCCTACTCACTTGGAATCTGCTGTCTTTGCTCTCCTGGGAGCTCCCCAAGTAGAGAGCCTTGGGGTTACAGAGTATCAGGGTGAGACTCCTAGACTTGGAGGGAGCACGTCAGTGGGATCCTCTAGCCCGAGACAGTGGTGCTTAAGAGATGTTGCCCCTTTGAGAGTCTGGGGGAGGCTGAGGGCCTTCTCATGCGTGGAGCACCGTCCATCATCTTTAGAGCGCTCGTGAATCCACAAGAGCACTTCTCTTGACTCCTGATTTTTTTTTTTTTTTTAATGCGGTACACAGGCCTGTCACTGTTGTGGCCTCTTCCATTGCGGAGCACAGGCTCCAGATGCGCAGGCTCAGCGGCCATGGCTCACGGGCCCAGCCGCTCCGCGGCATGTGGGATCTTCCCGGACCGGGGCACGAATCCGTGTCCCCTGCGTCGGCAGGCGGACTCTCAACCACTGCGCCACCAGGGAAGCCCTTGACTCCTGATTTTGAACTTCTGCTCTAAGCGAATGACAACAGCATGCAATAACAAGAACGGCAACAGTGGTCTTTTATGTATTTATTCGGAAAGGATGTATCAGGTCCTCCTGTGTGCCAGGCACTGGGGAGATAGTGAACAAAAGAGACCGAGTCTGTGTCCAGCTTGTATATCACAGCGGGAGGAAGACAGTAAGCCGTGAGCAGATGTACCGTGTGTGAAATGATCGGTGCTGTGGAGGGAGATAAAGCCGGTGAAGGACACGGGTAACGTGGAGCGGGGGTCGGGTTTGCTAAGGTACGTGGAGTCGTAGAGAGCGCCTCCCCGATGAGGCGATATTTGGGCGGAACCAGGAGGAGAAGGGGTCAGGGTGATGGTAGACCCGCTAGGCCCTCATAGGCAGTCTAGGGCCTTGTCTTTTACTCCGGGTAAGGTTGGAAACGGCCAGAGGGTTTTGAACAGCGGAGTCACGTGATCTGACTTATGCTTTAAAGCAGGGATTGGCAAACTGTGTCCTGTGGACCAGGCTCGCTGTGGGTTTTTGTAAAGTTCTATGGGAGCGCGGCCCCCTGCATTCATTTGCGCGTTGTCTCTGATGGCCTTTGCGCTGTGATGCAGGGTTGAGTAGCTGTGATGGAGACCCCGGGGCTTGCAGTCTCAAATACTCGTTATTTGGCTTTTGAAGAAAAGTAGGCAGGCCTCTGCTTTAAAGGATCACTTTTTTTAAAAAAAAATTTTATTTATTTATTTAATTTTGGCTGCGCTTTGGGTCTTCGTTGCTGTGTGTGGGCTTGCTCTAGTGGCAGCGAGCAGGGGCAACTCTTCGTTGCAGTGCACGGGCTTCTCACTGCGGTGGCTTCTCTTGCTGTGGAGCACAGGCTCGAGGCGTGTGGGCTTCAGTAGCTGTGGCATGCGGGCTCAGTAGTTGTGGCGCATGGGCTTTGTTGCTCCACAGCATGTGGGATCTTTCCGGACCAGGGCTCGACCCTGTGACCCCTGCATTGGCAGGCGGATTCTTAACCACTGAGCCACCAGGGAAGTCCTAAAGGATCACTTTTAATGTGAACCATGGGAAGGATGTCATACCCTGAGGTGGAAGGATTGAGGAGAGCCAGGCTCGGAGGGCCTCAGGGGTCTGGTTTGGAACTCTTGAGATGCCTGTTGGAGGAGAGGTCTGGGCCCAGGTCAGCATGTTGCGGTATTTGAAGCTCTGAGGCTTGGAGACAAAGGAGGTAGGTCTGGGAACCGAGCCTGGGCCTGAGAAGGAACAGCCAGTGGGGTGGGCGGCCCAGGGAGCATGGCCTCCCGAAGCCGAGCGGGGAGCAGATTAGCTGTGTCAGATATGCTAGTGAGACAAGTAAGTCAAGGACTGGGGCTTGGCCTTGGGATTTAGCGTTGGGGGAGTCCTTTGGGGGGGGGGTTGCCATAGAGGGGTGGAGAGGAGCAGGGCAGTCGGGGGCCACGGTGGCCATGAATCTCGAGGGATTCCATGGATCGGGACGGTGGGTGTCTGCAGGAAGGCGGGTGTTGTCAGTGGTGTAGTCTTACAGCATGAGCTGTGAAGCCAGAGTTTTTAGGGAAGAGAGAGAATGGTCTGGAAGTGTCCTTGAAGAGCAAAGGTGCTCACACATTTCCAGGCCCATAGTACAAGGGAGAGAAGCATCCACTCCTGGGGAGGTTGCAGGAGAAGCAGTATTTGCTGAGGAAGGGTTGGAGACAGGGGTGGACGATTGCGTCCGAGCGGGGGGTTTTCAGAGCGGTTCAGGCCTGGGAGGTGACTGGGGGCCTCGGCCTGCCCGTGGTGATGAAATAAAATGAGTGCCCGTTACTTACTGAGCCCCACTGTCCACTTTACATACATGATCTTGTTGAATCCTCCTAACAGTCCTCTGAGGCAGGGACACTAATTATTCCCATTTGATCGTTGAGGCAGCAGTTTCAGAGATAAAGGGACTTGGCTACGGTCACACTGTTGCCGACATCCCAACCCGGATCGGAACCGGCCTGCCTGATTTCAGAGCCTTTACTTTTCCTCTGCTGTTTCTGGGAGCCTAGTATATGATACCGTGCGTATGGCTTTTACGATGAGCCACGTAGCCAGAGGTATTTTCTGTTTAATCTTAGGTTCTCTTTTGGGTTTACCACAGTTGAGGTTTTAAGATAAGTTGGGCTTTGGTAGGATTGCTCTTCCCTCCCTCCTTCCTTTCCCAGCGTCCTTCATCCATCCATCTACCCATCCAGGCACCCATTCACTCATGCAGTGAATGTTCCCCGAGCGCCTGCTGTGTTCCTGGCCTCACACACAAGGTGTAGGGGAGAGAGAGGAAGAAGATGCAGTCTCCGCCTTCTGAGGGCTCCCTGTCTCCTGGGGCGGGGACCGCGGCCAAGGTGGCTGAGCCGCACAGGGGCCCTGGCACCTTGCCCAGGGCTTGCCATTTGTGCTTAACAATGTTTTGATTTCTTGCTGAGACCCTGGGGTGCCTCAGCCAGGGGCTACTTCTGCAGCTGCCTGGAAGGCCCCGGAGGCCCCTCTTCTTGGGAAAAGCGGGCCTGAGTCTATAGAATTCATTTTCTCACTCATGGTTTTAGAAGAGCCTGGACTTAAACTGTTTCAGACAAGCTGCAGTATATTTATGCTTTTTATGTCCTGTTATGGCAGCTCGATAGATTAATTTTATCTTATGAATTGCATTTTGCCTCCCCAGTGTTTTTATTTTCCCTGTTGTATCTTTGTGTTCTTCTTAGTTGCTTGGCTAAGTTTCAGGCCTGTGGTTTTATCTGGTTTTCTTTCTCTTCGTGGATGCCTGTAGCCCAGCCCCTCGTGGGAGCAGCCTACCGGGACCAGGACAGCCTGGGAGAGCAAGAAGGACTCAAAGCCACGCTGTGTGTCTGGAGAGACAAGGAAAGGGACAGGGATCAGCAGGCCAGCTGTGAGACCGGTCAGAATTCCCCCCCTGGCCTCTTGAACAGCTACTTTGTGTCGGGCACCATTTGGGGTGTTTTATACAAAAATTATTACTAAGCCCTGCAACAGCCATCCTAGGGCGTGGTCACTGTTCCCATGTAACACTTGGAGAGGCTGAGGGTTTTGAGAGTCAAGGTATAGTAGGGTGTCGGAGCTTATAGTCCGTTTGTCTGACACTTTTCTCCCAGGCAGTGGGCTGGGCTCTGGTGGTTCAGCCTCAGAGGACTCAGGGCCTGCCCTCGGGGGCCTCGCACTCAGCCAGCCGTCCTCAGCATCCCTGCAGTGCTGGCTGTTGTTAGGTGTGCACGGTTGGCCTCCCGCTGCCCGGGGGTGGGGTGGACGAGGGGCAAGCCTGAGCTGACACCCAGTTTGGGGGTTTGTCAGGTGGGTCAGCGGGAAAGGTACAGAGACATGGGCGAGGCCCCAGGCAAGCTGTATCCTTCTTAGAATTGTGAAGTATCACAGGCATACAAATAAGCACAAAGAATAAAACAATATTCATGATCCCATTCAACCGCGAACAGATGCTTAACATTTTTTCTTTTACCTTAGATTCTTTTCTCCCCTCTTAATTAAAAAAAAAAAATCACCATTAAGGTGGCCCTGATTCACTCTGTAAGAAATCATTGTCTTCAGGATCCTAAATTTGTCATGGGGTGGCCGTGGGGAAAGACAGTCTCTGGGGAAGTACTGAGCTGTGGGCCCTGTTCCCAATGGCGTATGCTTCCCAAGGCCTGCAGTCAGTACACTGAATGCGTGGTCACAGGCTTCCGCGTGTTCTGGGCTTTGAGGAGGAAGCCACTCCCCCAGATAATCAAGTGCCCTTTAGCTGAATTGTAGGAAGGTCCAGAGCGGCACTGTTTCCTGTAATGTAAATAAATGGTTCTGGGGACATCCTTTGATTTCTCGTTCGTGGTTAGTTGGTTACTAAAGGCTTCTTGACTGATTGGCAGCTTCCCCTTTCCTCTCAAATCCCCATCATTAGTGACCTTTTTTCCTTTTTCTTACTGTGCTTTTGCCTCCGCCTGAATTTCCTCCCTTTAACTGTTGCCCAGCTGATGCCTCATCCTTCTGGTCTCTGCTTGAACGTCACTTTCCAGGGCACGCCTTCCCGAACATTCCCATCAGCCCGCCACGTCTTGGTCTCGTAGCGACTTTGCTCAGTGACTGCCCGCCACGAGGCTGGTACTGCCTGTGATGGCTTCACTGCTGGCTCTTCCTCAGTAGCCCCTGGACAGGAACTTGAGAAATGGATGAAGGGGGCGCCACAGTCATTACTGGCCTTCACATCGAGGGTTGAGGACTGTCTTTTCCTTGTTATGCCCCCCTGAGATGGGGACCCCAGTTGCAGGAGGCAGTGTTCAGACGGTCAGACCACCAGGCTTGGACAGGGGGCTCTGCTGCTTAGTGTCCCTGAAGCTTGGGCAAGTTCTTATCTCTAAACCTCAATTTCCTCTTTTGTAAAATGGGGTTATGAGTGACGCCTCACAGGGTTGTTGTGACGATCAAGTGGACAGCATAGGTGAGGAGCTGGGTGCCTGGGCCAGGTCCCAGCACATAGTTATGTGTCCTGACGCCTTGATACACCTGCAGGTTCACACTGTACACTACGGCTTGTAATCCTCCATCTCTCACACCCTCTGTGCAGTGATTTTTTTAATGAAAAAATCCTCCTTTGGACCTTTATCGAGGGCTGTGGAGCAGAGAATGCAAAGCCGCATCGCCATGCTGATGCTGAGCTGTGAGACTTGCCATATACTGGCCTGGGAGGCTAGGAGTCAGATCCTTGCCTCTGCGAAGTCAGAAATTGCTGTAGGTTAGGGACACTTCTCAAGTCAAAATTACGAGTGTCAAGTGTCTGAGTGTGTTTAAGGAGCAGAGTTTAAAGTGGAGGTCTAAGTGTGGACGTGAGGATGAACCTCCCATTCACGATGAGGGTGTGTGTGTGTGTGTGTGTGTGTGTGTGTGTGTGTGTGTGTGTGTGTGTCTAAACAGTCTGTGTCACAAAAGGACGCATGTACAGGGCTTACATTTGTCTTTGCCTCGTGATTACTTAACGAAAGTCATCAGAACTGATCTTTATTCCCATGCGTCAACATCACTTCTTGCCATGAAATTCCATTATCATGAGGTTGTTATAGCAAAGATATTTCCTTATCTTGGAGTGTGATTCACTGGTGAGATTTCTCCCTCTGTGTCTCTTACACTCGTTCAGCCAGCAGGACTTACTGGGTACCTTCTCTGCTCCAGGTCCCATGCCAGACACTGGAGAAACAGGTGAATGACATGGTCTCCACCCTAAAGGACCTCAAGAGATGAGTTTTTCTAACAAATTTTGTGCACTAAAAATGCTCTATCAGGAGTGCTTCCTTGAGGTCACGTAGCAGCAGCTTTCTAAAATAAAAAAGTTTATTTTATGGTATTTGCGTCGTGAGCAGAGAGACAAGAATGGGCTTAAAGCCACGAGGAGCAGCCACAGAACCCAGAAATTGGAATGTACAGTCTGACAGGGATTTGTATGTGCCTTTCCTTCTGAGAGGTCTCCTAGGTCATCTCATCCAACCCACATTGCTGCCCTGGCAGTGTTTCCCCAAGTCCACAAGCCTTTGTTTGCGAGCCTCCTGTGATAGGCGTCCTCTTCCATCTTTGAACACTTTCAGGGAAGCAAAGGATATTCGTATTAGTTGGTCTCCTTCGCTGCTGTGTGCCAGACACTGTTAGCCTTTTTGCAGGTATTGTCCCATTTGATGCTGAAAACAAAACAGAAGCCTTAGGCTTCGCAGTAATTGACGTTCTCTCCATTTTGCAAATGAAGCTCCTGAGGCTCAGAGAGGCTAAGTCACTTGCCTAAGGTCACACAGCTAGTAAGTGGCAGAGCCAGAGTTTGAAACCAGATCCATTGGATTTCAGAGGTGGGTTTTTCTACTATATTCTGCTGCTTCTTAAGTATTCAAACCACTCCTTGTATTGAGCTGAGCTTTCCCTGGACAGCAGGCATTGTGGTATGTGGTTAAGGATAGAAGCTCTAGACTCAGGCCCGACCTTGAAACCTCACAACAAGCACATGAGACATCTCTTTGGGGAAACTGAGGCTCTGGGCAGTGAGTTACTTGCCTAACGCTGTGCAGCCAGCAAGTAGCAACGCTGGGTATGCGCCCTCTTCTCTTTGGCTGCAAAGCTGCGTATTCTTTCTGCAGTACCATTCTGCCTCCCACAGGAGTTTGGCCACGTACCTGGGGATTTAAACTAGCTGTAAGGAGATATTTCCTGGTAGGATTGTGAGTCAGTGGAACAGCTCGCTACAGGGGACATCATGGCATCCCCGGAAACTTGTCAATGTGGAAATGAGAGGACGACTCTCATCTGCTGTGGATTTTAGAATTACTGGTTTTTGATGTTCCTTCACTCATTGCCCAGTATTTTTTCAGCCCTTCATTTACACCAGGTCTGGGCTGGGTACTGAACAAGGCACTGAGAATGTGAAGATGTAAGGCCAGTCCCTGCTGGGGAGGAACTTGCAGTCCAGTGAGGGAGAGAGGAACCCAAGTAACTAAGTGCTGTGTAAATAAATGAATGAGCCAGTTGCCAGGCATATGCTAGCACCGAGCACATGGTACGTCTGTCTCGGGTGTTATGTGTAAGGCGCTGTGGAAGCACAGAGGGGAGTGACTGTTTGAAGATGGGCTTGCAGAGGGGAGAAAATCAGATCTAGGTGTTGAGGGATGAAGAGTTCACTGAGGAGTTGTTAAGGAGGGAGCCAGGTGTATTCCAGGCAGGGGGAACAGCACATGCAAAAGCATGGAGGCGTGAGCAGCCTGGTGTGTGCAGGGAATTATGGTTAATTTAGTAGGGACTCTCCATCGGTGGTGCCAGGGGATGTTCCTGAAAAGGTTGCCTGGAAGTAGATCAGGCAGGGTCTCAGATGCTGTGAGAAGAAGTTTCGATTTAGGTGGGAGTTGGTGGTTATGGTGGTTGAATTCACTTTTTAGAACAGTCGCTCTGAGAAAGAGGACAGATTGAGAGGGAAGAGGGAAGGCCAAGAGCCAGAGGGGCTTGGTGGGAGGCTCCTGCAGTGGTTTCTGCTTGGCGGTGGCTGTGAGGAAGGACCGAGGGGATGGATTTCAGCAGTGGAGATGGAGACACCGACATAAATGTGTTTTGATTTTCAGACTCCGAAATTTACCAGCCTGATGACCTTGCCATCTTTCCACCGTGCGAAGAGAATCCTTCTGAAGACTTTCCAGATTCCACTTCCGTAGCTACATACTTGAGTCCTAAGAGTCAGTTTTCCGCTAAAGTCAGTGTGGTTGAGACCGACCAGCTGGAGAACAGCAATACCTCAAATGATAAAGAAACCTTAAAACGGAAAATCTGTGACTTGGAAACCGAGCTCGAGGTCTACCGGAACTTCATAATGCAGCTTCAAAAGCACTCCCAGTTCAGTGAGGCCATCATCACAGTTTTGTGTGGGAGAGAAGGGGCCCAGGACGGCTTGAACAAGTCCAGGGGCAGTACCGACGAAGAAGAAATGACCTTTTCAGGTTTGCACCAAGTACGTTATGTGAAACACATGAAAATCCTCCACCCGCTGGCCCCAGAGATGATTGACAGCAGGGCTCTGGAGAGCCTCAGCCTGCAGCTGGTGGACCAGGAATGTGAGCTGCAGAAGGAGCAGAATGTGAACATGGAACTTTCCGGTGAAATCCATAACCTGCAGAATAAGTTCAGAGATCTCTCACCCTCAAGGTACGTCCCACCTGTCTTCTCCCACGTTTAAGCCTGCAGTTCCCCAACTTGCCACTAGATCGGCACCCCCGAGCTAAAAGGGAATGCTGCCCTGTGATGGGGGTCCGGTGTGTGCTGGGGAAGGCTTGAAGGCACCGTGAAGGCAGCTACGCCTGCGGGGAAGTGACATGTGAGCCACAAGGAACAGTGACTGTGCACATACTAGTCTGTGTCTCCTGAAACTGGCCAAGCAGGTTTTGCCCTCCTCAGGTTGCGGACTCGGGGTTAAAGGTTTTATACCAGGCACTTGGTGAGTTATAGTAAGTTTGCCGAATGGCAGTATTTACCCCTGACCCTGTTAATGGCTTTTACTGTGCTGACGGGGTGGGGGTGGGGGGGTGAGGTGGAGGGGTTCGGCGTGGAGAGGGCGGTGCTGAAACTGATGTCCTAGGCAGGGTGGGAGGAAAGTAAATACTGGCCACATCTTTACCCTTCAAGGTCATCTTAGAGAAATAAGCCTTTGTTGAGAGAGAAGAATCCTCAGGCCACGAAGATACGTTTTGCAGGCATAGATATATACAGTTTTGCTTCACGAGATTCGACAAACATGGGGTCATTTGTAAAGCTGACCTTCACTGGACACTAATTTGAGACAAACACATAGTTTTGAATTGTCAGGAGCCAGAGTGCATGTTTCAAGACCTCCCAGACCGTGTGGTTGAAGGCAGCTGGTATTTAGCGAGAGGCAGTTGGGTCAGACCCCTGGTTAGGCATTTTTCTTACTTAACCCTCACAGTCACCTGAGAACGAGGTGTACTTTTTTTTTTTTTGCGGTACGCGGGACTCTCACTTGCGGAGCACAGGCTCCAGACGCGCGGGCTCAGCGGCCATGGCTCACGGGCCCAGCCGCTCCGCGGCATGTGGGATCTTCCCGGACCGGGGCACGAACCCGTGTCCCCTGCATCGGCAGGCGGACTCTCAACCACTGTGCCACCAGGGAAGCCCAGAATGAGGTGTTCTTAAACTGTGTGTTTGTAGGTGAGGAAACGGGGCCCCAGAGAGGCTGCCGTGACTGAGAAGGTGGCCTGGGAGGGTTCGCAGAGCCAGCTGGTCCGGTCCACGGTACCCTGGGCTGATGCTCCGGCTCTTTCTCGTCCATTAAACCGGCCCCACCTGCAGTGCTGCTGTCACGTGATCTCTCTGTGCTTACGTGGGGTTGAAGGTGGTCGCCAATCATCGTTTCAGGGAATGGGGAACATGGGGAACGGAAGGGTCAGGGTCTCTGGCAAGCTACTCTGTGGCCAGCTTCCTGCGCCCACAGTTGGTAAGGAAGACAGCCACGCTTTCCTGAGCTTGCGTTTTTCTCACTGCCGACTAATACTTGTGGGCTCACATAGGGAAGGACGGATGTGGCATCAGGAGGCGGTGTTGTATGGACAGAGTTGGGTTTGTTGTTTTTTTTTTAATACATTTATTGGAGTATAATTGCTTTACAGTGTTGTGTTAGTCACTGCTGTATAACAAAGTGAATCAGCTATACGTATACATATATCCCCATATCCCCGCCCTCTTGCGTCTCCCTCCCACCCTCCCTATCCCACCCCTCTAGGTGGTCACAAAGCACCGAGC
Organism: Neophocaena asiaeorientalis asiaeorientalis; assembly: GCF_003031525.2. Classification (NCBI taxonomy): domain Eukaryota; kingdom Metazoa; phylum Chordata; class Mammalia; order Artiodactyla; family Phocoenidae; genus Neophocaena; species Neophocaena asiaeorientalis. Next base: position 6,546,412 of record NW_020175018.1, on the reverse strand, counting down.
TGATCTCCCTGTGCTATGCAGCTGCTTCCCACTAGCTAGCTATTTCACATTTGGTAGTGTATATATGTCCATGCCACTCTCTCACTTCGTCCCAGCTTACCCTTGCCACTCCCCGTGTCCTCAGGTCCATTCTCTACGTCTGCGTCTTTATTCCTGTCCTGCCCCTAGGTTTGTGAGAACCTTTTTTTTTTTTTTTAGATTCCATATATATGTGTTAGCATACGGTATTTGATTTTCATTTTCTGACTTACTTCACTCTGTATGGCAGACTCTAGGTCCATCCCCGTCACTGCAAATAACAGAGTTGGGCTTTGAAGGCAGAGCTGTGTTTAAGTGAGAAGTCTTCACTGTTTAACCAACCTGCCATGTCCAAGAGTCAGTTTCCTCTCCTGTAAACGGGGTGTTCATACAGTTGTTGCGAGATTGAGAGGAACAGATAACTTATAAAAAAGACACTTAATCCAGTGGCTGACAGGTCGTAGACCCTCCGTGAATGGTAGTTCTGTTTATGATTATCCTCTGACCTTTCACGTGAGAGGATAGAGTCCTGTTTTTGTTTTTCTGCCTTACAGTTTCTTTTCTGTCCTTCGTGAGAATTGGTGCTGGGTCCCCTGACCCTTGGAGCACTCGTTTCTACAATTCGGACTAGTATTTTTGAAGAGTGAGTGGAAACTAATTGTTCTCTTGAGTCCTTGCCAATCTGTACTTTAATTGGGGGCTTCGTAAGGTTAAAAATATTGCGGAACAACCTTTGTTCCAGCATTTGTTGGCTGTTTTGAAATCGAAGGAGGAGTGACCTTGTACAGTTGCAGTTTTTCTAGAAGTATAGATACTTGCATAGCTGCAGGCTTTTCAAAATTGTGCTCTGTCATTTCTCCAATTAGTGTTAAAGTCGTGGAAATTCAATTCTAAAACGGTCCAAGCATTTTCTTTTCCCTCCTTTTATCAGGTATGATTCGTTAGTTCAGGCCCAAGCCAGGGAGCTCTCCTTTCAACGACAGCAGATTAAGGACAGCCACGGCATCTGTGTCGTTTATCGTTGGCACATGAACGCCATGATCAAGGCCTTTGAGGAGCTGCTGCAGGCCAGCGATGTGGATTGCCGTGTGGCCGAGGGTTTCCAGGAGCAGCTGAATCAGTGCGCGGAGCTGCTGAAGCAGTTGGAAAATCTGTTTCTCAAGGGTAAGTGGGGCGAGGGACTGCGGATCTTAAGACCCATCAGGAATTGATCCAGGACTTCTTGGAGGGGCCCAGGAGGAACGGACTCCTTGGCCTCTCCTTCCGCCCCTCTGCCCTGATGAGATGATGGCAGAGCCCCACTGGCTGCTGCTTCCTCCTGGTGACCACTTCCGCGTGGTTGGCGGTCTGCAGTGTTCCAAACCTGGGGTCCAGTGGAGGGGCCTCGGGGGCCAGGCTGGTGAGGCGTGGCCACGTGGTTGCCAGTTCCTCCAAATTTTCAAGACAAGATGGAAACCGGGGTTTGGCAGGTAAAGACTTGTGGATTTTTAATCTTGGCAGCAACAAAGAAAACAAACAAACAAGAAAACCCAAACTTTCATTGGTTAACAACATAGTCGAGGGTCAGAGGTGGTCAGAGAAAGGATGAAAGAAAACCTTTGCTACATGCTAGGTACTTGAATAGATGTTATCGCATTACAATTAAAAAATAATAATTTGCATTTTCTTTGAGATCTCAACAAAGATCATCCATCTTCATCCGCTTTGCCATGTTTGCTCTCTCATTCTCTTTTTCTCTCTAGATAGACACACACATACATACACACACACACACACACGCGCGCGCACACACACACACACACACGCACACATTACTGATAAGTTTTCCTGACCCTCTGAGAGTGGTTGCGGTTGCTTCTTCTTCCTTGGGGAATCTCGTCCTCCCTTGGCTCCTAAGAGGACACTGTTCGGAGTCAGTACTCCCGCCCACCCCACTGGCTGCCCCTTTGAAGCCCTGCCTTCAGCGCCGGTTCCAGATCTGAGTGGGTTTCCCCCTCCCTGCCGCCACGGCTCCAGCTGGCTGCCGTCACCTCGCCTGGGTGGTTGGCGGTCCTCTCCTCTGGCCTCTGTGCTTCCACCCTTGTCCCACAGCGGTCCGTTTTCACTGTAGCCAGAGTGGCCTTTACAAAGCGTAAGTCAGGTCATGACCGCTCTCTGCTCAGCATCAAAGGCTTTCCTTTGTGAGTCATGAGGGTCAAGTTAAATCATGGACGTGAGGCCTTGGCAGAGTGCGTGGCTCGGTGCATGGCCCTGGAGTCCTGAGTGCTTACTCGCATCTCTACTTGTGAGCCTGGGGGCTTCATCCTCAGAACAACTTGATTTATGTGAGGAACTTGGCCTTCACAGAGGGAGGTCAGTTGCTCAAAGTCACAACTGACATGGCAGAACCTGGATTTGACCTCAGTCTTCATGCCTTCATACATCCACACAGATGGGTCATGAGGGTCCACGTGTGTTCAGTGTGATGCCAAGATAGAATGTGGGGGTAGTTTGGCCTTCTGGGCTCCGGGAATGTTTTTCCTCCGTTTTTAAGAAGGGCCCAGCCGCTTAGGTGCGTCGCAGGCTGATTTTCTAGTACCAGCTCCCGGGACCTCTGACACAGGAGCACTTGACTTTTTCCAGCTTTACGAAATCTACTTTTATTCTGGCTAAGGTTTTCCAAATAAGCTAGTTTCCATTTTATTATTGGAGGGATAAGTGGGTCCTCAAGAGAGAGCTGTGTCTTCCCGGCCCGAGGCATTTTCCATCTGTCTCTTTTCTTCCTACAGGCCCTCAACCTGGGAGTGGGAGGCTGAGAGAGACTGCCTCTGGCACCAGGTGCCCTCCCTCCCTCATCCACCCGCCTCCCCTTGATTTATTTTTTAGTTATTTACCTTGACAGACCCAAGGAGATCTCACTTCTTGTTTCCTATGGGTCTGGAAGCAGAAGCATTTCGGGCTTAGCAGACAACACAAACACAGAACTTAATTCTCTTCTACAAAAGGCATAGAAGTCTCAGGAGCCTCACTACAGCAGCTCTTTTTCTTAGAGAATAAAATGTAACAGAGGTGGGTCTTTCTGGGATGCCATCTGAAGAGTCTGGCTCCTGAATTATGAAATGAGCTTACCATAAAGTAATTTTATATTTGAGGTAGTTGCATAGCATGAGTTCTTAAAAAATTTAAATGTAGCCCTTTTTTTTTATTAATACAAAACGGTACATGTTTATTGTGGGATAGCAGATGAGCGAATACTCCCATAATTTTATCATTTATACAGCAAAACATGAACATCCTGGAGTGTACACTTTCCAGACCTTTTTTATACATATGTGTATTCTTGGTGGAAGTAGGACGCTTTGCAACCTCTCCCTTTGTTCAATTATAGATAATAAATGTTAATCTACGTTGTAGGTTTTAGTGGTTGCAGAGCATTCTTTTGTATGAATGTACCATAATTAATCATTCCCCATTAGATGGATATTTAGTTCGTTTCCAGTTTGGGGCTATGATAAAGGACAGTGGATTGGAATCTTTGTGCATATCCTTGTTATTTCTTTAATGATTTTTTTTTTTTTTTTGCGGTACGCGGGCCTCTCACCGCTCTGGCCCCTCCCGCTGCGGAGCACAGGCTCCGGACGCGCAGGCTCAGCGGCCACGGCGCATGGGCCCAGCCGCTTTGCGGCATGTGGGATCTTCCCGGACCGGGGCACGAACCCGTGTCCCCTGCATCGGCAGGCGGACTCTCAACCACTGCGCCACCAGGGAAGCCCTCTTTAATGATATTTAATTGGTAGAACCCAAGAAGTAGGATGGTAGTGTGCTTTCTTAATGCTGGTAAGGATTAGAGCTGGGATTCTTGCCTCTCTCCATAGGCTAGGGAGTTCACTAGGGGTCTGGAGCCCTGCTCCAGATTTTGTGAGTGTTGGTGTTTTTCTGGGGTGATAGTCTATAAATTTTAGATTCTCAAAGTGGGTTGAGACGCCAAATAGATCAAGGACTGGTATTGCAGTCCCAGGTTTTCCACCATATCCTTGTCCGTGGTACCTCCTGAGAGCAGTAGCATGAATCAGAATCAGGAAGGCCGTTTTTGTCTTCAGGTACATATATAAATTTTTTTGGTACGCGGGCCTCTCACTGTTGTGGCCTCTCCCGTCGCGGAGCACAGGCTCCGGACGCGCAGGCTCAGTGGCCATGGCTCACGGGCCCAGCTGCTCCGCGGCACATGGGATCCTCCCGGACCGGGGCACGAACCCGTGTCCCCTGCATCGTCAGGCGGACTCTCAACCACTGCGCCACCAGGGAAGCCCTGTCTTCAGGTATTTTTGAGTGAGTGCCGAGGAAGAAGATGGTGAGATAGTCCCTGTCCTCAGCGAGCTCACCGTGTGTGTCAGGGTTTAGCCGCGTGAGTAGAAGACAGTTGCTGGGATCCCTTCCCTTGGTGCTCCTTTGCCACAGGGATGAACCCGAAACATCCATTTCTTTTTTTTAAATTAATTTTTATTGGAGTATAGTTGCTTTACAATGCTGTATTAGTTTCAGGTGTACAGCAGAGTGAATCAGTTATACGTATACATATATCCACTCTCTTCTGGACCGAAGCATCCATTTCTTTCAAGGGCTTCCATGGTCTGCCTTTTCCAGCCCTCTAGCCTCGGAATGATAATGATGAATATGAAGGAGAACCAATGGGGAGGGCTGGTCTTACTGTATGCCAGGCATTGTTCTCAGCCTACTATTTAATATCCTCATTTAATAATGAGGAACAGAGAGGTTAACTTACTTGCTCAAGGTCACACAGGTAGTGGCTGAGTCTGGATCTGAACCCAGGCAGCTTGTTTTCACAGCCTAACCTGACCCCCATGAGGTCATGCCCCTCCCTCACACTCCTGTCAAATTGGGTGTCCTTCTCAACAATTTCCATGGGCCTGGCTTTGCATTTCCCCACTTCTGGGACTTTGTTCAAATCAGTCCTTTTCTAGAAGGCTTTTACTCCCTCTCCACTTCTAGAAATTCTGCCCGTCCTCCAGGAAGCTTCATTTGGTCACCTCAAGTGAAAGCAAACCTATTCATTTTCTTTGTTGCCGGGTTGGTTGTAGCTCTCATATGGCATCACTTCTGGCCTTGTGATGGGGGCCATGTGATGGGGTGGAGAGAACAGAATCTTTGGAACCAGACAGGCCTGAGTTCAAATCCCAGCTTTGTGGTTAAGGGTCAGATTTCCTCTGTGAGATAATAGCACCTGTCTGGCAGAGTTATTGGTGAGGATTGAGATTATTAAAGCATCTGGTGTCCTCCTGGCCAGTAGTGGGAGCTCAGGAGGTGACAGCAATGATTTCTTGTAGGCATATTTTATTTCTTCGGAGCGTAAGCTCCTGGAAGGTGGGGGCCTGGTCTTGTCCTGGCCTCCCAGCCTGGGAAGGGACCAGACAGGTAGTGCCCAGTCAGGATTTAATGCTGCTGCTGGAAGTTTTATGTGGTATGGACCTGGCTCTGGGGTGCCCTTGGATGAAATGTGCTCTGCCTCTGTCTGGCCCACATAGTTGAGCTTGGAGGGGGGGCACTGTGGACTCTGAAGGGAGGCTTCCAGGAGGAAAGGATATTGCAGCTCAGTCTTCCACACTGGGAGGATTCACAGCTGGTGGGAAAGGGTGTCTTGGGAGTGGTGATGGGGCGTGCAAGCTCTGGTTAGCTGTGTGCGCCAGGCTGTCCGATGGGATGGAGGACTTTCTCTCCTGAGTGTCTGTGGAATCTGCCCTCCACGCAGCACCTTAGCTGCTTCTTACCTTTATAAAGCAGTTCTTTCCTGCCTGAAAGATCTAGATCAGTTGTCACCTCCTGTAAGTTCTCTGATGGTCCAGGCTGGATCGTGCTTGTCTCCTCTGTGGGTCCTCCCCCAGCATCCGATGCTGCCTCTGTCACAGCGCTGTCGTGTAGTTGTCTTTTGGGTCCACCATCCCCACTCAGCTGTGAACTCACTGGGGCAGGCCCCTCATTCATCTCTGTATCCTCAGTGTCGGGCACAGGCACCCGGGAGGAGGACTGTAAATATTTAATATGAATTACCAGTGAGATGGAAAGGAAGAAACATTTGGGTCATGTAGGAGATGCCAGGCTCTGATATTTGAACTTAATTTTGTACGATTGATGGGTTTTGACCTAGGGAGTACCATTTCACAAGAGGCTTCTTACGTGGTGGCCGAGTACAGAGGGGTCAGTGAGGGGAGGGGACTGAAGGTGGGTCCATCAGTTACAAGCCTGTCCTGCATCGTGGTTCTCGTGCTTGTTCAGCTATGTGTTGGATAACTAGATGTCTCTTTATTTGGAAAGATGAAACCCCCCCACTGCCACATACTCCACAGCTTTTTAAGTGTAGCAATAAGATTTGCCTGAGAGATGGGAGAGTGTTTCCATGACGTGCTTCCTAAGCTTCTGGAATAGCTTGACAGATGGTACCCTCTCACCTGTGTGAAGGCAGATTCCACCAAGAAATTCAATGCATCAGTTGTACTGACGATCTCCCTATGAGTCCCACAGTAACAATTTGTCACTTGGTCTTAAAGAACTCTGTGGTGGAAGCGAAACGAATGGAGTACAGTTGTTGAGTCATTACAAGCTCCCCAAAGCATCTCTGGTTTGAAGAAGGGGAGCCAAGCGTTGCTGGTGGCATCCGGGTCGTGGACTCCATCTGTGGTCGTGGACTTTGTCAGGAATCGAGGAGAGTTTTTTTGCTGGTTTTAAGATGAGTTTACGGTTAGGTGAGCCAGAATGCTTGAAGCCTGTGCTGGGCCAGTTGTAGTCCCTGAGGCACGTGCCTCTGAAGAACGACGGTAAATGTGAAGCAGATGTTGCGTTATTGCTTGCCTGCCTAGCACGTGTAGAGCCCTGAGCTCTTTGGAAGGCTAGGCTGGGGCAGACGGCCCATCCTTAGGGTCTAAGGGCCAAAATCGTATCATTAACTGAACATTAGTAAGCAGCCCTGTGCAGGTGTGAGAGGAAAACGCCAAGTGAGTTCTTCTTCTAAGGTACACTCATCCATGCCCGTTCACGTGGGACTTGGAATGTCAGGGTCTTGGAATCTGACCAGTCAGGGGTATCAGATGTAGATTCCCCCCCTTGAGACGGGATGCAGAGGACAGAGACAGGGAGCCCTTGAGAGCATCCCCTGGGGTGGAGGCCTGTCAACCTCTCCCTACCTCTTGGGGAGTCCAGATATCATACGAGTTTCAGTCGCGATGGAACCAGAGGATGGAGATGTAGATTTGTGGTGGGGCAGCTGTGATAATGTCTCCATTGCCCTTGCTTCACCGAAGCAGTAAAGTAGGTGAGAGTGGGAAGTGGGGAGAGTGGGAGAGTGGGAATATTAGACCTCCTGGATTTCACGTCTTTACCTTCAAACGGAGATCCGGACACTGTGCCCTTAGGGTTGTTGTGAGGCCTGAAGGAGACGGTGGCTACCGAGGAACCGCCCTCAGCACCCATTCCCGGAGCCCGTGCGCCCTGCGTGGTGCTGGTGCCCAGGGCCCGGCCCGGTGGGCGGAGAGGGAGCCCTGGCAGCCACCCAGCTGGCCTGGGGAGCTTGTGGGTGGGAACCGCAAGATACAGAGCAGATGTGCGTGTCTCCCGTGATCTTTTCCTCCGCACGGTGGTGTTTGAGAACTTTTCCTTTTATGAGTAGTTTTGAAAATGGTACGTGTGGGTGCAGTTTAATTATAGCCTCATCTTTCCACCGCTGCCCTAGGAGGCTTGTTTTTCCTTTAGCCACGCGTTCGTTTCTTCAACGAGCTCCTCCCCGTCTGCAGTGTCCAGCGTTCTGAAGTATCTTTAAACTAAAGTTGTTCATCTCTGAAATCTGGGCTCACGTGTTCCTTTCAAACAGCGCATGATGACACGCAGGGGGCGCAGAGCATTGTCCCCGACTGCGTTCTGAGCCACTTATTTTGTTTTCTTTTGTCATTTCTTCTAGTCATTCCCCCTGCTGCAGGCACCAGCTTTTTTAGCTGCACTCACAGCCTCCTTGTCCTAGGAATCCCACTTCTGAGAGCCTTTCCGGAGGAGAGTTTCAGTGTAGATAGAGCTGTATGCACAAAGAAGTTTATTTTATTTATTTTTTAAAAGTGAAAAATTGGAGAGGGCCTAGACATCAGCTAGGGAACTGGCAGAAACTGGACCATGCCCACCTCCAAGGGAATATTCACGTACTCATTAAGCATGCCGTTACTAAGGCAAATTTGGTAAGTGAAATGCTCGTAATAAAGGCCAAAGTGAAAAATTAAGTTGTGATACAGTATCACCCATGTCAAAATGCGTGGAAGAAAGAATGGAAGGAAAGCCAGTAACACGTCTGTGGTGGGTACCTGGAGGGTAGCGATCTTCTTTCTCTTAATTCTGTTACCCGTTTCCTATAACAAGCCTGTATTCTGTTAGTATCAGAGTTTTAGAGAAGGAAGAAGAGCCTCTGCACCCAGCAGCGCCTTTGTGATTGCTTTTTAGATTCAGTGCCGTCACCTTCCTCCTGGAACTAGCGCCAGAGCAGTGATAAAGGAGGAGTCTAGAGTCTGAGTGGTATTCTTGGTAATCCTACTTTAAATATCCGGGACTGTTATGAAGAGTGTTTAAACAAATGGATGAGGAAGAAATTGTTAGGGAGCACTTTTTTTGGGGTTTTTTTTTTAATGTTTTCCTTCTTGATGTTATCTCTGCTTCCAGGAAATTCAGTTGAAGTGGAAATGAGCACCCAGAAGGAACTGAGAGAGAGGTGAGTGTGTGGCATTTTGGTAAGAAGACGTTATGGGTTAGGTTTGTCTGCCAGCGTTTTGAGTGTTCTGCTCCCTCCTGTTCTATTAGTTTCCCGCGTCTTGTAAATAAAGCAAAAATACCTGTGAAACTGACAATGGTCATACAAAACCAGAAGTTCACGCCGTATATCCCGCAGCCTTCCTTCATTTGCATTGGTTGCTCCTGGCGTTTCTGTCAGGTGATTTGACCCAGACGACACATTCCTTCTGTTGGCTCCTGGATACTTGCAGGATGAATTCCAGACTCCTGAGCCTGACCCATCTTTCCTTTTCATCGTGTACCCCATGCTTCAGTCTTAATCTTCGTTTTGATTGTTCTCCAGACCACGCCTGTACACAAGCGGTACACTGCCTTCTTCTGCTTATAATTTAAAAATCCTTCTTCAGAGTCAGTTCACATGGAAACGGACCTTGCTCTCCCCGACACCCCCATCTCTCCACTGCATCCCAGCATCAGTGATCCTTCCTATAGCAGTTGGCACATAATTACACTATAGCACTTACCACATGGTATTATAATATTTTCTGCATTTATCTTTCCGTGCCCAGGATTCCTTGAAAGAGGTAAGGAGACAGCATTAACTAGGTATGGTATGTGCCAGCTGCTGCCCTAGGCATTCACATCCGTTATTTCTGACCCTACAAGGTGAGCATTATTGTTCCCAGTTTAGGATGAGGACCCTGAGGGTCAGAGTTGCATACTTGCCATTAAGAGGCAGAACTGGGATTTGAACTTGAATCTGTTATGCTCCAACACCTGGGCTCTTATTGTTATTGCACATTGCCTTTTGAGGGCAAAGACTTCTTTAGTATCTGCACACCTGCTCTAGCCCCAGCTATCTGGCATGTGGTTGGAATTTTTAAAAAATGTTCATGGAATAAACGGATTGCAAGCGCTCTTAGCTTGCCTCTGTGGCCATCTGGAAACGTCAGGGTCTCGCCCTCCTCTGTTGACTTGTTCAAGGTTCTGACTGTCGTTAGTGCCATTGCTGTTTCCCTCATCTTTGGAGCTGCGACCCTTTGGACTCCTGGGGGCAAAATAAAGAAATGAAGACCAGCCTGGGGTGCAGAGTTTCAGATTTTACTGGCATCATGAAGGCCTCCAGCATCGTTAGAGTGGGCCGGCGGGGAGGTATCACAGCTCTTCACTGGAGGGCATTTTACTCAGGGCTTCTGTAAGTTTAGAAGAAACTTTCCTCTCCCACTGCGGTATTCGCAAGACCCCTCCCAGTTCAACCCTCCACTTCTGTCCTGATAATAACGGTGGGTCATGTCCCACCGGCAGGCTGCGGAGAGGGCAGTAAGGGCCTCCCCGAGTGGAGATGGTCTTCACTGAGATCTGAAGCGCGAGGCTCCGGGGCGTGGCTTGTTGGAAGAGTGTCCCCCCTCGAGGTGACGGAGACACGGGTCCTTTGAGCTGCGTGGCTGGTGCATGGAACGTGAGGCTAGAGAGGCAGGCAGGGCTGCGTTGGGCTGGTCCTCAGATACTGCCTTAAGAGCCCAAATCCTGTTCTACAGGAAGAGGGGAGTCTTTGAAGGAGAGTAAGCTGGGACTAGACATGATCAGATTGGCCATTTTGAAAGCCGACCGTGGTTGCTTGGAGAATGGCAGGGAGCCTCTTTTGGCCTTCCTCAGCCACGTGTCACCCTTCCCTTTCTGGCAGGTTTGTTTCTGTTCCTTCTGTTCTGCTGTTTTCAGTTGTAGGCTTAGTGCTCACGCTAATTAAATGGGTGCCCTCAGCCCCTTCTGCACTTCGCGAGGCAGCAGCAAGCCATCGCATCCATCACGCTGTCTGAGCACAATTGCATCTGCTGTTTACCTGTTAATGAATGCGTTGCAGCTTTAGAGTCCTTTGCTCTTGTCTGAGCTCATGAATAATGAGACAAGAAGTAATAGGAAAAAATGGGAGAAAAAAGAGCTTAAATTAAGGAGCTTATCTGTAATGGGGATTCACAGAGTTCAGGGTGGTTTTCCTCCCGGCTTAGGTGGCCCTTGGGTAATACAGGTCACTAACCGGATGATTGCCTCAATGGTGATACCAGAATCTGCTTGCGGACCGTGAGGGTTTTGAGGTTTTTAAACCCGTAAGTCCACCTCGTAGGTTTGGGTTGGCCCCCACCACGTTCTCCTGGGGCCTTGGAGCCAGATAGACATGGATTCAGATGTGTGCGCTGCCACGTACAAGCTGTGAGACTGTGGGCAAGGTTCTGATGCGCCTCCGTCCCCGCAGCTCTAAATGAGGATGGTCCTCCCGACCGCAGAGGGATTCTGTGAGGACCAAGGAGGACAGCCTGCGTAAAGTGCCTGGTGCAGAGCGGCCAGTTGGTAGGCAGCTGCCGCTGACTCATGCCCTCTCTCAGGGTCCCTCCACTACCAGCCAGGCGGTGGCTCCCCCTCCTTCACTGGCTCCACATCAAGCCCACTGAGCCTTTTTTGTGTTTGTTTTTAGAGTATCCTTGCTAAAAAATGCTCTAGGGAAACAAAAAGCCTCCAGAACACCATTGCAAATGTGGGCAAATTACAAAGAGCCAGTCATCTTAAGTGTTCTTAAGTCATGGTCCTGGTTTGGGATCTTAGTGTGGAAAACGATTTCTCTTTCAATCCCAACGGTCAAGGACTGAGGAAGACAACTTAAGCTACCAACACATTCTCCCTGAGTCTCCTGCTCCCTCAGCCTCACACGCGCTGTCCGACTGTCACATGCTGTCCGACTGTGAAATCCCCGAGAAGTCCTCCTCCTCACGAGACCAGAAGCAAGACAGCGAGACCGAGAAGACTTTGGTCCTGGCAAACAACGTTTCTCAAGGTAAGCCAAGCTTCACTGAGCGTCGTAAACCTAGCCAGAGTTTCCTGCTTTGAACGATAATTTGCTGTCTTGCCTTCGTACTAAAGCAGAGTATAGTGAAATTTGAATAGTTACGAGGTGAGAGGAGATCCTGCGAGGGCCCAGGCCCATTGTTCAGAGTTATCGTTTATCACCGGGGAAAGCTACGGTTGTTGAAAGTGTTGGAGATTGGGAAAAAGTCCTTTTTATTTTTTTAATGATGACGTGTTACATGCCTTGCCATTCCTTATCTGGCAGACTGGAAAGCACTGGGGTTATGGATCAGGTCTAGGTCTGGTCCATTTCTTGCTGTCTCTTTCGAGCTCTTCCTAAGGTGGTGTCGCTTTGAGGACCATTGCTTTGAACTGTACAGGGACCCGAGAGTACCTAACCCCCTGTTTGGAGATTTTGAATTCAGTAAATCTGCTGTGTTTCTCTTTAGTGTGACCCTCGGCCCTTTCCGTCAGCCCCTTGTCCTGCCTCTGGGCACGGAGCCTTGGGCTCAGTTGGCAGAATCAGCCTCTCGTGACCCCACCTGCCTCTGAGCTCCCCTTTACCCTTCTGTGTTTGCAGTCTTGATTGCCTCCTGTTGGGCATTAGGTAGGGCTTACTGTTCATAAGTTCAAGGACTAGTATAGACCAGAACAGACAGACCTTTTCCAGTAAAAGGCTGGATACTGTGTACCTTAGGCTTTGCAGAGCATATGGTCTCCGTTGCAGTTACTCAGCCGTGCTGTCGCAGCATAATGCAGCTGTAGAAAATACGTGAATGCGTGAGTGTGGGTATGTTTCAATAAAACTTTATTTACCAAGACAAGTGGTGGGTGGATTTGACACGGGGGCCATAGTTTTCTGAGCCCTGGTATAGCCTCTGGAGCTCAGCTGACATCCTCTGGTCTCTCCTTTTTCCAGCGGGGTTGTTTGCAAGGTGCCCAGAATAGGTACAAATCAGACACCTCCTAGCTAAAAACTCCTTGTTGACACCGGATCACATTAGAACCAGGGTTTCAAAATTTTTAAATCTATTTTTAGCAGCAGAAATCCCCCCTCCCTTTTTTTTTTCAGATGAAACTGAGTATGTATAAAAGATACACATTTTTTCCAAAGGAGTGGAGCCTTTATCCCCAGTGGCGCCTCCGAGGCTCCTTTAGGATACGCAGGGGCCAGGGGAGCACGGTTTGGAATCATACCTCGAGCATGAAGTGTACACGTTTGATGTAACGCAGGTATCAGCTGGAGTCCTCCAGTAACCAGTTGCCTAGATGTGCATTCTTTGGGTGCGTGGCCGTATCCGTCTGCAGTTTCTGTGAGTTTCTGTGAGTTTCTGTGTACTTGGTTTCTCTCGGTTATTTCTGGCTCTAACTCTCTGCCTTCTCCTGCTTTGGGTTAGACCATGAATTGTTTCCCTGTCCCTTGTGCTGCCTCCTGCCGCCCGAGACCACTCCCACAGGGCCTTTGAGGTGTCAGGGACTAGAGGGGCGGGGCTTACAATGCAGCAAGGCTGATCGTTGACGGGATATTTGTGATCCCTGTTCTTTAAGACCCTCCTGCTACAGTGGTACCAGGCACTTCCTCTTTCTCCCCCAGCCTGCCCTCCTTTTTTTCACTCTAGGCCCCATCCGCCACCCCAGCCTTGGTTTATTTCCAGTGTAGAACCATCTTTTACTTCTTATTCCTCTGAGGACCTATGACCTTGGGCTTCTCAAGTGGATTATCAGGCGCTTTCCTGAATGGGGACAGTGCTCTCTGGAGCTGTCCTAATTAACCCACTGTTGGCTTTTTTGGGTTTGTTTCTCTTCAGACTTTTGGTCTCTGCATCTGTTTTTCCTTTTGTCACGCTTATAATCTGAGCAGAAAGATAATTTAGTACTTGTCCTTTTTTCACTTAGCATTATATCATAAGTCTTCCGACGTGTTACATAACATCATTTTCAGTGGCTTTGGAATAGTCCGTTGAATGGCTGAACTGCAGTTTTCCTTATGTTCCCCTGTTGCTGAACATTTAAGTCATTTTCTAAAATTTCACAATTGTGAACAGTGCTGCAGGGAGTATCTTTGAACATAAAGCTTTCCCCTTATTCTGGGGCATTTTCTTAACCTAGATTCTATAAATTGGAACTACTAGGCAAAAGATATTTATACTGTCGTTTTTGGCGGCTGCTTCTTGCAGGATTTATGGGTTTAAAGAGGCGGCGTTTGTCAGGAGGGTATTATTGCAAGAGGGACAGATATTTTTCTCCTGTGTTAACATGAGTATAGTATTTCTTTCTGCCCAGTTAGGGCTGCATAATTAACAAGCGGTGTCCAATTCGACCGGGAATGTTTCCTTAAGGCCAGGGGATGATTCCAGCTTCCAGCCAGTCTCAGTAGAAGATGTGTTGAACCGATCGCTGCTGAGGGCTTTTGCCCCAGAAGCCGGCAGTATGTGACGTGGATAAACCAGGAAGGAAGGCTGCAGTCAGAACAGAACAGTTCCTGACTCACTGAGACCTGACTGGCCGCTGGAAGATTTGCGGGGCAGCAAGGCAGGAACGGGAGGTGTGGTGCCGTGCTGCTTCAGTTTGTTGCAGGCGGGGTCCGCAGGCAGTCCGCCAAATGGCTTGCTGCACTCCTGGCATTCATGGGAGGTAGCCGAAGATCTGGGAATTAAGTCATCTCGTAAACATTCAAATTCATGGCAGAATTGCTATTTCATTAGGAAAAGATCTGTAACATTGTGATACTTTTAAATGAAAGTCATTTTGGAGGAATTAAAACTGGGTCATAACATTAGTAGAATGTTTTAAAACAAACGTTACCAAGACAAAACCGGGTATCCCCTAATTGATGAATGAAAGACATTAGTTTTGCCTTTGGACACTTAATGTGAGGATGCTGTAAACACTGATCCTAGAAACCTACCTCTGGACTGGAACTGCACTTCCTCCTTTCTTTGTTAAAGTGAGCTGTGGCAGAGGCTGAGAAATTAAAAGCACGCTCATTTTAGAAAATTTAAATTTCTATATATTGTTAAATATTATGTTAAGATATAGTATAGTAAAGTTTTGAGAAGCCTAAGATCTACCACCTAAAGGCAACCTCTGTTAATATTTAGGTGTATTTCCTTCTTTTGCATATATGTGTCTTTCCTGTCTGTGGATTTTTAAACAGAGTCGTGATTATGCCGAATAACCCATTTTGTATCTGTATTTTTTCATGATATTATATGGTCTTCGTAATATAATTTTAACAGCTGTGTAACACTGCATCATAAGGGATGTAAAGCAGTTAACGTAATCATTTGCGTTATTTTCAGTGCTGACTGTTATAAATAGTGCCAAGATGAACCTTTCCAAACTTTCTGACAAATGATTGTCAGCATCTCCGGTGATCTCTTTAAGTAGATTCCTAGAAGTAGAATTATTTGGTAAAAATAAATTGGAAAGAACCTTTCTAAGGCTAATGACAAAAATAGTCCCCAGTGTCATACACGTTTATACTCGTGCTAACAGGATGTATTCCTGGAGAGCACCCTTCTTACCATTCTCACCAGTGTTGGGATTATTGTTTTGCTTTGTTTTTAAGTCTTGAATTAGTGAGTGATAAATGGTTAACATATTCCTCTCAGACGATTAGACTCAAAAATATCTGAGTTCGTTATGAAGGTGGCTTAATCAACTCAGGCAATTCAGGCGAACTTGAAAGTGATCTTTTAGTTTCCCCGAAAGGAAGGTTTTAAATTAATATTTGATATTTAGAAGAATAAAAGGCTGTATTAGAGTTAGCATTAAAATTGTATGGTGTGTAATTTTTCCATGTGATATAAAGTATCTTCTTTGTAGAGGGCTGCAGAGAATCATCACAGACTGGCTGTGGGCTGTGGGCAGTAGCTCTGCCTCCCCAGGCCTAAGGAGGACTCTCTTCACATATCCAGCACTATTTAGAATTTCAAGATCACTGCGTAGTCTATAAATTATTCAGTTTGTTGGGGGCTTCAGACTTTAAATTAAAAATGTCCTCCTTCCTGTAGACTTACTAATGGAACATATACAAGAAATTCGAAGTTTGAGAAAACGTTTAGAAGAATCTATTAAAACAAATGAGAAGCTACGGAGACAGCTGGAGCGACAAGGCTCTGAAACTGACCAAGGTAAGGTGGACCTTCCCAAAGGGCGGTGAGGACTTCCTTTGTGGCGCATTTGCCTGGATAAGCGCGCTGTGTATTGGGAATCAGTTCAGATCCTGACTTTGCTGTTTACTTCACCTTGCTGACTCTCAGTTACAGTAATTTATCTGTTAAATGAGGATAATAATTCCCATTTTATTCTGGTGGCGATGAGAATTAAGTGCACTAACTTAAGCGGAGTGTCCCATAGTCCCTGGTGCAGAACAAGTACTTGGTAAATGTTCGTTTCCCGGTCATTGGAGTAGTCTGCCAGCCTCTGGCATTGTGGACTGTGACTGCCTCCTCATTTGACTCTAGAAGCTGAAGCAAAATAGATAGGTATGTTAAAATAAAACAAAGCAGTAGGGTTTCCCTGGTGGCGCAGTGGTCGAGGGTCCGCCTGCCGATGCAGGGAACACGGGTTCGTGCCCCGGTCCGGGAGGATCCCACATGCCGCGGAGCGGCTGGGCCCGTGAGCCATGGCCGCTGAGCCTGTGCTCCGCAACGGGAGAGGCCACAACAGTGAGAGGCCCGTGTACCGCAAAAAAAAAAAACAGTATTTTGTCTTTTTGTTAATAATGCATTTTGGCAATCTGGTAACTCCCACGTGCCAGTCACGAGGTCCCCAGTGTTCTTACATAACCACAGTTAGCTCAGAATGGACTATTCTTCCATGAGAAGCTTAAAAATACATATTTTCCCCCATAGACAAGACATTCATGTGGTTCAAAAGTTAATATCACCATTCTATACCCATTAGTCCTGTTCTCCCTTCTCTCCTCCCACTTTTGTTAGTTTTCTTCTCTATCCTTACAGTCTTAATGCAGATACAGATGTATATTCTTATTCTCTCCTTCACCTTCCCGAAAGGTAGAATGCTTTATATCACTGCTCTGTTCCTTCTTTCATTGAATAATCTATTTTGGTCATCTTTCCTTGCTGCTCCAAAGAGAGTGTCCTCCCTCTGGTCAGAATATATCTTGAGAGCAGCTCTGTGCACCAGGAAAAGCCTGAGTTTGTTTGGGAGCCGGACTGGCCTGGGTAGGGACCCAGCTCTTCTGTTGATGAGCTCCATGACTTTGGGCAAGTCACCTCTCCCTTCCAGGCTTCATTATCTTACAAAACGGGGTCGTAGTGAGATTAAATGAGACAGTGTTATACATAGGGCCTTGCTCAGTGCCTCACCCAAGAGATGGTGGTTTTCTTCATCATCATCAGTTTTATTTTGTATAACATTATTCGTTTAACATTGCAAAGCTCTAAGCTCTGCACCGGGTGGGGACACTAACGTCGTGGCCATTTCTAGGGATGAGATAACTCAGTTCTAGAAAGATGTAGCCCGTGGCGGCACCTGCTTCTTTGCACCCCTAGCCACTGCATTCTAGCCCGTCAGAGCCTTCAGCTTAGAAGGACATCTTTTCAAAGTACCGTATATGCTGTAGCTTGCAAGGTAAACAGAAAAGGTTCCATCTC
>NW_020175018.1:6455914-6528971 GCF_003031525.2 Neophocaena asiaeorientalis asiaeorientalis | reverse complement strand
CCCCTCCCCGCGGCCTCCTCCCCCTCCTCTCCCTCATACTCCCAGGGAAATTGATTAATCTGAGTTATTAGTCACATCAAACACAGGAAAGAAATACACGCCTGGGCCCATCACAGTCACTCTTGGTAATGCCTGAATTAGATTCATTCTGTTTTACATTTTCCCTGACAAATCCAATTATAGAATTATTTGGGGGCTCAAATGGCCACCAGCTACAGTGGAGCAGACAATTGCTCCGGAGAGCAATTCACTCTGATGGGAAGGTTCACAAAAGGCATTCATAAAGTATTTATGCTGGTGGGAAGACGTGCTGTTCTCACCATGTTGTCACAATCCCTGAAAAGACAAAGAAATAATAGTGGTTCTGCCTCCCTCCTGCTGTGAAATGTTCATCTCAGGAGCAGGTTTGAGAAAGGCATGGCTCCTTGTAATGTTGAGGTGGAACATTGTTAAAAACTGTCATCTTATGTGTTACATCTTCCGGCTTGTCACCGGTTATACAAGCTTATAGTGATGATGTTCAGAGGAAAGATGGGCCTCATAGCATCCGAAGTGGGCCCTGCTAGCTCGGGCTTTGTCAGGAACTGTTCCTCGGCCTGATGATCCCTTTGAAAAGTGAGCCCCTTAGCTGTGGTTGCCGGAGACTTCTGCAGAATTGTTCCTGTTCACCCAGGTTGCTCTTCGGTCTTCGTTTGGCTCCAGCCTGTCGTCAGTGGTGTATTGACAAATGGTAACAGCAGTAACAATAACATCCATCCACCATTTTTATTGAGTTAATAGAGGCTTTAGGGACGTTATGTGACGTGCCTGAGATCGTGCAGCTACTAAGAAGCCGGAGCCACGGTTCAAACCCAGGTGTCTCTGGAAAGACACCAGAGTTCATAGGGGAGAGTGGAGGAGGATAGTGGGGAGAGAGATACGTGAATAAAAAAAAAAACATATGACGTTGTAATCAGTGAATCGTTAGCATGAGAAAAAGGTAGTGCTTGTAGAGTGGAAAGAGAATGAATTCTGGCTTCCGGGAGACACAATACCATACCTTCCTTAGAGGGAGTTTGGATATTACAGGTCCTCAGTTGTGTATCAGGATGCTTTCAGCTGCAGATAACAGTAAAATTAGTAAAAACTGGTGTAAGCGATGGGGATTTATGTCTTCGTACATAACAAGAAATCCAGAGGCAGGCGTTTCTAAGGCAGGTCTGAAGTCTGATTGGTTGGTAGCCGGGCACGGGGTTAGTACCTGTGGCGGCTGCAGCATCCCCTCCTCTCAGGACGGGGTCCAGAGCAGGTTAAGAAGAGGGTGGCATGTGCTCCTGCCCGTCCTTCTTTTTTCATCCGGGTGGAAAAGCTTTCCCAGAAGCTCCCAGCAGGTTTCCTGTCAAGTTTCATCGACCAGAAGTGGCACGTGACCGTGTTCTAGCCGGACTGGAAGAGCAGGTGTCTGGCATTTGGGCTCTGCGGTGTGGTAGACTCCACCAGTAAGGAAGGCCGGGAAGCATCCGCCTGCCAAGTGTGGAAAGTGCCTTGCACACAGCGAGTGCCCTCCAGGGGTCGCTGTGAACATGAACATCATACATGGTGCAGCCGAAGAAAGTTCAGAGCATGGGCAGTGCCGAGGTGGCGTGTCAAGGGAGCTGCCCGGCCGGAGGGAGGGCTAGGATTTCAGGAGATAGACAGGACCCGGGGCAGGTATTTACAGATAAGGAGACCGGTCAGAGTTTGTAAGTTTCCTCAGACCCAGTCTGTCTAGCTTTAGAGCCTGGTCTTTTTAGTCTACACTTCGGGGCAGTGAGTACGAGCTACGAGTTGAAAGGTGAGTGTGATTTTGACAGGTGAAGAAGGTGATAGACGTTCTAGGCAAAGGGAATACCTCATCCTGTAAAGCCAGTGAGGTGTGTGACCGTGTGTGTGGTGTGTGTTTGGAGCACGCATGGCTCAGTTTGGCTGCGTTTGAGGGCACCAGGGTCTAGTGTGAGAGGGAGTGGGGTGTAGGCCTTGAGATTCGAGCTAAATAATAGAGATCTGAAGTTTGGACCTTGTGTTTGGTTGTGTGATTGTCTTTTGCCAATCACACAACCAAACACAAATACGTGATGGTGGGGCCATCACGGATTTTTGAGCAGAAAAAAACCTGAATGGACCGTGTTTAGGATGATAAGCTCATTGGCAGAGGCAACGGGGCAAGGCATAAGGCTGAACTACAGGGGCAGAAAAGAGGGGGCCAGCATCTGAGGCATTTTGGAGGAAGAGTCAGCAGTCATGATTGCCTGACTGGGCAGTGGAATAGAGGCCTTTAGTCTGGCTCCCAGGTTTCCGGCTCCGGTTAGGGATAGAGGCGAGACCGTCTACACCGGCAGGAAACAGGAGAGAGGGCGGGATTGGAAGGGTTGGGGGGAAAGGTGAAGAGTGGACCGGAGCCTCAGTGGAGAGGTCCCCTGAGGGTTTGGACCTCAGGAGGGAAATCGTGGAGGTTAAGACTGTCACCCGCCCTGCCAGCCCGGTTCTCCTTTGTTCACCCCGAGGCCGGGTAGGATGTGGGGAGTCTCCTCCGTCTCTTTCAGGCTTCCTCTCGTCTCCCTTTGGGCTCTGGTGGTACCTTAGATAGTTCACAGGAGTAATTTTCGTTGTGTGTTGTGTTTCCTCACTATTTAAAACTGTTTTCCAAAAAGTTCCATCCGTACGGGCCTGGAGACTGACTATCAATTACTATTTATGTGTGTTTTTATAGGTTCTTCAAACATTTTTGCTTATGGTCCAGAGCTACATAATTCTCTGACATCAGAAATATGTTTCCTGAGGAAGCAGAACGAGGCCCTCAATGCAATGCTCGCTAAAGGATCCAGAGGTAAAAACTGGAGGAGCCGTCCGCAGCCTGGAGCTCCACAGCCCTCCGTGGCGTGGAAAGAATGCAGGCGCTGGAGTGAGACCAAGTCCTGTGGCCCTGTGACTTTGGGCGGGTCACGTAACCTCCCTGAACCCCAGTATGTTTTAGCTGTAAAGTAGGAAGGCCTCAGAGGGCTGTTGTGACAACTTAGCGCTGTCAAGCCTGCAGCCTGGTGCCTCTGACAGGGGCTTAGTAAGTGTTACTTTCTTTACTTGTCACCCTCCCCTCTGTGCAGCCACCTCTCAGCTTGGCTTAGTTCACAATGGGAGAGAAGGGCTGGAAGAACATTGCTCCCCAAATTTCAGAGATTTCCTGCCGTCAGGCAAGTTTCTCCAGTATTTTAAAGACGCTTCTTTTAATTCCGTCTGTTTGGAGCTCAACCCACAAAGAGCTTTCACTTAAAATGTTTCTGGGATGACGTTATTGTTAGTCCTGTTTTACAGGTGAGAAACTGAGGCCTGGGGAATTGACTGCCCTGCGGCCACAGAGCCAGAAGGTGGTGCAGCTGGGACTTGGGCCCGTGTATCCCACTTTCACTAGAGGATACTGATGCCGATTCTGGCTTAAGAGATGAAACGGGGCCTTCTGCAGATATCCATTCATTCATTCATTCATTCAGCAAACACTTCCTGGTTCCTCTTCTGTATCACAGCCTGTGTAGATTCTGATACAGAATTGAGCGAGACCCGGTTCCTTCCCTCGGGGGTTCATGGTCTGATGGGAGAGAGAGCCAGGCAACCCATGGCAGACCAGGGTGAGGATTAGCCGTGATAAAGGCTCAGGGGGCGCAGGACCCCGGAGAAAGCATCCTGACCCAGGGGAGGCCGGTCTTTAAGAGCTGAGTCTGGAGCACTAGTAGGGGTTCGCTGAGGGACCTAAGGTTAGAAGAGCCAGGGCATTTTAAATAGAAGAGAGAGGACAGAGGCCCGAGGGTTAGAGGCTGGCGGGGGCGAGGGATGGGGGGGAGTCTGGACCAGTCAGGAGTTATAGGAGGCTTAGCATGGCTGCAGTCTGAGGGAAGAGGAGAAAGCTTGCTCGGAGATGATCATGCCGGGGTTAAGAGTAGAATCAGAAAACCTGGGTCTGAATCCTGGTTCTGCCACTTACTGGCTATGTGACTTCGGTGAAGTCTTACGCTTTTTGATCCTTAGTTTCCTGTGTGGAAAATGGGGAGTACAAAAGTACCTACATGGAGGTGGTGAATTCTTACGCTTTTTGATCCTTAGTTTCCTGTGTGGAAAATGGGGAGTACAAAAGTACCTACATGGAGGTGTGCTCTGAAGAGCAAGTAGGGTGACACATGGGGAGGCGCTAAGGTAATGACTGCAGTGAGCACGGCGGCGACGTCAGCTGTTACCGCCACCAGCACGGCTAACAGCCTGCCGGAGTGCTGGCAGCCTTCAGCGTGCTGTGAGGCCCTGTGCGGAGCCCTTACATGTAGTGACTCAGTTACTACTCCCGGCCACACATATGAGGAAACTGAGGCACAGAGGAGTGAAGAGCCTGGCTCAAGGTTGTGGAGTCAGCGACCCCACAAGAGTATGGGGTACTCTTGAGTAAATGGAAGAGCCTCACTCCAACGTGCCCCTCTGCCTCCAGGCTGTGCCCTTGACCATTGGTCCCCGTGCCCCCGTGTTCCTCATCCCTCAGCAGGCGTGCTGGCCTCATGGCCTGAGAGTGACGGCTGGGTTGCTGTCCGCACAGCCCTGCTGGCCTCCTTGGGAGGCTTCCGGACTTTCCCAACACCCGTCGCCAGAGTTCGGGGCCCTGTTTCTTGCCTCTGTCTTTAATTTCTACCCACTGTTTGCTCTGTGAAGGCAAAGTAGCTAGGTTTGCATGGCCCATTATTTAGTAGAAGACTAAACGGGCCCATTTCATCCCAGTGATGTTTAATCTGCACCCTAGATGTTGACAGATTTATCTGCCCAAAATGCAGGAGATAATTGGAATGTCACAATCATAAATGCCAGATGAAATCTCGTTCTCTTTTGTATTCTCTGAGCGCTCCAGCCGAAGCGCCGTATTTGCATAATAAGGGTGGAAAAAGCAAATGGTGTCTCCTCTCATTGGTGCTTTTTTGTGCACGCAGATAAACAGAAGGAGAATGAGAAATTGCGCGAGTCCCTCTCCAGGAAGACCGCCGGCCTGGAGCACCTTCAGCGGGAGTTCGCCTGTGTGAGGGTGGAGAACGACAGACTGCAGAGGGAGGTGGACGAGAAGGAGAGTCAGAACCAGCGGCTGCTCCGGGAGGTCTTCCACAGCCGCAGTGAGCTGAGCAGGTAGGGGTCAGGGTGCCCCGGACCTGCCGGCCCTGCCCGGTGCCCGGGGACGGACACGAAGCACACAACACGTGGCATGTCAGGTGGGAATAAAATACGAGGAGCGAAGTCATCTGAGGATGGGGGACAGGGCCTGGGGGCGGATTGCTTGTTTTATCCATGGTGGTTCAGGGCCGGCCTCTCTGAAAGGATGCCATCTGAGTGGCCACCTGGAGGCCGTGAGGGCGTGAGCTCTGCAGATCCTGGGGGAAGATCCTTTTCCTTGGAAAGGGTCAGGGCCCCGAGGCAGGGTGTCCTTGGCCTGTGCAGGGCAGAGCCAGGGCTCAGTGCAGCTAGAGGAGAGGCCGAGGTAGAGGAGGACACGGAGGTGACTGGAGGCCGAGCCCCGCAGGACCCCGAGGCCTGGTGAGGACCTCGGTTTTCACGCCGAGTGACTCAGGAAGCCACGGGAGTTTCTGCACAGAGGCGTGCGGGAGTCTGCCTTAGGCTGTGAGCGCATCACGCTGACTGCCCTCTGCGGTCCCCCGGAGACTCCCGTCTCGTCCCACGTGTTTCGGCGGTTCTGTCAGCACTCCGGACGCCCCGCACCTTTAGTTCGTGACCTCGCCCTCACTTCCCCCGGGTGGTGCAGTGATTTGCAAGGTCACTGTCTTCACCATCACACAGTGCTGGCTTCTCTCCTGCGTTCTGCACCCCTGGGTGAGACATAACCTTATGAGCTTCACTTCCTCATATCCGTGAATTGGGGATTAGAGAGCACATGCCTTTTAGGGTGTCTGTGAAGATGACGTGAGATCACGTCTGTAAAGGGCTGGGCCTGGAGGAGCCCTCGGGAAGCAGAGCTGTGAGGGGTACTCCTCCCCGTGCTGTCACTCTTGTCCACACTCTCTGGCTGACGGTGGAATTGCCTGCCCTGTGGGTCCAGTAAGCCCCTGCGTGAGAATAACCTCTGCTCCCATGGCGCCGGGGCCTTTCCAGGGTGCAGGAGGAGGTGAAGGTGAGGCGGCAGCTGCTCACACAGAACGACAAGCTACTGCAGTCCCTCCGGGTGGAGCTGAAGGTGTACGAGAAGCTGGATGAAGAGCACAGGAGGCTGCAAGGTACTGGGTGCTCTGGCCTGTGAGCTCCCCCGGACGGCGGGCTGCCCTCTTTCCTGAAACGCTGTTCTGAAACCCCAAGCTTGCCTCCAGGGTAGAGTAGATCGATGCTGAGGCAGGCTCTCTGGGCCACCCTTCTTCTCAAGTGGCAGCGGGAAACATGGAAGGACTTAGGCTCAGGAGTCCGGTGAACGGCAGTCTGGGTTCTCACGGCCTCGCGTCCCAGTGTATGCCTTCCACAGGTCACCTCATCCCTTTGGGCCTGCTCCTTCCTCTGTAAAACATGTCTACTAATCTCTGTTGTGTACAGTTGTGAAAATTAAATGAAATCATTTATTAAGAGCGTCCTAGCACAGTACCTGGCACGTAGTAGACACTCAAGAAATCACTTTTATGATAATTTTCCTGCCAGTGTATGTTTGTTTTTGTATTGCCCATTCATTCAGCAGGCAATTATGGAGCACCTACTACGTGCTGATAGAGATGGTTGCTGGCCCTGGGCCTCACTGTATCCTAGAGAGATACCAGATCACAGCGACTTGACTGTAAACTCTAATGTTTTAGAATCCGTTTTGAGGTGTGGTGGGGTTTTTTTCTTTTTCTTTTTTTTTTTTTCCGCAACTAATTTTCCAGATGGTTTCTCCCTATTGAAAGTTTATCTAGAAAAGGGTCACCTCTCAGCTCTCATTTTCTCCTCAGGTTGGTTTTCTTATTCTTGCTGTTGTGTCTTTTAAATATACCGTGGCTCTTAAAATCGGCCCTTTCATTATATAATTCCAGCCCAAATAGATTTTATTACTACTAGACAGAATTTCAGGGTTTGGTGTGCAATTTGTCAGGCCTTTATGGCCAGAAGCGAAAATTAATTTCCAGCTCTTACTTAGCCTGTGGAATAGCAGCAATTAAGTCTGCGAGTACTTTTGTTTTTCAGGTCGAGTTGTTACGTTCCATGGCACCGAGGTCTTAGGCGGGGGAGGGTGGTGATGGCAGCGGGTCGAAAGCGCCGTCACTTGTCTTCGGTGGCTGACCCTCTGGCGGTTGACAGTGTCGAGGCTTCCCTTTGCTTGTGTTTGCAGAGACCAGGGCAGAGGCATCGGGAGAAGGCTGGAGGGGGCGGGACCCTTTCGGCCACCTGCACGGCCTCCTGACAGAGATCCAGGCTCTGCGGGCGCAGCTGGAAAGGAGCATCGAAACCAACAGCACGCTGCAGAGCAGGCTGGAGGAGCAGCTGGCACGGGGCGGGGAGAAGGCCCAGGAGGCAGATCCCACTTTGGCTCTCCAGACCCTGTCTGTCCCCGAGCGGCCCCAGCAGCTGGACAAGCCCGGTACTGCCCTGCCTCGCCTCACTGTTTGAAATGCAGCCCTGCGCGTCTGTGCGGCACGTGTGAGCTTCTGAATCCCGCCCTTGCCCCATGGAGGTGTCTTCTCACTGACAGCAGACGCGCCGTGTACCCTGGGAGCTTGGGACCTGACTGCTGAGTAGCTGTCACCTTTGGCAAAACGGTGTCGTCTGTGGGGCCCGCTGATTCTCAGGGCAGTGGGGTCTGGGCTTCCAGCGCCCTTATCGCCTCCAGTCCTGCTGTCTGCCACCCCCTTAGTCCTGTCCACATGACCTACTGCTGAAAATCCTTTTCAGTCCCTCTTAACTGCCTTTAAAAGAGCATCTTCACCTCTTCCTCCGGTTGTCAGCGTCTCAGGATCTCAAAATCTTCCCGGCAGGTTTGAAAACTGGTTCAGTTTGGCGTTTACCTCTGGCTTTATCGTCTAGCCCTGCAGAGGCTGTGTAGGGAGCAGAAGGAGGACAGACTGGGCCTCGTCTGCCCGACTCCTGCATAGGGCCGGGCGTAAACCGGCAGGTGGCCAGGCCTCAAATCAGTCAGCCAGGCCATCATCTTTGCTCTTTGGATGAAGGAACTAAAACCCAGAGAGGGCACTGGACTTGCCCAAAGTGACACAGCAAGTAGGTGGCGGAGCTGGAGCTAGAAATCATTTCCAGCTCCGGGTCCAGCGCTGTGTCTGAAGTAACACCTGGCCTTCAGGAGCCCTGGTGTCTGGGGGTCATCATCCCAATGCCCAGGTGGATGGGTGTGTGCATCCAGGGGACAAGGAATGCCAGCAGACTTTATAAACAAGTAGTGTAGAAAAGTTTGGACTTACCTTTACTTAGATTGGGAATTACATCTGTCGCCTTTAATTAAAAAAATTGAAATCTCTCAAAGAGCACCTGGTCACCCAGCTCTGGAACTTACAGTGGCTCGCTCATGGGTTTCTCCTTGGTAAGGATTTTAAAATTTGAACCAAAAAAGATGATGAGACGATATGGGAAAAAAAAAAAAAATCCTTCATGGTTACAAAATAATAATTTTTGGCTTTGTGTGTGTCTCTTCATTTGGTAATCAAATGTAGGCGTGAATTTATAATGTTCAAATTGGTTTTGGGGCCATTCTGTGTCCTTTCTTTGTTTGTGCCCAACATTACATCATAAACGTTTCCCCGTGTTCCTCACGGGCTTCCTAATTATTGTTTTCAGGTGATTGTCAGTCACTAAACCATTACCCTGATGATTGTTAAAGTGGTCTCGTGATTCGGAGCTTTAATAGACATCAGCGTTAACACGCTTTTTCTGTTAAACAGTATCCTTAGGATAAAATCCTGCAGGGGGAACCTCACAGGGCTGGGAAGGGGCCCTACTGCCGCCCTCTGCACAGGGGATACATCGGCAGTGGGCCTTGCCGTATTTAAATAGGGGTCTGCTCTGCTCCTGGCCCTTCTTAGGGCTTTGAGGAGATGGGACCGAGGTTGTCGGTGTGAGCTAGGGAGATTGAAGCAGGGAGAAGAGTTCAGTGACTGGGGCGCCCAGGAAGGAGCTTTGGGGCAGCTGAAGCGAGGCCGTCGAACAGCCTTTGCCTGTTTTTGAAATTTGTCCAGGGTCAGCCCTGGGGTGGGGCGGGGGGCGGTCTCCAAAGAGGCATCTAGGAGAATGTGCTCAAAATTCACAGCGCCGTCTCCGTGGAGAAGTTTTCCAGTTTCCTCAAGTGAAGATTAGAATTATACAGTAGGCAGCAGCACTTCTTCCTTTGCACAGGACTTTTCAGGACAATATTTAAATGCAGCTGCCTGAAAGTTCTGGCCTAAAGACTGCTGTTTTTGCAGGAAGTGATCACTCTCGGGCCAGCTCCACAGAGCTGACCCCCCGGGCGCCTTGGCCCCAAAGTTGAAGTGCACTCTTCGGAGGGGCCTGGGTGGGGAGCAAGCTGGGCAGGACACCTTGAGGCCTGGACACAGTCCCCTCTCTGCCACGGACACTCTGGGTGATGCTGGGCAGATCACTTCCTGTCTCTGCCCATTGGTCTCCTTTTCCAGGAAGCCTCAATTACAGTGCCATCCTGCCCCCGAGCTACTGAGCGTTCAGATGTGAAAGTGCTTTCCTGAATTATAGAACGTGGCCCGTCATCTCGTGCCGCATATGCCTGGTTTTGCCTCCTTACATTGTCTCGAACACATCACCTCCCAAATCCTACTTCGGGTCACTCTTCTGTCTTATGTGGGTTACTGCAGCCGCCTCCAGCCTCACTCCTCCAGCCCAAAACAGGTCTCAGCCTGACATCGTCCCGCCTGACGTCCCCCACTTCATGCTCCCTGAATGTGTCATGAGGGCTCCCTCCTCTGTGCCTTGGCATCTGCTCCTTCCTCTGCCTACATTTCTGTCCCTCCTCGGGTTACCCCCTCACTTGAGCTCCCACAGCCCCTGTGCCTCCCTCCCTTAGCCCTGACCCCTGAGGGGAAACAGCTTGTTTACTTGTCTGGACAAGCGGGTCCTTCCGGGGAGGCAGCCGGGCCTGCTCACTCTGTATCCCCCGTGTCCCGCGCAGGGCCTGGCGGGAGAGATGCCCAGTGAGCGTCTGAATGAATGCTTGTGTGTCTGGAACTTCACTGTGTTTTCATTCAGTTCTCTCTCAGATGCTGGTGAGAGTGAAACTAAAACGTTTGATGGTTTATTTCCCTTATTTTGCATTTTGTAGATGGTGACAAGTGTCCCGTGGCAGCTGACAATTCATATGATCTGTTTGATTCCACCCCAGCAGTGCCACCAGGATCAGGTACAAAGCTAGAGTCTGGGTAGCTATGGCACAGTTGGGTTTGGCAGTGGGACTTTTTAAATTGGAGGAAAGGGGGGGTCCCTGGTCCCAACTCAGCAGGGTATTTGGCAGGATTTGGGGGTTTGTGTTCTCAGCATTTCCAGCTGGCAATCTCGTTCTCCAAGCCCAGGTGTTACCGACTTAGCGACATCATTGGTTTCGCTCCCTGTTGCCCTGGGTTAAAGTGTGACTGCCTTATCGTGGCTTTCAAGGCCCTGCAGCATCCAGTCCGAGTGGGCCCGTCCAGCCACACCCCTCTGGCCTCCTGGTGCCACACGGATGGGTCAAGCCATCCTGCAGTTGGGCCTGCACTTCCCTGTCACTGGGACTGTGCAGCGTGGCCCCCGCCTTTGCCAGACCGACTTTGCCCACTTCTGTGCCCGTGAAAATCCTGCTGCTTCCCGAAGACTCATCCTGAATGCAAACTGCCCAGGGAAATGTCTTTCCTGATGGCCCCGGTCCAAATTATCCATCCGTGCTTCTGTTGATCCAAAGGTGGAAAGCGGCAGGCTTTTACCTCTGTGTAGCATAATTCTTGCTACCCATTCAGCCCAGCGCAATTGTCGCTTCTTCTAAGAAGCCGTCCCTGATCTCCCTTCCCGCACAGAGGCTTGATTATTCTGTCCACCGAGCTCCGGCTCTTTGTCGTCACGCTGTTACACCTCCCACGTGGCATCTGTGTTCCGATTAGACCGGGGGCCCCTGAAGCGCAGGCCCAGGCTTGACTCGTCTGTGTGCGTCAGGGCTCTTCTGCAGAGCCGGTGTTGGTTGGATTGAAATGAGCTTCTCCCACAGGATGAATAAGCCTATGGCGGGTAATACACAGACTGAGGTCCTGGCTCCAGGCCTCTTTCCCCTTGGGGCTGTCAGGTGGCATTTGGGCCTGAGGGCTCTTAGCCCTCCTGGCTGGCTAGACGTCGTTGAACGCGGCTCATCGAATGCCGGGTGCCGCCCCAGGTAGGTCCGATATCTTCCTTCTCGTTCTGTAGCTTCAGAGACTCCTCCACTCTCTGGAAATGACATGGACACCCTCTCCTGCGACAGTGGCAGCTCGATCACCAGCGCCTCAAACGTGTGCCGCCTGGTCCCTGGCCACCGCCTGTGGGCCAGCAAGAGTGGCTGCCACGTCCTGGGCCTGATTGAGGACTACGGTGCCTTGTGCGAGCAGATTGGCCGGGGCCAGAAGCTCCTCGCCGAGATGGACGTTCAGATCCAAGAGGCTCCCAGCCCCACGAGTCAAGAGCTGGCAGCAAAGGTAACCTGAGCGACAGAGCTGGAGGGAGAGGGACGCACAGCGGGGCAGGAGGTGGAAGGTGTTGGCCGAGGGCACCGGGGGCGAGGGGCTCACGAGTCCTCAGTAAGGCCCTGGGAAGAGGGGCCAGGGAGCATCGCGCATGAAACTCATGAGGTCGGGTCCGGGCTGCAAGGCTGCCGCTTGTTCTGCGGGAGGGACACCTGCTGAGGTCTGTGCCTGTGTCACCGCGGTCGCTTCGCTGGGCTCCGCCGCACTGCCCCTCCACGGCCTGTCCAGTGTCTCCTCCATCCCTCTATCCTTCAGTCCTGCAGTGTGTCCATCCCTTCTCCCACCCAGTCACCTGTCCGTCGCCCTCCCGGCCTCCGTGCTCAGGCTCTGGGGCTGCTGTGGTGAACGGGGTGCCTGAGGTCCTGGTCCTCACGCGGCGTGTGGTCTGGTCCCCCACGCTGCCATCTGTGATGCGCTTGCTGCCGCGAGCCGTCCTGCAGCTGCCTCAAGATGGTTGGCGGCCGCTGTTCTTGCACAGGACCTTTTAGGATCGTATTTGCTTTCATCCCAGAGCAGCCTTTACAGTGGGTGATGTCGTTCCCGCTGTGCAGGTGCTGAGGGAGAGTAGCTCAGAGCGGTCGGATTTGAACCCAGGTCTCTGTCCGCCAAGGCGCTCTCTGTCTCCGTCATCCTGCTCCCTGAAGAGCGTTGCAGGTCACCCCCCTCACCTGTGCGGGCACCTCCGCCTCCCGCCGGCGCCACGCAGACTCCAGGGGAGACATTCGTGTCGCGTCGCTTGCCGTTGGCGTCGTTCACCTTCCGGAGAGGCTCCGTGGCTGCGGGGACCCTCTTCTTGGCACAGTAAATGGAGTGAACTCAGGTGGCCATTAATCATGCTTACTGCCCGGGCTAACGTCACCACCGAAGTTCTCTCATAATCTATAAGTCACCGTCTTTAAGAACAATGAATTGGTGTCGCCCGGCAGTAGGCGCTTGCCTGGCGTGCGGAGCACAGGCCCTGCGGTCTGGGGATTTATGCTGCCCGTTAAAGCCGGCTCGTCCATAATCTTTTTCAAGACCGCACGTAACAGCCTTCTCATCCCCCCACGCAGCGTCCACACTCGGCGCCCCTGAGCAGCTTCGTCACCGGTGTCGGCGCAGCCAGGCTGACCCTGGATGAGGCCTCGAGGTTACTGACGCTCCTCTGGAGGGTCTCACTGCCCACCAGTGGCCAGTGCACGCTCCACTGTGAACAGGTGGGTGGTGGCACGTGGGTGCAGAGGCTCGAGGATGCCGCTGGGGCCTGTGTCTCAGGCTTCTCCGTGTCCAGCCCGGGACCTGGCCTCCAGCTGGTGTGCCCTCAGTTTGGGGAAGGTGGCGGGGGACAGGGAGGGCGCCACGTTGTTCGAGTGACATGTCTGACACCGTGCTGGCTGCTCCAGGCCGGTTCTGACCTGATCCCCTGGGGCCCTGCAAGCTTGGCCTGCCGCCTGGACCCGACCGTGTCCCCACCGCCAGCACATCGTTGTTGAGGGAAACCCTGTCCATGTTCTACACGTCAGGAAACTGAGGTTCGGGGAGTGAGGCGCGTACTCAAGGGTGCAGAGCTGGCTTTGAAGGCGCAGGTGTTGAATCCCAAGGACAGGCTTTGATTTATAGGCTTTAAGTCCCAGGTTTTCCTCGTGGACTAGGTCATTCCATTCTGCTCAGAATATCTTTCATTTCTGTTGCCTTTCCCTGGACTGTCTGATCCCTTTCGATAGCTTTCAGCATCCTATTTTAGTGGGGTTTGTAAATCTATTTTAACTACTTAGAAACTACTTTTTTTTTTTTTAACCAAACAAAATCATTTATTACAAAACCATTGAAATTTCCCTTAAAAGCTAGACGTTGCAGTAACTTGAACATGACTGAAATAAGAACGGTTGCTCCCATCTCCATCTGCATCCCCATCTGTCATGGTGCAGAGCAGAGCCTGTGCCCCGGGTCTGTGTGTGTGTGTGGGAAACATGTCGTATTATGACAAGGTGAGCACCTGCTCTGATAATCAGGGAGACCTCCCTGGAAGAAGGAGCCTACTTGTTAAGGAAGAGTTAGAGCTCTTTGCTTGGTGGCCTGATAGATATTTCCCCCTTTATCTAACCTATAAATTTTTACCAAAGGCCATCAGGAAGGCAGAAGGGAAATGTGCATTCCACGTCATCACTCATCTAGTTCACCCCTCTGACAGCTCTCAGATCTCCCAACCATGGCAAAGAAGTAGCAGTGAAGCAGCTCTCTCACCTCGGAAGGTTCTGCTGAGCCTGTGCTTAGGTTTCTGTCTTGGGATCCTGGGGAGGAAGTTTGGTGCCGTAAACTCGGGCAAGTACACGAGCAGTCATTGTGCAGGGAAATCTGTACACGGAGTGGAAGACGGCGTGTTGGAGAGGAAGGGCGGCCCACTGGGTTCCAGCCCCACACTGACCTTGCCTTTCCTCCTAACCCACCAAGCTGTCTTCCATCTTGAGCCCAGAAGACACAGGTGCTCTCTCCTGGCCGACTGGCTCCTTCTCACCTCTCAGGTCTCAGCTTAAATGTTACTTCAAGGTCAGAGAGGGTTCCCGGTCACTTTATCATAGCATCCTCTTCTGCTTCATCCTAGCCCTTATCACAAGTTATAATTACACACTTGTCTGTTTAATGTTTAATATAATTATCACAAGTTATAATTACACACTTGTCTGTTTAATGTCTGTGCCCCTCTGTTTTCCATGAGGGGCCATGTCTATTTTGTTCATATTTTTGAATGAATGAATGAGTAATTTCCTTTCATCCTCCCAAACTGGTACTTGCCCGTATGATGATTTTTAAAGCATGTGTCTGAACTAAACATTTCACCCTTGATGTAGTGTTTTTGACCTCAGTACATAGTAATGTCTGTTACATAGATGGAATGCAGTTCTTGTTTCTATTATGTGAGTGTGTATAAATACAGATTAGAGTCACATTGATCTCCCCCGCTAGCAAATTAGTCTAGGGACTGGTCCGTGCTTGTGATGATTTGCCCCTTATTTCCGAGGGTTTCTCGGGTAATTGATTATGCTCCCTTTAGCAGCACAGAATTTTAGAGCCAGAGAAAGGACCTTGGGGTTGCTCTGGTGTGGCTGCCGGTGCACACAGACCCCTGTGTGGTGTTAAATTGCCTCTAGCCTCTTTCTAGCCACTCTTCTGTCCCTGTCTTCGTTTCAGACAGTGCCTTTTTCTTGGTGTGACATCTGTGCAAAGCAGACTTCCAAGTTTCCACCAGCAGCTCCAGTGGTTTTTTACTACCTGGTGTTTTCTCTGAGTTCTGCATCCCCATCTGTCATGGTGCAGAGCAGAGCCTGTGCCCCGGGTCTGTGTGTGTGTGTGGGAAACATGTCGTATTATGACAAGGTGAGCACCTGCTCTGATAATCAGGGAGACCTCCCTGGAAGAAGGAGCCTACTTGTTAAGGAAGAGTTAGAGCTCTTTGCTTGGTGGCCTGATAGATATTTCCCCCTTTATCTAACCTATAAATTTTTACCAAAGGCCATCAGGAAGGCAGAAGGGAAATGTGCATTCCACGTCATCACTCATCTAGTTCACCCCTCTGACAGCTCTCAGATCTCCCAACCATGGCAAAGAAGTAGCAGTGAAGCAGCTCTCTCACCTCGGAAGGTTCTGCTGAGCCTGTGCTTAGGTTTCTGTCTTGGGATCCTGGGGAGGAAGTTTGGTGCCGTAAACTCGGGCAAGTACACGAGCAGTCATTGTGCAGGGAAATCTGTACACGGAGTGGAAGACGGCGTGTTGGAGAGGAAGGGCGGCCCACTGGGTTCCAGCCCCACACTGACCTTGCCTTTCCTCCTAACCCACCAAGCTGTCTTCCATCTTGAGCCCAGAAGACACAGGTGCTCTCTCCTGGCCGACTGGCTCCTTCTCACCTCTCAGGTCTCAGCTTAAATGTTACTTCAAGGTCAGAGAGGGTTCCCGGTCACTTTATCATAGCATCCTCTTCTGCTTCATCCTAGCCCTTATCACAAGTTATAATTACACACTTGTCTGTTTAATGTTTAATATAATTATCACAAGTTATAATTACACACTTGTCTGTTTAATGTTTAATATAATTATCACAAGTTATAATTACACACTTGTCTGTTTAATGTCTGTGCCCCTCTGTTTTCCATGAGGGGCCATGTCTATTTTGTTCATATTTTTGAATGAATGAATGAGTAATTTCCTTTCATCCTCCCAAACTGGTACTTGCCCGTATGATGATTTTTAAAGCATGTGTCTGAACTAAACATTTCACCCTTGATGTAGTGTTTTTGACCTCAGTACATAGTAATGTCTGTTACATAGATGGAATGCAGTTCTTGTTTCTATTATGTGAGTGTGTATAAATACAGATTAGAGTCACATTGATCTCCCCCGCTAGCAAATTAGTCTAGGGACTGGTCCGTGCTTGTGATGATTTGCCCCTTATTTCCGAGGGTTTCTCGGGTAATTGATTATGCTCCCTTTAGCAGCACAGAATTTTAGAGCCAGAGAAAGGACCTTGGGGTTGCTCTGGTGTGGCTGCCGGTGCACACAGACCCCTGTGTGGTGTTAAATTGCCTCTAGCCTCTTTCTAGCCACTCTTCTGTCCCTGTCTTCGTTTCAGACAGTGCCTTTTTCTTGGTGTGACATCTGTGCAAAGCAGACTTCCAAGTTTCCACCAGCAGCTCCAGTGGTTTTTTACTACCTGGTGTTTTCTCTGAGTGTCATTACATTGCCTTTTGCATCTCCTGCAGTCAGTCCCTGGGACTACTCTGGAAAGTGTATATCATATATACCAGTTTATCTAAGAAAGTTGTGGGGAGAGATACAAACATGTACACATATTCATTTATAAAAATGTTTTTAAGTGGAAGGACAGTCTACATGTAGGGGTGGGAAGGAAGAGGATGGAAGGACAGGGATAGAGGGTAGACTTCTCTGAATTGACCTTGTTTCATAAATTTGTCTTTGAAACTGTATAAATGCTTTACATAATTATAAATAAAAATAAATCCAAGTGGGGAAAAAAGCAATTTTTAAAAATTCGTAACAAGATGAAACAAACCAACTTTCCTGTGTATAGCATCGGAGACATAACCACACAAAGAGGGGACATTTCAGGACTTCCCTGGCGGTCCAGTGGTTAGGGCTCCGTACTTCCGCTGCAGGGGGCACAGGTTCGATCCCTGGTCGGGGAACTAAGATCCTGCAAGCCGCACGGCATGGCCAAAAAAAAGAAGAAAAAAAAAAATAAGAGGAAACATTTCAGTGACTAAAACACAATAATTTGACTATGTATTCCTAGTGGGCAAAAAGAACTGCCAACATTTTTTTACCTGTTTTCAGTGATTATATTGTTAGTAATGATATTTGTATGTATGTTTTGGAATTATTAAATTTTATCATAGGATAAAACAAATAACTTATTATGTTGAAATTTTTACCGTCAGGGAAGAGATACAAATAAAAAAAATCAAAGAAGTAAAAATCCTGTAATCCCTCATTTGAATTGGAAATACCAGTATGAACTCATGATGTATTTTCTATTTTAAAAATTAACTAGTTCTTTTTACTTAAAAGGCTGTAAAAATGTCCAATCCAGTGCCAGTGAGCACCTCTGGTGCCAAATTATGGTTTCTAAATACCTTTTCTTACTAAAAGGAACGAGGACTCCTTGGAGAAATGGCTTGATTCTAGGTCTGGGGCAGGAAATGTACAGTATGAGCATAGAACATCTTTTCATCCTAAGAAAAAAGAGAGAAAAGAGAGAATGAAACTTGCAGATTTACAGTGGTTCTCAGATTATGGTCCCTGGACTGTTAGAACCAGCATCATCTGGACACTTGGAAAGGCAGATTTTCAGACCTCACCCCAGACCTACTGAATCAGAAAGTCTGGGAGTGGCCCCAGTGGTCTGTTTTTTACAAGTCTTCTTGGTAGCTCTGAGACCCACTGGATTAAAAGGAACTGGAGACATTAACAGTCAAATGCAAAACGTGGCGTTTATTCGGACGCTGAATCAAACCAGTTGTTTAAAAAAAAATTATAAAATTATGATGCAATCCGGGCAATGTATCTACTGACATCTAGTCGGTGATACTAAGCACTCATTCTCATTATTTTAGATGTGATAATGACATCCTACATCGGCAGGCGGACTCTCAAGCACTGCTCCACCAGGGAAGCCTGGTTTTTGTTTTTTTTTTTAAAGAATCTTTTTCTTCTAGAGCTATGTACTAAAATATTTTATGGATGAAATATGATTGGCTTCTAGGATTGATTTTAAAAATAATTTTAGGGTGAGGATGGGCAGGGATATAGATGAAACAAGTTTGGCCATGATTTGATAGCTGCTGAAACCGGTGGTTCATCATCTTATTCTTTCTACTTTTGTAAATGTTTGAGATTTTTCATTTGACAAAACAAAACAACCAACCAAAAAAAAAAAACAAAAAAACACAGTTCCAGAAGTCGGGCAGCACACTCATGAGTAAGTTAAGTCCCAGCCCTGAGCTCAGCTCTGTGGCCCTGAGGAAGAGTTGCTCTGTTGAGCTCCTGCTGGGTGTCAGGTACTCTGCTATACACTCAGCAACTCCTTTTATCCCTTACGGGAGCCTTCAGAGGGTTAAGTAGTATTATTCCCATTTTCTGGAAGTAAGAACTGAAACTCCCTCGCTCCATCATCTTAACGGCTAGAAGCATCGGAGCTGGGGTCTGGAGCCCTGCTGTTTTTACCATGGTGTCTTCACCCTGTAACAATGAAGATTTTAAGTTCAGAGGAACAGCAGACACATAAATAATTAAAATTCCTCGTCCGCAGTGCCAGATAGAATTCAGGGCGTTCAGGGTGTTTTGAGAGCACAGGTGAACCCACCACTTGACAGATGGTCTCACAGCACCTACTCCATGGCAGACGCTGGGGGTCAGAGGGAAGAATTGAGTTCTGCCCTCAGGGAGCTTGTAGTCTAGGAGGGGAAGCAAACAAGTAAATGACCAGTTATAATCCACCATGAAATGGGCAACGTTAGAGGAAGCACTGGGCACGATGGGCGCCCAAAGGAGCAGTAACCAACCTAGACTCCTGGTAGAGAAGGGTCTGAAGGAGACCTGGAGGGGGTCATGCCTGAGCTGACTTTAGAAAGAGCAATAGAGGTTAGCCAGGCGAGGTGAGCAATAATCATTCTCCCTGTCTCCAGGCATCCTCTCATCTGAGTCTCACTGTACTGCAGTGTGACAGGAGGGTCAGGCATCATCCCTGCTTTACAGATGCGGACCTAAGGCTCTGAATGTAGAGTGACTTTGTCCCAGAATGTGTGGCCTACAAAGCCACCACCAGAACACAAGTCTCTGGGCTCTCAGCTTGAGGAAGAATCAAAGAAAACCTTATGTTTAAATTAGGATCTGTTTTGGAAGCACAGTTGAAGTCCTTGTAGCCGACACAATTGGTTAATCTTAAAAGTAGGTTAAAGTAGGGAATCAAAAAATGATACATACCTTAAACATTTCAGTTTAACTTAAAACAGTTAAATGTACATTCATTGGCCACTCTTTTGAGGTAGGGCCAGGGCCTTTTCTTTGAATATGGGTCTGCTGATTGAAGCTCCACATCTTCTTTCTTTCATAAACTATATCCATAATGTATGTCTGTCACTTCCAATTTGCGTTTCTTTAAGATGAAGAAAAAACTTAGGCACTTGCAAAGCAATTTGAATATAGAATCCTTCTAGACTGTGTTCCTCCCACATCTTTTATTCACCCACACCTAATTTGCCAGAAATGTGGTTTTTTTAGCGACTCGTCTTTATCAAGTGTTTCCTGAAACATATGTTAGTTTTCATTCAACCGGTTTTCTCTTTTCATACACAATATTTCATAGGTTTGCTTAATACTTAATTAAATCATATAACTGATTACAAGTACAACAGCCATAAACAAGTTTGGGGACAAACTAAAGTGGCTCTTCGTAAGCTGACAGCCCAACATCTCCCCTCTTGGGAGCAGAGGTATTTCAGTGCAGCACAGGGGGGCATGTGCCGGGGTATCTCACAGTCCAGATATTTTATGAGAAAGGGAGTGTCCTTAACCCCGTGAACTAGTTCAGTGGAGACTGGTTAAGACAGCCGCGATGGTGTTCACATTTTCACTTCAGGGGTCTGGGGACTCTAGTTTTGCCACCCATCCACTCTCCTCACCTCTGGAAAATCAAAACAGGTTCTCCTAATAGATCATACTCCCCTAATAATACCTTTATATTCTCTTTGTGTAAAGTAGACAGCTAGTGGGAACCCTGCTGTATAGCACAAGAAGCTCAGCTCAGGGCTCTGTGATGACATAGGTGGGAGGGAGGGAGGGAGGCCCAAGAGGGAGGGGATATAGGTATACATACAGCTGATTCACTTCATTGTACAGCAGACACTAATACAACGTTGTAAAACAGTTATACTCCAATTAAAAAAAAAAAGATTTAAGCATTAAAAAAATACCAGCATTATAGTATTTGGGAAAAAAAACCTCAATGCTGATAAATTAAGAAAATGATTATTCCAGATCCCATCTCTCAGAACTAAAACACTATAAACATTTTCGTGATGTCTCTCTCATCAAATAGTTTAGACATCTTGATATACACACCTATGGATAGAAATATATGTGTTCCGTTTTACGGGACAGGAGTGCGTGACGCACAATAGCTGTTGGGCACTTTGGGCCCTGATTACGATCATCTTTCAATGTCAATAAATGAAGTTCTACAGCATCATTTTTAATAGCTGCAGAATCATTCCATAGTACGTAAGTACCGTAGTTGAGTTACCTAATTCCCCATTGAAACAAATCAGCTGTTTTTTTTTTCTGTCCTGCTGTGAGCAGTGCTGAGGTGGACATCCTGGTGCACAGGCGTCTTCTCGTGCCTGCGTTACCATTCCTTGGGGTGGACGCCCAAGTGTAGAATTGCTGGGTCAGAGGGTTGAGCACGTTTTACATTCTGCTGCATCTCGCCGGGCGTGGCTCCACCTGGGCTGTGCCAGTGCACAGCTCCACCAGCAGTCGTGAGAGGGCTTTGCCCACACCCTCCCCGCCATCTGACCAGCAGAGCAAGCCTAGAAAACTAGGCTTCTGGTTTTTATTCAGATACCTTTGTTTGTAAGGTTGAGCACTTTTTACGTGGTTTTGTAATTCTTCCTCTGTGATCTGACGTTTATATTCCGTGTTCATTTTTCTAATTCCCTTTCTCTTTAGACTGGAGAGTTGAAGGCAGAGATCAGCAAACTACATAAAAAATTGTTTGAACAAGAAAAGAAGTTGCAAAACACCATGAAGCTGTTGCAGCTGAGCAAGAGCCAGGAGAAAGTCATCTTTGACCAGCGTGAGTAGCTGGGCGGCGGCCACCACGGCTGACCACTGCCTGCCTCTGAGGACTAAAACCCCAGCCCTGGGTTGTCCTCACACCTCCTGCTTATGGGCTTCATTTCATACTTCACCCATCCTGACCCGCCCAGACAGATGAATTCCCTTAACAGACCTCTGTGGAGGGGCCGCTCCGTGCCAGGGACTGTCACCTCCCTGGGGAGGCAGGTGTGTGGCGTGCAGTGATGGGAACATACACGTGTAGGGGCACAGGGAGCACTGAGGTGGGATGGGGAGGGGGTCGCTCTGTCCTGGGAGGTGCCTTCTTGGACGAAGAGACACCTGACCTGAGTCTTCAAGGAGGAGTCGGTGTTGGTCAGGTGGACGGGGGACACAGTGTGGGCAAGGGCAGAGGGACAGGGAGTGAGACTGCCTGTGAGGAAAGCCGACAGCAGCTCATGTTGCTGGAGTTGGAGCTGCCCGTGGCAGGTGGAGGTGGGAGGGGCCTGGGGCACCGGGGCCGCCGCGTGAGAGGCCTCAGGTGGGAGCCGCTCCAAGCGGACTGTCCATCGGCGTCGAGAAGGGCTTGCTGGCGGCCGGTCCAGGCAGGTGAGGAGGGCCTACGGCCGGGCGGTGGGATCCAGAGGAGGGCACCGATATGAGAAAGACACTCCTAGACAGACACGGAAACGCAAGGCCGGAGACATCCAATAACGCTTGTCAGGTGGCCCCAGCCCTGGCCCAGGGGCTTCAGAGGCGCAAACACCCTGCCCGCTTTCAGCCCCCGGCACCCGTGCCCTCAGGCGCGCGGCGGAGCCTCCTAGCAGCACAGGCCCCGCCAGGCCTTGGGTGGCCAGGCCCTTGACATCCCTGAATCACGAGGGGCCTTGTGGACCAGACCCGAGAAGGAGCCGTGGGGCTCACAGCGTCCGTCGTGTGTTAGGTCCCCTTGGCTGAGCACGGAGGGGCCGGGAGGCGGGGCGGGGCTGAAAGGTGGTGAGGAGGCGGCCCTGGCAGACCGGTGGGTGTCTGTGGGGTTCCACCTGGGGGTTCAAGCCACTGGCAGAGAAGAGGAGCGCTGGAGGCGGCGGGGTGCGGGGAGAGCCATCAAGGCCGTGCCTGAGGTAGTGTGGGCCAGGTGGGTCCGGCCCCGGGAGCGGCTCTTGAGGAGGTGGGAAGAGTGCTTCTGTACAGCCCCCAGGTCCAGGGAACACTGGCGCGCTTGGCGTTGGCGTTGCCCTGTAGCCGTTGTCCCAGGCAGTCACAGGGAGCATGAAGTTACCCCTGTTTGCAGGTGAGCGTATTTCGGAAGTAGGTTCAGATGGGTGAGTTACCACGGCAGGTGCAGAGGACAGAACCCAGCCCTGAGTCCCGGGCCGCTGAGGCTGCCATCGTCAGTGAGCGCGGCTCAGATCTCCGCTCTCCTGCGTGACCTGGAATAAATGACTTGAACTCTCTGAGCTTTAGATTCCTTATCTCTAACCGGAGACGGTAATTCCAGAGGACTCGGACTGGCCGGATGGGCCTGGATTTCTCATCACAGCTTCATAAAAAAGTGCCCCTGTTTTCTCCTCTGTAAAAGAGGGATGGTAGTGATACCTCAACTTTCTGGTACTCTTCCTGGGACAGAAGGGGTGCTCGATAAGTGATAGTTCTCTGACTCCTTTATTCCATGAGGTCAGACTGAATTCTGTGCACTCAGGTGGTGGCAAACCCTTAATAGTCAGAAAGACCTCAAACGTGTCGTAGCGTCTCCCGTGCTCAAGACGGTGCCCCCTCTCGGCATCTCCCTCCGAGGCCCGGCAGAGTTGGCGTGGGCTGAGGGGAGGGCTTGCCCAAGCTTGCACAGCTGGTGACTGAGCCAGGCCTGTGACTTGCCCCAAAGACCCCAAACCCCGCCAGCCTCCCAGGGTCTGCTCTGGCTCTAAGGGGCTGAGTGGAAGTTGGGTAGTGTCCCCTCCTCTCCCTTCCCCGCCTGGTGACGAGGAAGAGCAAGGGCCTGGGGCCGCTGCCTGCCTAGGCCAAGGCGAACACTCCAGCTCCTCCCAGAGTCCGCAGGGAGACGAGGGAAAGGGTGACCGTGAGACCCTCTCCACGTGACCTGGAACCGCCCACTTCACTTCCCGCCTGTAGATGGGAATCCCTGGGGGGTGTGCACTGAAGTCATAGCTGGCAAACCACCTGTCACCGCTGGACACCACTGAGGCTGGTGTCTTCCTTGCCAGTGCCCTGCTGAGGTGGGAAGAGCAGGTGCTGAGTCAGACAGACCTGGGCTCTAGTCACGCCTCTGCCTGGGCCCAGCCTTGATTTGGGACAAGCTCTTCCCCGCCTTGTCCCTCGGGCTTCTCATCTCAGTGGGAGTTTCTCTCTCTGAACGTGGGCAGTGCTGTTCAGAAGTGGGGCCCCTTCACACTTGCGCCAGGTGAGACTTAGCTCGTTCCGTACTTTTAGTACTGTTTTAACATTATTTTTAACCTCCACAGCCATGGTACCGAATCTTTTCCGGGTCACAGGCTCCTTGGCGAACCTCAGGAGAGGGGACCTCTCTCCCCAGAAGGATGCACGCATCCTTGTACACACAAAGATTTGCACATGGTTTCTGAGGATTTAGGACGCTCCAACACATAGCCTTGGGCCCAGCTTAAGAATGTCTGCCCTGCGGCGTGGGGCTGGGGAAGGGCACAGAGAGGCAGTGGGCACCTCTGAAATTCACTCTGCCCAGTTAAAAACAAAGCCCACACCATCTGTCCCCTCCCGCGGTGTCACAGATTGCAAACAGACTTCGTTACCTCCAGATGGGAATTTACGTGAGGCAAGAAATATTTTCTCAAGGCCACCACATGGCACCTATTCCGAATAAGCCATTGGGCAGCTGGGCCGTGTGTACCGACAGGGAGACTGTCTCAGCCTGGGGCCCCACTGGCCAAAGGCCCAGTTCCAGAAGCCTGTGTGTCCTCCCTGGGGGTAGCCGGAGTCCCTGGCCATCACCAAAGCCTGTTTAAGGTGGATCCCTTATCGGGCCAATCTCCCCTCAGTGGCGGCATTCCTGCTGCTGCTGGCGTTTGTTGGACAAGACACGGACTGAGGGAAGCAGCCACCTTACTTTACAGTTGCTGCCCTGAAAGCGGGCACCCCCCCACCCCGCCCCGTGGGTTCTGATGCGCTGGGGATCTGCCTCACGCAGCTCGGAGGGCATCAGATCACAGGGACCTGTGAGATCATCCCGCCCCGCCCGCTGCTGTCCAGGTAGAGTGTGCCTGGCCCAGGGGGCCACTGGAGGGCAGCTCAGGAGAGAGACACCCATGGTCTGGTCCTCCTCCCCGTCATCAGGCCCCCGCTCCGAGGACTGCTGTGCCCTCGACCCTCGACTTGGCCTTCACGTGTGGGTTTGCTTGGAGCGGGCGCACCCCCTTCCCAGCGCTGCTTCTCCGGGGGGCTGAGGGGCCCTAGTCAGGTGCAGGCCTCTCGCCTGCCCGGCACCACGAGCCCAGCCCGCAGAGGCGGGCCCTGGGGGTCCCACTGGCCCTGCAGAGCCTCAGTTTCCATCTATAACGTGGTGTCGCTCTCTCTGCCTTCTAGTATCGCTGAGGTTGTGGCTTAGCCTGGACTTGAGGAGGGGTCTCTGGTCCACCCTCTCTGATGGGTTATTTGATGCTGGGATGTGTGATGGGGCAGGTGGGGCCTTACACGTCTGGGTCTGGATGCTACAGGGCTGACCACACGCCTGAACCATGTGGGGCTTGGGGGCTCCTCCCTGCATTTGGCTTTTACACTGTCTTCCTGGGCATCTATGTCTAATCATCCCGTTCTTTGCTCTTTCCTTAGTGGTCGTTACACACAAAATCCTTCGGAAGGCCAGAGGAAACCTGGAGGTGATGCCCCTTTGAGAAAGCCATTTGGGGGATGGGAATGGGTGTGGGGCCGGCAATGACTTCTTTTGAAAAACGAAGTTGAAGGTGAAACCCGGTCACGTGTCCTCTGTCAGTTGTATTTTTCTGCCAGCAGTGCATGGAAAGTTTCGTTTCATCATATGCCGTGGTTTTGATGGTGGTTCTAATTACTGGGGTGCTGTTTCTTACCAGTGAGAAGTACAGCAAACGACGCCTGGCACGTAGTAGGCGTTTGATAAATATTTCATTATCATCTGGTTCTATAAATATTTACTGATCGAACAGTATGTCTTTGAAAGTAGTTTCAGAATAATAGCATTCTCACCATTAATTCTGTCAGTAATCTTACTCCAGAGACCCTCCGTGGGACCTAAAATTCTCATTTTTTTCCCCTCCCTTCTCCTAGCTTAGGCCCGGGAGTGCCCATCCTGGAACGTCCAGTCCCAGCAGGCCAGGCTCCTGAGGAGAACTTTCAGCCAATAAAGCTCGTGGTTCCCCACTTAGCTCGTCCTGTCTCTTTGTTACAAGCGTGGTTCCCGCTTATCGAGGGGAGAAGGGCTGTCTGGCCAAAGGAGACCTATCTTTCACCTTAAGATTGGCGTGGAGTTGTTGTCAGATAGGGTGGGAGCTTCCGGGTGCCGGGCCTCTCACGTCCGGGGCCGGCGCGGAGCTGAGGCATTACTCCCAGGCACGGGGTGGGCTCGCGTTCCCCCCGCCGCCTCCCCCGGATTTGCTTGGTGCTCAGCCGGCCCCGCAGCTGGAAGATGCTCATTAAACGACTCATTCAGCCTGGTGATGCCGTTATCTTGTGCAGAGCCTAGAGCCCGGGACAGCCTGGGGGTCTTGGGACTGGCGTGGCCCTCAGAGGTCGCCTGAGCTTTGGGCTGAGCCACCCAGTGTCCAGAGAGGAACGACGCCACGTGGCGTGGCCAGGGTGCCTGGGGCGCCCTCGGCACTGCACAGTGACGGCACGGTGACGTCCGGAGCAGCGCCCAGCGGGGGTGCCGTGCCCAGCGTGGGAAAGACCCAGCGAGGCCTGGGGCGGGGACTCGGCATCGCAGTGTCCTGACGGTGGTGGTGGTCTTTCCTCCAGGTGCACTGTGCTGCACCTGGTGCATTTGCCACACCTGAGCTGCATTTGTCCTGCCCAAGCTTCACAGTGTCCCTGAGAAGTGAACAGGGTAGCGCTTGGCCCCGGGTTCACATGAGCCTGCAGACTGGCCCAGGGCACCCCAAGAGGCACTGACCGAGGGGGGCTCCCCGGCTATGCCCTGACGCGACGCTGCACGCCCAGCTCTGCTCTCTCTGCCTCACGGCCCCGTGCCCACCACCTCGGAGCCACTGAGCAGCCAGGCAGCGGGGCCTCGTTTGTCAGCCCACAGCTGGGAGCATTTTGAACCCTGACTGGGTCTCTGTCCCTCTTCCTGCCCTCGTCCTGGGCCTTTCTGCATCCACCCTGGTTTGCTCTCCCTATGCATCACTCGTGCTGACATTCTGCCCTCTGTCCACCGCCTCCTGTCCGTCAGCCTGCTCACTCCCTTGTCCCCCCTCTGCTTGGACCGCTTGGAGATCCTCGTCTCTGCTCCCTTTACCTCTGTCTCTGGCCACAGGCTCCTTTCTGTGGTTCCTTTTCCTTTCCCAGCTGGTACCT
Organism: Neophocaena asiaeorientalis asiaeorientalis; assembly: GCF_003031525.2. NCBI lineage: Eukaryota > Metazoa > Chordata > Mammalia > Artiodactyla > Phocoenidae > Neophocaena > Neophocaena asiaeorientalis. The sequence goes on along the minus strand of NW_020175018.1, from coordinate 6,502,404 downwards.
CCTTGGTCCTGCAGCAGACCAGGTGTAGAGAGGAAGCGGGTCTGACCACCGTGCCGTCCCACCCTCACCCCTAACAAGTCCCCGGGGCCCCGGTCTGCTCCTCGCCTCGCCCCCTTGCCTCCGCGCTCCAGGCAGACTGCGTTGACTCCAGCTCCGGGGAGCGTCCCAGCCTCGGCCCGGGATGCTCCCTCTCTGGAATGCTCTCCCACCATTTGCTTGCCGAGGCAGCTTCGAGTGGTCCTTCAAGAATCTGCCCCCACCGTGGGGTTGCGGAGTGACGTGGCGCCATCGCTCAGTCCGGCACGGTCTGTGGGCTCCCCACCCCACCCCCGTGACCTCCCTGGAGGTGGGGACTCTGGGGAGGTCAGGACCACTCCCGTGTTCACCGGACAGCCGAGTGACCCGTCCAAGGTCCTTAGCTTATGAGTGGTTGGTAGGGCCGGGCCTTGACCCCTCCTGTCCTTCCAAACCCCGACCCGCTCTGCGCTGCTGCCCCTGCAGCTCCCGAGACGCGACGGTGACCTGAGGTGATGTGATTGCATCAGCTGGCGGCAGGGGGCGTAGGGGAGCAGAGGCCGGGCTGGGAGTCGGCCTGGGCCTGTCATCCCAGGGCCGCACCTCTCCTCCTCTTACCCATCAAGTGACGGGTGGGTACGTGGTCAGTAAGGACCTTCTGCGCTTGGGTTCCTGTCATGGCGCTGCGGAGGGAGCGGGAGGCCGGGATCCAGACCCGAGTGGGTCTGGACGCTTCTGTTCCAGGTCTCTACACCTGTGAATGGGGATTACCTTTCAGCCCAGACCTGCTCACACCGAGTGAACCTGTGTAATTTGGAAAATAGCTGAACAAGAGCCTTTCCAAAAATCTGTGACTCTTCTTCAGTGGCTAGTCTCAAGTGAGTTTTGGAAGCACTGTTTTAAGTTCCCATGGTTGATGTGCACAAACGCAGGAGTGTAAGTGGGGGGTAGGGGTGGAGTTGGGGGTTAGGTGGTGTAGTGCAGTGGTTAGCGCTCAGGCTAGCCTTGGAAGCCAGACCCCGATTCAGATGCACCCACAGTTAGTGCCTGCTTCACTGCTAGTTCTGAGTATATTGCCTGGCACGTGATTGGCCTGTGGGAGCTGGAAAGGCTGTGAGGGGAGACCATGGTTCATCCCGGCCCATTGGGTGGTAAACCCAGGATGCCTGAGAGCAGGGGCTTCTGGGAATACAGCCGGCCATTTGCTTTCGTCACCCACAGCTTTTCAGGAACACAGTAATCCAAAGCAAAGTGTATTTTTATCCCCCAGTTTGGAATCGAGTAAAAATATTCCCAGCCTTGGGCTAGTGAAGGCCCGCCCTCCTCTGGGAGGTAGAGGAGCGAGCAGCCCGACGTGCCTGGGCTGGATTAGGGCCAGGAACAAACTCCACAGATAAAGATAATTTGGACCCTCCGGGAAAGTTCCATCATCCCTGGTGAGTTAATTTTACCAGCAGCTGAATTCTGGAGGCTCTGAAGCCCTAATCAGAACTGGTGTCAGTTTCCCCCTTGGTGAAATTAACCACCACGTGTGCCTGAGGAGCCACCTGAGAGAAGCAGCTGCAGGGGCTAAATACCCAAGGAGGAGGGGGAGAGAGGCACCAGCCCTCTGCCCCTGGGCCCGCTCGCCCCCCACAGGCTGGCGCCCACCTGATTAGTGGTAGCCACACTGGGCATCGATCGCCTCGTTTATCTGTACCACCTGCCCGTTTTACAAGTGAGAAAACTGAGGGGTGGAGCGTCACCTGAGCACGTGCTGGAGCCAGAATTTGAACCCGAGTCTGTTGAAACCTGTTCTCGAAATGATCCTGTCCTTTGAATTATACAGGGTCTCGCTGAAACGCTGTCTCTTCCGAAACCTGCAGCCCTTCCCTGCGTTTCAACCCAAGTATTCTCTCTCTGCCCTTTGCACCAAGAGGTCTTTGGGTGACCAGAGCTGGAGCCCAGAGACACACAATTGAATTCTCCGCCACAGCAGCCCTGAGAACTGCCTGTAAATGGGGCCGTGGACGGGAGGAAGAGTGATCTTGTTAATAAGTTCTCCGCAGTGTGGAGCAGAGAAACCTGCCTGGGGGCTCCCGACCCTGCCAAATTGCCTCTTCACTCTTGGCCATATTTTAAGTCTAACTCCAAAATTCAATTATCGAAATCACTCATCCCGTCTCCAGAGGAGCCCAGGACACTGCCTTGGGGCCAGTCGTGTTTACCTCTTGCCAGATGGGGCCTTCCCAGCTCACTCTGCTGGGCGCCAGGTGGGGTGGGTGTGGGCGGACCCAGAGGCCCAGGGTCTTGCTGTGGCCCTTGGGGCTCCTAATAGAACCTGCTTCCATTTCCTCATCTGCAAGATGATGATGGGGAAGGATAAAGATTTATAACGGCTGGGAGGCCCCGGACATTGGCCAAATCACTGGGGTCGGCTTGTTCGTTCACGTTCATCTCCGTGAAGGTCCTGCCTCTGGCCAGCAGCGTGTGCTGAAGGCGTCCTTGACACCTCCTTCTCCCTCACCTGCTGTGTCTCATCCACGACCGTGGCCTCACTATCCACTCTACCTCTCAAGGCCATTCCTCACTCATTTCCAGATGGTCCACCTTGGACCATCGTCTCTCACCTGGACCACTTGCTGCAATGGCTTCCCAGCTGGCCTCCCCACATCCACCCCTACCCTCTGCAAATGTCCCCACCCACAGCTAGAGCTCAAAATGTAAAGCTGATCCTATTATCTTCTTGGTTTTAAAATGTTGAATGCTTTCCATTGCACTTAGCATCGCCTGCAGGTCCTGGCTGTGCTGAGCCCTGCCCATTCCTCCTTCCCCACAAGCCGCCTGCCCTCTCAGCTCCCCATGCTCCAGTTTCATAGGGCGTTCCTCTCTCCAGCCACAGGGCCTTTGCACATGCTGCCCCCTGCCTAGCACGCCCCCGTCTACTTCCCTGGCTTCTCTTGTTTCTCTTGCTAGTTGCCTCGGAGCCTAGTCAGAGGATTTTTTCCGATCAGGAGCCCCTATCATTCACTCTCACATATGATGATTCCCCCTCTCTGGCACGTGGCCACAGTTGTGGCTTTGGATTGTGTGAGTGTGATTTTGGGGGGGCTTATGCCCCCCTCCCCCCCATCACTAGCTGGGAGGGCATAAAGGCACAGACCCCGTGTGATTTGCTCACCACTCTGGCCCCAGTGCCAGCCACAGGCCAGCAAATATATTCATTCACTCACCAGACATTCCCAAAACTTCTTCCAGAAGGACTCAGATGGATGGGGAGAACAGGCAAGTAATGAGGCCAATAGGGAAGGCTTGTTCAGGGGCTCCCGTGAGCTGGGCAGGCATTGTAACGTTATCACAAGCCATCATGCGAAACCCTATGGGGGAGATGCTGCTTTTCTCAGATGAAGGACCGACTGGGTCACAGAGTGACCTGCCCAAGATCACACGGCCAGTCGGCCATGGAGCTGGATTCAGACGGAGGCCAGCAGGCTGCAGAGCCCAGGGCCCCACCACGGTGCTACGTGCAAGCACAGTTCAGCATGGTAAGTACAAGGTGGCTCAGGTGGGCTGGGGTGTGATCCTCACTGGCAAGGTGTCCAGAAGTTTCCTGCCTCCAGTTCCAAATCCCGCTTGGCCTCAGCCTCTCCATCCTGAACAGGAGACGCGGAGCTCACCCCTCTAGCCTCCGTCCAGGTTTCCCAGGGCCCTTTCAGCTCACTCATTTTGACCCCATCCTTGGAGAAGCGGTTACCCGCACCTGACCCCAGAGGGCAGCACTGGGCCTGGTGAGCCCCTCTCCTACTGGATCACGACGTGAGTAAAACCACACAGTGTTTTCACTGGCCACCTTCCCACACGCTCCTCTCTCAAACGCTGGAGTCACGTCGTTTTTAACAGGCATTCACATGAGAGCATAATTACAGGTTTTCAGCTTTTAAAAGATCCTCTGTTTGTATTTTCTTCTTCCAAACAGAACAACGTGTGGCCCCAGCACATTTGTGGCGCTGGATGCCGGTGACGGCAGACGGCAGGGAAGAAAGAGAAATGGCCGTCCTGGCTCCAGAATGACGGCGGGGTCGGGGGTCATGACACGGGAAACCAGATCCTGAGGCTCTTTGGCTGCAGAAGCCAATGGTTGGAAGCCTGAGTGTGTGTGTGTGTTTTCTCTTCTTCTCTTTTTCTTCCCCTCTTGCAGCCTCAGTTTTCTTCTCTGCAAAATGGGCAAACTATGATTTTGGCTTCCATTTCACCACAGTTCTCTTGGCAAAGGTCGCTTTATTTTGATGACACTGGTGTTTCTGGTAATTCAGGGTCCCCTCACATTCTCCCCCTAGAGTATTCAGAGAACCTCGCTGATGCTGTGGTCTCTGCCTGCAGGCAAGACCATTTCTCGGGGGGTCGGGGCTGGACTCTCAGCATAGGAAGGGTTTCAGAGACTTTTTTTTTTTTTTTGCGGTACGCGGGCCTCTCACCGTTGTGGCCTCTCCCGTTGCGGAGCACAGGCTCCGGATGCGCAGGCTCAGCGGCCATGGCTCACGGGCCCAGCTGCTCCACGGCATGTGGGATCTTCCCGGGCCGGGGCACGAACCCGTGTCCCCTGCACCGGCAGGCGGACTCTCAACCACTGCGCCACCAGGGAAGTCCAGAGACATTTGTTTTTAATCAAATTCACCATCTTCCGTCACTCACCTTCGACCAGAGCTGGTGGGTGAGAGGCCAGCACCCCATTATGTTACGTCATGTAAACGATAACAACAGGGACACCTGGAAAAAGGCCTTGCAGGTGGGCAGGGAAGATGCCCTGTGTGCTGTGGGCGAGTGGCGAAGGCCGGCTGGGAACTTGTGGGGACAGACGGCTTGGAGAGGTTGACGAGGCCTCAGGTGCCAGCAGCCCCAGGCAGGCGGGCATCCTGGGAGCAGCAGGGCTCCCGGGAGGGTGTCAGGGCAAAGGCCAGAATGGCAGGGAGGGAAAGCGCAGGGGGGCAGTCAGGGGACAAGATGAAGCTGCTGGGAGGATCCAGGCCAGGGCCAGGCACAGGGCGGCGAGGTGGATTCGAGACTCTTAGGAGGACTTGGGGAGCTGTGTGTGTGCGCGGGTGTCAGGCTGTGCGAACATGCGTGCGTGCTGTCAGTGAGCGTGAGGGAGAGAAGTCTGGGTCTGGCTCCGCAGTGGGGAGGGTGTTCACGCCGCCTGTGTCCTTCAAAGTAGGCAGAGGGTTATGGGGGCGAGGTGTAGGGGAGGGGCGCTCCAGGCAGAGGGAACAGCCTGTGCAAAGGCACAGAGGCCACCAGGAGACCCGTGATGGTGACTCGAGGCCAGGGAGTCAAGCGAGAAGTTGTACACAGGATGCCCGGAGTTGGGGCCTTTTATTTTGTGGCCTTGGGGAAACAGTGGTGATGGTTGCAGTGAGAGGAGAGAGAAAGCCCAGGGAAAGGGGGACAGGCAGGAAGAAAAAAGCTGGAAACAAGGCTGGTGGGAGACTCAGACCATCTCCAGGCAAGGGAGCCACGGCTCTGGGGACACGGGATCCCGCTCTCTTCTTGCTGCTGCTGCAGGAAGCCTGGTGCAGGGGCAGTGGGGAGGAGACCCGCCTGGAGGTGGCCTCCCGGGGACCAGCTGGGACTCTTGTTTCATCTGCTGACTCTGCATCTCGCCCTAGAGTGACCCGGTGACCCGAGGGTGGCAGGACCACGCATTTGTGTAGGAAGGACCCGGGATTCAGCCCCACAACTACCAGCTGACCTCGGGGAGGGGTCTGAACGCTCCCGGCCTCAGTTTCTTATCTTTAAGGTGGGAGTAATATGCATCCCTTTCCCCCCAAATCGCTTCCTCCCTTGGGGGCTCCCTGTCTTTGAGATCAGCTCCCTTGACCCCCTAGATACTTCAGTCTCCCCAGAAGGATGTCCTCTCACTGCCTCTCACCAGCCCACCCAGCCTCCATCCTCTCCTCTCCATCCGCCTCCTCCTTACTGGCCTGGGTCCTCACAGGTCTCCCTGTCTCCTGCCCCTGCCTGTCCCGTCCGGTCTCTGTGCACAGCCCAGGTGAGCCTGTCAACCACAAGCCCCATCATTTCACTCCCTGCTTGCACACACCCTCCCAAGACCGCGTGCCCCTTCCCCCTCGGCATGCAAGCTCTCCCTGGTCGGACCCTGGCCTTCATCTCCAGTATCTTTGGATGTTAACCCCACTCCCACCCATGAGGGCCAGACTTGCCACACTCCTCATAGGCCCTGAAGGCACCTCCTGTTCTCTGCAGCTCTGGACTTTGCACATGTATCTCCCACATCCTCAGCCTGACTCACTCCACTCATCCTTAAAGACTCATCTCAGCCGTCACCTCTGGGTCTCCATCTTTAAGCCTCAGTTTATCCCCCTATAAAATGGGCATGATCTTATTTGCCCCTTGGAACCGGAGACAGATTTAGGGTTTTTTTGTTTGTTTGTTTTTGTTTTTTTGCGGTACGCAGGCCTCTCACTGCTGTGGCCTCTCCCGTTGCGGAGCACAGGCTCCGGATGCGCAGGCTCAGCGGCCATGGCTCACAGGCCCAGCCGCTCCGCGGCATGTGGGATCTTCCCGGACCGGGGCACAAACCCGTGTCCCCTGCCTCGGCAGGTGGACTCTCCACCACTGCGCCCCCAGGGAAGCCCAGATTTAGGGTTTTAATTGACTACAATCAGCTAAGTTAACTGAGACCAAAGAAGAAGGGACCTCAAATGCTAGTGGTACCTTGGCTGCATTAATAGAGGTATAGAGTCCAGACAAGGTTGGTGAATAGTCTTGCTTTGTCCATGATTGCCATACTGCACTGAGAGCCTTGAGATCATTTCCCATGACTTGCTTTTGGAGGGATATTGACCAAGTAGGTTATCTCATTGATATTTTCACCCTGGTTCACTGAATGTGTTTTCCATTCATCAAGCATGTATATGCCACGCTCTACACATATATTGTCACACTTAATCCTACAAACTGTCATGTCCTTTTGCAGACGAGGAGGAGCTCACCGTCTGTTTGGTATTGTAATAATGAAATAATAATGTAATAATGAAATAATGAAATAACGCCCATGGCAGGCAGAACAGTGTCCCCCAGAGATGTCCAGTCTCTAATCCCCAGAACTTGTGAATACTTACATTACATGGCAAAAGGGAATTTACAGATGTGCTTAATGTTAAAAACTTTGAGCTGGGGAGGGTATCCTGGATTATCCAGGTGGGACACGCTAATTACACGAGTCCTTGAAAGAGGAGAACCGTTCCCAGCCACGGTCAGAGAGGCGTGACAACAGAGAAGGGGTCAGAGAGAGGCTGGCTTTGAAGGTGGAGGGAAGCGGCCACGAGTCAAGGAGTGCAGGCGACGTGGAGGAGCTGGAAAAGGCAAGGAAGCAGATCGCTCCTAGAAACTCCAGAAAGGGACACAGTCCTTGATTTTAGCCCAATTGGAGCCAGGTCAGACTCCTGACCTATAGAACCAGAGGAGAATAAATTTGTCTTAAGCCACTAAGTTTGTTGTGCTTTGTTATAGCAGCAATAGGAATCTACTAAAATGCTTTAAGTAGAATAGATATGATCATATGAATTTAGAGATCGCGTGCCATATGCATGCAGTAGTGTAAGTTCCTAATGACAGGGCCCTTCCAATAGGTAGCCTGGGGGAATGGGCTCCCCGTGGTCCCTAGGGATGTGGTTGCAGAAGTGCCATTGGGGATGTCAGAGAGGGGATTCCTGCCTACATGGGCAGGTGCTTGGACAAAGGGCCTCCTCTGAAGAGCCTCCGGAGAGCAGAGCCACAGCCAAGCGGCCCTGGGCTGAGATGATGGCTCTCCCGGCCGGCTAGGAGGCCTCTTTGCCACCACCCACAGCGTCCTCCCCTTAGGTGATTTATTATATATGCTTCCAGGACTCCATTACTTCAGAACGCTTCCATGTGATGCATTGACGGAATTATTGAAATGTGTGATTACAGTGTGCATTGTAGTATAAAACAAGTCTATTATATTCATTTGATGGAACTGCGCTCCATAATACCTATTCTAATATAAAAGACTCTGCCATTAGAGTGTTATATTGGGTGGTGATAATTGTCCGTCTTCACCCGGTTCCCGCGCTTTCTTCATGATGGTGCTGCCGGCGTGAAATCAGGATACCCGAGCTTCCGAGTTGGGAGGGCAATTTGGGGTCCTTTGGTCCAACCCTCCTTTAGACAGATGGGGAGGGTGGATCCTTGATGGATGAGGCGATCCATGCAAGGTCCAGACCTGGCAATGCCAGCATCTCCCGTCCCAGCCGTCATCCTGCCCGTGGTCCCCAAATACCTTCTGGGGGAATTGGAACCCCTTCTGAAGGAATCTCATATACAAGCAGACCGAGGGGTCAGCTCTGCGGGAAGCCGGGATGGGCTACCCTGGGTCCTGACCACTTCGGAAGCCTGCTACACCTCCAAGCCCCTCTCTGAGGCCTCTCCACAAAATACTGGGGCTCCAGAGGACCCCCTTTTGCAAACCAGTGGCCCCACGCCTTCTTTGTCCAGATGGGGAAGTGCTTGCCAGAGATCATATCCCAAACTGGGCAAGGCTGGGATCAGCGCTCACGTCCTCTCACTGGTGCTCAGACCCCTTCTCAACACTCAATCATGGGCACTTGCTAATTATCCAGTTGGGGGGCCCAGCCCTAGGGGCTGAGCTGTGGTGGGTCTGTGGGGAGATGCAGGAATCCCTAAAGGGCACGAGTTAAGACGGCTTCCTCCCGGTCAGCCCTGACGGAGGCCTGTTCTCTGCGCGGTTGTCACCCTTCCATAGATACTCAGAGCTCCTTCTGTTCAGTAGCCGCTCTTCTGGGCCCTGGGGACACACAGTGGACAAAACAAAGACGTCTGCTTAGATTCTAGCTGTGAGAGAGCAGGACAGATGAGCAAAGCACCCCGTCTCTCCCAGGGTGAACATGCTACATCCCAGAGGGAGGGGCGCGGGCGGCTGGATTTCACCCGCAGATGCAGACGCAGGGAGAGGTCCTGTAAGCAGGGCTGGAGGAAGATGAGGGAGGAGGGAGGGAGCGGTTATCGGGGTAAGGCTCTCCCAGGCCCAGGTGACAGCTGCTGGAGCAATGCCCGGAGATGCCCGAGGAGCAGTGAGGGGGCACTTGGATGGGGGGTGGCGAATGGCATGAGATGAGCTCAGAGGACAGCAGGGCCCGGGAGGGGTTGGCCGTGACTCTGTGAGGTGGGCACATGGTGCAGGGTCTGCGGGGGAGGAGGGCTCGCTCCGACTTAGGCTTTTACAGCATCGCTCTGGCCACTGGGCCTGGAGGCTTGACCCGCCTCTGGTCCAACGCTCTGGTTTTCCCACACAGCCAGGGTGTGGCCACCCAGCGAGAATATTGGAGAAAGGAGGAGACCACTTGGCGTCCTGCCTGCTGCGTGTTGGATAACAGAATTTGCCCTTTCTCCTTCAGAGTGCTGCCATCGTGACAACGGGGTGTTCCCATCATCATCGTCCTTGTTGCCTGAGCCTCCATTTTTGAGATGTTTTAAGTATGTTCTCTCCCCATTAAGTCTCCCAGCAACAGTCCTGTGAATTAAGCTTCATCTCCTTTTATTTTGTACTCGAAGAAGCTGTTCAGGGAGGAGAGGAGAACAGCCCGAGGTCACAGAGCAGGTCAGCGTGACCAGGACGGCCCAGAGGCAAGCTTACTTCTTGCCCTTGCTTCTCACTAAAGGGGGATCCCTGGGAGGGTCACCCTCAGGCCACTTGGATTCTAGCAGTGAGAGGACATCCATCCCAGGCAGGTACACGTTATAGTGTGATCCGGGCAGAGTCACACACAGTCACCTTTGTCCCCTGGGGACTCTTGTCTTCCCACTGGAGCTGCCAAGGGATCTCTTCCACTCCCAGGAGTCCGCGGGCGTGGAAATGTGCCATTCAAAGGGGTAGGGGGTGGTAGCAGGTATTTGCTGAGCTCTCAGTGAAGGTGCAAAAGCTGTCCCACTCCCTGCGTCTCCTGGACCTGTGCAGTAGCATGTTGGGAACAGAGAAAGGGAAAATGCTGCCTCCCAGTCCCCCGGGCATCTGCCTCGTCACTGGGCTCTCAAGCCACCTGACTTAGGCTCGTGGTCCCTCCGCCTCTGCTTGCGGCATAGAGGTGCACAGTGGCCAGATCCCAGCCTGTCTCTGCCCACGGAGGCTCCCTTCACAAAAGCCCTCCCGGCCATGTGATTAACTCGTGCCAGTAAACTCCTCAGATTCACTGGAAGAAACAGATGCTGAAGCTTTCTTTGCAAAGCTCTACGCGTATAATCTCAGTTCTTACAACATCTATATGTAGTTGGTTTTAATCCCCCCATTTTGCAGAGGAGGAAATAAATCTGTGCGGTTCATTCACTTGCCCAGGGTCACGTACCCAGCAAATCAAGGAGCTGGTCACGCTGCCATGTCAGGAATGTTGGCTGAACTGTGGACCAGAGGTGTGGCACGTTGGGCTGGCTGATTTGGAACCCTTAACAGGCCATCGGAGCCCGTTATTCGAATCCAGCGACTTCTTCTTTACACTGACCGTCATCAAAGGCCACTGTTAACAGGAGCCTGCATCTTCCTTTGTGCATCTGAAAAAGTTCCATCTCAAAGCCATCACCGTGCAGTGACCATGGAGCAGTCAATTGGAATTAAATCAGGAGCCGGGAACGGGGAGAAGGAGAAGGTCATCTTTTGAAATGACAAAGAGGTGCTGTTCTCTCAGTTGGGTAGGCGTGGCTTTGGTAGCACCAACTGGGCTGCAAATTTTAATTCTAATCTCTGCAGCTGCTAATGGCTTGTCACTTGGAGAATAGACACTAATTGACAAGCAACTAAATAAATAATGCGTAACATGAAAGCAAACACAAGCTGTAAGGGAGAAGAAAAAATAGCAAAAAGGATGCAATTAAAAGTGCAAAGGTGGAAAAAAAAAAAAAAAAGTGCAAAGGTGGGGTGGGGGAGTTGAAGGGGGTTTTCTGCACTCCATCAGGGTGACATCAAAAGGCTTTCATGATATTTGTTTTATGGTGAAGGTACAGTTTGGAGTCACCTGAGCTCTTCTCCCCATGCCGCCTTGCCGGAGATCAGAGGCGGTGCAGTGAGGGGAGGGGAACAGATTCTTCAGAAGGACTTGGAGAAGCACAGGCAGCCCCAGTGGGGTGATGTGCCAGCCGCTGTCTTACAGGAGGACAGGCTGAGGCCCAGAGATGGAATGGGCACAACCAAGGTCACACAGCGCGTCCCTGGGGGTGTGTGGCCTCTGGTGTGGGTGGGGCTGTGTCCCCCCAGAAAGATACTTTGATGTCCTAACCCCAGTATCTCAGAATGTGACCTTAGTGGAAACAGAGTCGTTGCATCTTATGTAACTAAGATGAGGTCATACTGGAGGGGGGTAGGCCCTTAACTCAAGGAAACTGGTGTCCTTATGAGCAGAGGTGAGAGAGACACGGGGGGAAACACCAAGCGAAGACACAGTGACACACAGAGAAAGCCATGTGACAACAGAGGCAGAGGCTGGAGTGAGGCAGCTGTGAGTAAGGAAGGCTGAGGATTGCCGGCCACACCAGAAACGGGGAACGGATGGCAGGGAAGGATTCTACCCAGAGCGTCGTAGGGAGCCTGGCCCGGATGATGCCTTGATTTTGGACATCTGACCTCCAGAATTGTGAGAGGAGAAATCTCTGCTGTTTTAAGCCACCCAGTTGGTGGTATCTTGTTACAGTGGCCCTCTGGGCCTGTGCTCACGCTACACACTCGGCCAGAGTGACACGTGTAGACACATGTCCCCAGTCTCGGCTCAATCACGGCCTCTGAGATTCCCCTGGCTTATTCCACCCAGTTATCCCCTGATCACCGTATAGCCATGTCAGGTCATCTGTGTTCCCCAATTGTAATTTTTTGTATAGTTCTTGCTACCTAGACTATAAGAACCAACTCAAATCACAATTCAGTTTGTTCGAGCACATCCTGAGCTTTTGAACAAGATAGGCCTGAATCTTCCAGCCTCCCAGGTGGTCACCCTCTGGCCTCACCCCCATCGTCTTTCCTATCACTCCCTCCAGCCCAGCCCCCCTGCCCCTTTGCTTTTCCCCCAAACATGCCTGGCGTGCTCCCACCTCAAAGTTTGGGTGCTCTGTCTGCCTGGAATGCCCTTCCCCAGCCTCTGTGTGGATTATTCCCTCACCTCCTTAGAGACTTTGCTCAGATGTCCCCTATCAGTGGGGCCTACGCTGACCCCTATACGATCACAACCTGCACCCTGCGCTCCAGCTCCCACTTAGCCGGCCTGAAGGAATAACCTAAATGCACAGAAATAGCGATCTGGCTAAATAAATGATGATAATCTGTCATGTGGATTTATAGTCATTGACATGAAAAGCTATCCATGACATGTGTGTTGTACTTATTGTTTGTTGTCTATATTCCCTTCATAGTCTGTAAACTCCTTGAGAGCAGGGACCTTGTCTGTTTTGCTCATTTGAATGGCACCTAGTATGCACTCAGAAAACACTTGTTGGGTGAACGACGCTCCCCTGGGGAGACTGATACGTGGAGCTTAAAGGGCTCACAATATCACAGGGGACAACGTAAGCTAACAACTCCAACTCAGGTGCCACATACACCAATAGATTGAATGGCATGGCCGAGGGGGTGGGTGAGTCCCTCTTTCTGGGGTGGCCAGAGGCCTTCGGTGGAGGTGTGGTCTGAGATGAGTAGGTAGGTGGTGGTAGGAGGGTCTGGCTGAGGCAACCAGTGTGCAGAAGTGTGGCAAGGTCTGGTCCCCACGCTGCTGTGGACACGTGGTGAGGTGAGGCTGTGTGTGACAGACACTGTTGTGGGAGATGAGCTGGAGGAAGTGTGGGCTGGAGCCTGGAGGGCCTGGTATACCAGCCTCCTACTCGTGGCTCCCTCCTCCGGAAGGGGGAAGGGACAAGCAGGCAGGGACATTTCTGGGTTTCAGAACATCCACTTTTAGCCCCTTAGCCCGTGGTGTTTGGCATCACTGACAAGAGGCAGTTCCTGGACACATCAGGCTGGGCTCCTGTTTTCTTCCAGCTCTACAAGCTAATCTATGCCTGTCAGACCCCCTAGGGCAGCAAGTGACAGAAACCCCATTCAGAACAATTTGGACCACAAAGGAGGCTTATTGTCTGTGTGCCCAGCTGGGAGGCCACAGGTGGAGCCGGCCTGGGGAAGAGCTGGAACCAGGGACTCACACAACTTAGCTTCACCGTATCTCTGTGTCTGACCCCCTCCCTGCTGGGTGAGCTGCAGGTGGGGGACTGGGCCACAGCCGCTTTCTGGCTCACGCCTTCTCAGCTTCATAACCAGAGAGGAAAACGCTCTCACCCAGCAGCTGTGGTGAGAAAAATCCCAGGGAAGCCCCTGATTGGCTTGAATTGAGTCATGGGGTCACCTTGTGAGCAGTCCCCGTGGCTGAGAGGAGGGTCCCAGATGAAGTGAGCTCCTCTCATTTGGGTTCCTGGCTAGCATATGGGGTAGGGAGGTCGGATGGGGGAGCAGACCCCCAAACAAGCAGATGAGTTTACCAGGAGAAGGGAGAAGGGGTAAGGGGCAGACTAAAACTGGAATCCGGCAGGACCTGTCCTGTCAGCATCTGGGTCTCAATCACAGGTCTTCAAGTGGAAATTTATAACCATCACCATTTCAGTTTCAGGATGAAGTGGAAGAGCTGTCAGATTTGGAGTTGGAGCCTGGATTGAAATCCTTTTTTCCAACATGTCCGAGTAATGCCTCCTTTTTGAGTGTCAGTTTCCTCACCTGTAAAATGAGATGGCAGGCCCTGCTTCAGAGGGTTTTTGTAGGGTCAGTGAGACATGCACGGGGAAGCACATCATAAACTCTTGAGGGCTGTGCGTTTACAAGGCCAGCACCTCAGTATCACCCCTTCCATCGATCCTGGGACGAGGGAGGGATGAGCTCATGGAACCACAGACAGCGGGGCGGGTAGGGGCCCTCAGGAGTGGGTTCGTGGAATGTGTTCACCTCTCAGCAGGGAAACTGAGGCCCAGGAAGGGAGCAGCTCATCTGAGGCCCCTGGTTCTCGGGCTTTCGGGTCTGACACAGCCCCGGGAAGGGAGCAGCTCATCTGAGGCCCCTGGTTCTCGGGCTTTCGGGTCTGACACAGCCCCGGGAAGGGAGAGCCGATGCGACAAACGGGTGCTGAGGCGAGTGCCTGGCATAAAACGAAATTGCTTATCAGAGAAATAATGCTAAAGGTAAAATAAATTAGACCACACTGACTTCGTAATTTTAAAAATTAATTAAGAATAAAAAGAAGATGCATCTCGAAGGAAGGGAGAAGTCTAATTTCGACAGACAGTAATTAATTCCTCTATTCAGGGATTCACGAACGGCCTGAAGTACAAATTGCTCCTTCACAGGACCTGAAACTCCCTGGGGGCCGTCTCAAGGCAATGCTGGGGGCTGAGGGTCCATCACTCCCTGGGGGCCGTCTCAAGGCAATGCTGGGGGCTGAGGGTCCATCACAGGGAGGCCACTTCTAGGGACCAGTGTCTGGGACCCCAAGACTGACTCCTGACGGTACTGCTCCGACGATTGGAATGGTGGCCCCGGGGGGAGTGACGGCGGGGCTCCCTCCCCCATCATGCCTCGGGCAGGCATGTGGGCCCTTGGCACTGAGTACCCTCTGGGTGCTGGGGCCGGGCCTGGGGTCGAGTGCTGAGTGCCCACCTGGAATTTGACAGAGCCTTTGCCCTCGCTGAACTCACAGTCAGATGGTACCATCCTTATAACACGGGCTACATGGGGGCCAGGATTGGGGAGGGAGGGCGGCTGGGAGGACACGGAGGCAGGAGGAGGCACCTTCTGAATGAGTCTGCGATGATTAGGAGGAGAAACAGCATGGCCTCTGGGAGCTGCTAGAAAGTGACCTTCTGGAGGTCATGCCACTAACACAGGATGCTCGTGGTAGAGCTGCAGCGAGAGCCCAGGCCTGCCCTTCCCTAGCGCAGACCCTGGTGTAATGAGAGGTAGTGAATAAGTCCAGCTGGACGGGGGCGCCCGATGAGAAGTCGTGAACGTGGAGCAATGCCATCCCTTCTCCGACGTGAGCTCCACTTCCTGGCTTGGAGGATGGGCACTGGCTCTAGGATCTCTCTGGTGGGTCCTCTCTGGCCTCTATCTCCTCTCGTGCCCCCTCCCCTTGCAGATGGGACAGATGGGGGGCCTTAATTATGCAGATGCAAGGTCAGGAAGCGCCTGATTCTCGGGGGTTAGGGTGGAAGGCAGCCTTCTGGGGCTGGGGGGCTGAGAGGGAGGGGCTTATGCACATAAGGAGGGCGGAGCCTTCTAGAAGGACATGGCTGAGAACTTCTGTTTCCGGAGATACAAACATGGGAGCTCGGTCAGGGAGCTCTGGCGTGGCCCTGGGTGAGGATCGGAAGCAAGGGGGGGCCCGTGAAGTAACGCTGCCCTTTGGGGAAGGGGGACTGTCCCTGTGCGTAGGTGGTGGTGGCATCCCTCAGGACCTGCTGCCTAGCATCACGGATGTGGTACCGGAAACCAAGGGAGCTGCAAGGCTAAACCCATCCATTATGACAACACATACGCACGAACAGATAAAAAATGTCAGGCTGAGAGATCAGTAGTGAACAACTAGAAGATCTAAAATATTCGACATTAAGAGCTTGATTAAACACATTTTGGTACCTGGAGTATTACGCTGGTAAAAAAAAATTTAAAGAATTTTTAATGAAGTGAGGATACACTCCCAATATAGTGTTGAATGGGAAAAGCAGGGTGCAGTATATGACATGATTTCAGAGGTGTTAGTAGAACAGCACGGAAGAAAAGCCGCCAAAATGTGAACAGGGTTTGTATCTGGATTGTGGGATTGTGGGGGACTTCTATTTCCTTCTTTATCTTTCAACGTTTTCTGCAATAAGCAATATTACTTACATTACAATAAAAAATTACCGTAAACAACATTATTTTTAGAATAAGAAAAAAAAAGTGTAAAAGTTTACAAAAGGAACCTAACCCTACATAACTTGTAAATGATACTATCTCAGTATAAAGCCATTACAGTGGATTTTCTCACTGTCTCTCCAGAGGCACAGGTCACCTGAATTTATATCCTGCTACCTTAAAAAGTCCCCTTTGCCACTTCATGAGGATGGCATTTATTTTTATTCTCTTCTTTTTTAAAAATCTATTTATTTAATTAATTTATTTTTGGCTGCGTTGGGTCTTCGTTGCTGTGCACAGGTTTTCTCTAGTTGCGGCGAGCGGGGGCTACTCTTTGTTCTGGTGCACAGACTTCTCACTGTGGTGGCTTCTCTTGTTGTGGAGCACGGGCTCTAGGCATGCGGGCTTCAGGAGTTGCAGCATGTGGGCTCAGTAGTTGTGGCGCACGGGCTTAGTTGCTCTGCGTCATGTGGGATTTTCCCGGACCAGGGCTCGACCCCGTGTCCCCTGCATTGGCAGGCGGATTCCTAACCACTGTGCTACCAGGGACGTCCGAGGATGGCATTTATAAAACCAAAAAAAAAAAAAAATTGTTTTTATAAGACAGTAGAGCTAAAAGAAGAACTAGCTAGAAGGGTGCCAAACCTCGTAGAAAGAGTAAGGAGCGGCAGGAGGAGAAAATGATGGCAATTTCAGCTGCGTGACAATGATTGCTGGGATAGGTTTTTCTCCCCAGTAGTTAGAAGGGGCTGCAGTGAATCCTTCAGGCTCTCTCACCCTCACCACCTGGGACTATAGCTTGCATTTGTGGGGTGGTTGGGGTAGAATTAGGGGTTCAGTCTGTGGTCAGAGAACAGAACCAGTTTAACTGACCAACCCAGGGACCAAACCAATCATCATAAAAAAGAAAACCCGGTGTGGTTTATAAAGTATATTTTCATCTGTTATTTCAACCATCTTCACAACCCCATGGGATAGTCCCCACTCTCTTTGGGTACCAGGGAAGCTGAGGTCAGTGTGGTTAAGAATCGCATCTAAGTTGCACTGCTCCTGGATGGCAGAATGGAGCACAGATGGGTAACGCCTTAGGGTCATCACATGGGTTGTTGTTCTACCTCTTTTTCAATGCCAGTGAATCCCAGTTCCTCCTAGAAGATTCCTTGGATCGGTACCACCCATCAGCACAGCACACGAGCCAGATGGCTGCCCAGGGCATTTTATTTATTTATTTTAAGCAAAAGGGGAATTCACTGAGTAGGATAACAGAAACTGGAACATGATATAAACTTCAGCACATCTAGGGACTCACTAATGTCATTTGCCCTGATTTGCTTCAGCCTGTACTCGGACTCAGGCCCAGTAGTAAGAAGATGGACACAGACAAGCCCAGGTTCACATTCCCCAAACTTGACAACCCTAAGAGTTGGTATCTTCCCCAAGAGTGCTGACCAAAAAGTCCCAGGGGAGGCTCTGATTGGCCAGGCTGAGTCATGTGACCACCCCATAGCCAAAAGGATAGGTCAGCCCCACCTTAACCACACAAGTGGATAATCGCCAAAGAAAGAAGGTATCTGAAACCAGACAAAAACAGATATGTACCAATAACTGAAGTCTTTAAGTATTATAATTCTATTTCTTGACTTAGGTCCTTTAGTCAGTATCTATTTCCTCTCTGTTAAGAAAAATGAGAAATTGAGCACAGTTTACTATCTTTCACCTCTTCTTTCCTTTACTGAATTTTGTAGTTATGGTATTATTCTGAATTCTTCTACAGATTGCCTGTGTAACTTTTAATACCATACTAAGTCTCTATTTCTTGATTTATTCATTTTGAACTATAAGTATTGATCTCTGCTATGAAAAATAAAGAAATCTTTTATTTGTTTTGTCGGTGGTCTTATACTTTCTTCTTCTCCTGCACACCCCCCAATTCTTGTTAAATAATTCTTCTTACCTGGTCAAACTTCATAACATTTCCATTCTCTCTGTTACCATAATGGTCATTCATGATTTCTCTATAGGTTGGTTCTAAAATTTTAAACCCAATAAAATGCCATTTATACACTTTAGGCTACAGAAATATTCACCGCAGAACTAAGTGATGTGATTAGATCTATAGGGAAGAGAATGTAATCCTACGTCTTGAAAGCTCTGCTGCTTTGTTAGGAATGTTCTAAACACCAGGGCCAGTGGATTCTCCTGTAATTTTGTTTGCACTTTCTTGATCCTAACTTATTCTTAACTGCCACTGTTTCCCATGTTTACTCTTTTTCTCTTTCCTAAGTTTGTTTAACATAAAATTTACTATTTTAATTATTTTAAAGTGTACAACTAAGTACATTCACCGTGTTATGCATCCATCACCACTATCTAGCTCCAGAAGAACCCTTTCATTGCTTCAGAAGGAAACCCTGTACCCATTAAACAATTATTCCTCATGCCTCTCTCCCACCAGCCCCTGGCAACTACTAATATCCTTTCTCTCTCTGTGGATTTGTCTATTGCATGTGTTTAATGTAAATGGACTCGTGTGATACGTGGCTCTTTGCATCCGGCTTCTTTCACGTGACATAATGTTTTCAAGGTTCATCTATGTTGTAGCGTGTAACACTACTTCCTTCCTTGTTTGTGACTGAATGATATTCCAGTGTATGGATAGACCACATTTTGTTTATTTACTCAAAAATTGATGGACGTCTTGGTTGTTTCCACCTTTTGGCTATTGTGAATAGTGCTGCTATGACCATTTGTGTACAGTATCTGTTTGAGTCCCTGCTTTTAGTTCTTTTGGGTATATACCTAGGAGTGGAATTACTGGGTCCTATGATAATTCTATGTTTAACTTATTTTTTTTTTAATTTTTTTTTTTTTTTTGTGTGTGTGTGTGATACGTGGGCCTCTCACTGCTGTGGCCCCTCCCGTTGCGGAGCACAGGCTCCGGACGCGCAGGCTCAGCGGCCATGGCTCACGGGCCCAGCCGCTCCGCGGCATGTGGGATCCTCCCAGACCGGGGCACGAACCCGTGTCCCCTGCATCGGCAGGCGGACTCAACCACTGCGCCACCAGGGAAGCCCTATGTTTAACTTATTGATGAACTGCCAAACTGTTTTCCACAGTGGCCACACCAGTTTACATTCCCACCAGCAATGTACGAAGGTTCTAATTTCTCCACATCCTCTCTCCATGCTCTTGCCACCACTTGTTATTTTCCGGTTTTTGCTGCTAGCTGCCCTTCTTGGTGTAAGCAGTAGCTCTGGTATTGATTTGCACCTCCCTAACAGCTAATGATGCTGAGCACCTTTCCATGTGCTTATTGGTCATTGCGTATCTTCTTGGCGGTAGTATCAAGTCCTTTGCGCATTTTTAGATTGGGTTGTTTGTCTCTCTGTTGTTGAAATATTTTAAAAAATATTGTTATTTGTCTGTAGAAGCATCTTAATATACATGTTTTTAATTTGGGGGCAGAGTGGTAAAATCCTGAGTTCCTGGGAATCATAAAATATCTTTCTTTTGCCCTCCCCCTATTTAATAGTTTGTATAGAATCCTTGGATAAAAACACTTTCCCTTGGAACCTGAAAGCTGTGACAGGCTGAATAATGCCCCCCCTCCCCCCAATACCCAGGACATCCCGGAAGCCATGAATATTACCTTTTATGACAAATGGGACTTTGCAGATGTGATCAAGGATATTGAGATGGGGAGATTGTCCTGGATTATCCAGGGGGGCCCTAAATGTAACCACAAGTGTCCTTATAAGAGGGAGGCAGGGGGAGATTTGTTTACAGAGGGAGATCTGTTTACAGAGGAAGAAAGCAAGATGCTACCTGCTGGCTTTGAAGATGGAGGAAGGGGCCCTGAGCCAAGGAATGTGAGAAGAGAAGCTCTAGAAGCTGGAAAAGGAAAGCAAGGAAATATGTTCTTCCCTAGGGTCTCTGGAGGGAGCACAGTGGGACACCTCGCTTTCCACCCTGTGAGACTGATTTCAGACTGCTGACCTCCAGAATGTAAGACAGCACACTTGTGTAGTTTTAAGCCTCCGAGTTTGGGGTGGTTTGTCACGGTGGCCATAGGAGGCTCACACAGAGGCACAGCTCTACAGCATCCAGGCCTGCAGTATCCAGTGGGCAGCTAGCATCACTGGGTTCTGTGTTTTTGCTCTCTGAAGCTTTTGAAATGTTCTCTGTATCTGAGGAGTGCTGAAACCTCACCAGGAGGCGTCCCGTGTCTGTCTTTTTCATTTATGCCGCGTGGCCTTGTGCTCTCTGTTCTTTGAGGCCACAGCTAGCCCCCGACATCCAAATGCAGCCCTTTGACATATAATCTAATGATGTTCTTGTGCCCGGGGCTGGCATGGCTACTTGCATTTGTGACACGGCCCCAGGAGCGTCTCTCCTGAGGCAATCGCTGCTGTCTCTGACCATGGTTTCCTCTGCCAATCCGTCAGGGCATTGCTTTTTTACTTCAGACATTTTCAGATAAATGCAAAAGCCGTGAATAGTACAATGGGCTCTCGTATATCCATATCTGGGTTCAACAGTTAGCGATATTTGTCTCTATTTGCTTCACTCGCCCTTTTCTCTCTTCTCTCTCTCTTTGTTAAATCAGTGCTATTTTCCTTTTAAATCGGTGCTTTTCAATATTTAATGTGCTAAGAAATCACCTAGGAATCTTGTTAAATTCCAGATTCGGATTTAGTAGGTCTGTGATGGGGCCTGAGAATTTGCATTTCTAACAAGTTCCCAGGTAAAGCAGATGGTCCTCCAGGGTTGCACCTGAGTGGCAAGTCTCAGACATCATGAATTTCAGCCCTCTATACCTTACTTAGTAGACGCCGCTAAGATGCACAGAATTGGTGCCCCTCTGAAATAATCAAACATGCACACGTGTATTTGCTTGGTTCACATGTTGTTCTGTCCTTTTTTTCTACTAAATTATATCTGCTCCTTTAAGGAGCAGCTAGGAGATATAGCACCCGCTCTTTCCTGTGAATCTTGTAAGGAGTTTCTTCCCCTGTCATTTCTCCCACAGGACCTTCCCTTTGACCTGGGAAGATTAAGGAAATACTCTCACTCTTTATCTGCGCTCCCATGTACATGGCAGCATTGCTCACAATAGCCAACATGTGGAAATAACCCAAACGTCCACCAGCAGATGAATGGAAAAAGAAAATGTGGTGTATACATAAAGTGGAATATTATCCAGCCTTAAGAAAAAGAAGGAAATCCTGCCACTTGCGACATGGATGAACCTCGAGGACATTATGCTAAGTGAAATAAGCCGGTCACAGAGGAACAAATATTGCATAATTCCACTTCTAAGAGGTATTTAAAATAGTCAAGCTATACAGTGGCGGTTACCAAGGGTTGGGGGAGGGTGAAATGGGGAATCTGTTATTCCATTGATACAGAGTTTCAGTCACGCAAGATGAGTAAATTCTAGAAATCTCCTGTATGACAGGAGTTAACAATACCTGTGATCAATAACCAATAACAGTGCCTGTAGTTAACAGTACCGAATCGTGCACTTAAACGTTTAAGAGGTTAGATATCATGTTAAGTGTTCTTACCACAAAAACCAAAAACAGGCAAAGAAAGAAAGGGACACAAGGAGTCTTTTGGAGGTGATGGATCTCTTTATTATCTTCCTTGTGGTGGTATCACAGGTTCATGCATACTGCCAAACTCATAAAATTGTATACATCAAAAATATGCAGTTTTTTAACCTCAGTTCAGCTGTTAAAAAAAAACAAAACACTTCTCTTGTGGACAACAAAACCTTTCTCTTTCCTCATGATTGCCTTGCCCAAGCCACTGCTGTTCTGTTCTGAAATGGCAAACACCAAGTCCCAGGGTGGTGGAGGGGGCGTGGTTTAGAATGTGTGGTGGAGGGGGAGTGGTTTGGGCGGTGAGGACCTGAGCAGGGCTGTTAGGAGTCATCCTTTTAGCCATTATTGCTTTGGTCACTCCTGTGCTCAACTCTGGAAACGGCTGCTCTGTTTCCCTTCCGCACTGCAGGATCCGGGCTCCCCACTCAGTGGTTGGTCTCTGTTTCAACAGGCAAAGGAAGGGCTCAGAAAGAAAGTTGGCTCCATCACAAAAGAGATGAAATAATCTCTTGGGAACTTCTTGTCTAAATCCAGACTTAATCCAGACTTCAGAAAGGACACCAAGGGTCACCCTTTCCCTCTCCTGAATGATTAGTACTTTCAGATCCAGTGACCCATCCGTGGGCGCTCTGCCAGGCTTGTGGCAGCAGCAGAAGACAGTCCTGTCCCCTGCCCTTGTTGAGTTTCCCCCTGGTCTAAGGAGAAACACATTTCACGTTTCTCTGGACCACTGGGTAGCAGGGAGCTCTCCAGCATTCTTTGCAGTGTTTGGGACATAAAGATGCTTAGGAAATATTTGATGAATAAATGAGTGTGCTTTTATATGCTTCTTCAAGAAATGGTTTGGGACCTCTGGAAAACAATTGCTGGAGAAATGAAGAATATTGTTCAAAATTCAGAGGATGACGAGGTCTCTGAAAAGTGTTTTCTCTTGATCCAGAGGAAAATTTTAGAATCTTATGAGGAACCTCATGTAAATGCAAGGAGAGGGTGGTTTTTATGAAATTAGAGCAAAATCATAGGGAGAGGAAGCTGAGATGAACAGATACCTCGATAAAATATAAAGAGAGATGGATGAGATAAGGAAGATTTACAAGGGACCCACAAGGCGATAGAATCGTTACAGTCCTGGGAAGTATCACAACAGCCGAATCGACTGGATGGAAAATCAAGTCGGGGGTGTGGAGGACAATCTTAAAAGTCTCCCTTAGAAGTCAGAAGAAAAGGATAAAAACAGAAAAGATGGGGCAATATCGATATGACGGCACTTCTTGAGGAAAGAGCAAGAAAATTGGCACCAAGGTAGAATTTAAAGGCAGACGGTGCAGGTCAGAAAAGTCCCCTCCTTCCTGACCAAGTCAGTGGGCAGACCCTGGATAATATGTTGAATGACGAGGAGAAAGAGCAAAGCCATTAACATGCAAGGATTCTGACAGGAGAAAGTGACACACCTGAGAGGTGACCCAGCAATGAACAAGTCGGGCTGGCTTCAGACTTCCTCTGAGAAAACAAACTAGCATCTACAGAGTCATGGCCCAGTGATGTTCTGTTCTTCCGAAGAATCTTACATATAGAAAGGCAAACTGTTTCTGCAACGGGCAGATAGGGCTAGTAACAGTTCTTCCCTATAGGATGGTTAGAGCGCTTAGTGAAATATGCATGGATTTAGACACTTAGAACGGTGCCCAGCCTGGGGTTTCATTCATTCTGATTGGCCTGGTGCTCTCCATAAATGAAGATGCTGGCTTCACTGGGGCCATGTGGAGTTGGAGGCATCTTGGACATCCCCAGATGTCCAGAGGGTTACTGGATCCCTGGGTTTGGAGCTCAAGAGAGAGGTCTGGGGAGGAGATGGTAACTAAAGCTGGAGAGGCAGATTAAATCACCAAGAAAGTGTGTCTGGTGCAAGAAGAGGTTGCTGGAGGACGACCATTGTGATGAGCAAAGGGGAACCTGGAGAAGGCCTGAGCCCAGCCTGCGGTTTAACGTGGGTTCTGTTCTTGGCTGTGGAGCCAGCCAGACAATCGAGGTCAAGAAGTTACTTGACCCAGAACAAATATCACCTGTGGAAGTACCTCTGCCATATGGAAAGGCCCAGGAAATGCCCTAAATCCTTGCCCACTGCAGGTGGACCTCACCAAGGCCCCTCCCCTACCCGGAGGGGAGGTAACCTGCTGGTATCCGGGGAGGCCCTGACTTTTATTTGGGATCAATCACCAGTAACTCTCCTTTTGTCGATAAGGATGTCTCCCTGCTCCTTCCAGATTAGGGCAGACTAATTGGGACTAGAACGTTCAGTGTTTGAAGATTGTATGATTAGGGAAATGTACAAATTCAATTTTGCCCGGCCAGATTCAATTCTGCTCTAATCAGAGAGATAGAAAACTCCAGTGTGATAATGACAGGGAAAATGTCTTTGCTTAACACTTCCTGGGAGCTGAGGTCTCTGGACCGGCCTTGCCAGTGCTGTGGGAAGGGCAAGGGTTTGGTGGTGCTTGCTTACCTGATCTTGATATATTGTCAATATCCTCTTTTCCTGGACAGCCTTTGAATGATGCCTCTGGCAGAGCTTGGAACATGATGGCGAATAGTGTCATAGGAAGAACTCATCCCTCTGCTCGGCTCTGAGCTGGCCCAGCTTTGCATCCTGCCAGCGCCGGTGGGTCCAAGGATGAATCCGAGCACCTGGTGGCAACCCTCTGGGCTGAGGGGAGTCTGGAGCTGGAAACATTGCACAAGGAGTGATGACCAAGGCTGGCAGAGTTCCTTGACCCCCCAGCCTGTGCTCCATGTACCTCCCTCTCTTTGTCTTGCTGTTTTCTCCATTAGTAATGCCCTTTCTCCCCTGCTCCACCTGGTGACCTCTTATGCATCCTTCAAAGCCCACTCAAAATGTCCCCTCTGAAGGCCCAGTCATCAATTCCCCCAGGCAAATCAGGTCACTCTGCTCTGTCCCATCATAGCTCAACATCAGGACCTCTTGTCACACATCTGCTTTTCTCAAGGAAGCACTAGTTAGATTGATCTCAGGCCATTTCTGTCCCATCTAGCTGGGGCCAAGCTCAGTCTTAGAAGGAAACTGAGGCAGACACCATTCTACAATGTTGGCCATGCTGGGGACCAAGGAGACCCTCAGGCCAGGGTCATATGATCATGGTCCCCTCCAGCTGCAGGCCTGACCAGCCAGGACCCTGGGTATCTGCTAGAGTGGGTTAATGGACATAAAGGCCTTGGATTTTGGTGAGGGATAGGCTCCTATCTTTGTGTTCAGGCCACTGAGAAAGGATAGGGAATCTGGGCCCAGGGTGGCCATGGCATGTGGCTGGGTTGGGTGGCAGTACCGATGGGGTAAAAACTGTGAGCCCTGGAGCCAGACCGTGGGTATGAGCCCTAGTGCTACCACTTCGGGGACTTCCTTAAGCTCTCCAGGTCACGGTTTCCTCATCTGTAAGATGGGGATGTCCACAGCATTTCCTTGTAGAAACGCTAGAGAATTAAATGAAATCGCAACGTGAAGCTCTTAGGACGGCTCACAGGTCAACACTCAGTAGCGCTGGCCTCAGCAGCAGGGGATGTTTGGACTTCTCTGTGGAGAGGGATCAGTGTCAGAAGTGGCAGGAACAGTCTTCAGGAGGGATCGTTTGAGATTCTGGGTTCCAGCAATGTCGCTTTGGGCCCAGAGACGCAGTGTGTTCTGGAATTGGGGAAGGGGCCGAGGCACATGGCTACTTTCTGGGAGCGTGGGAAGTGACTTAGCATTCTGACATAGGGTCAACCCTCAAGGAGCGCTTACTCTATGAAAAATGCCTTGTAAGCCCGTTTGTAACAATCTTCACAAGAACCTCGGGATATCTCAATAGTGCTGGAGACCCATTTTGTGGATTGGGAAACTCAGGAGATCTGATCACCAGTGGGGAAGGGGGTTGACACCAGGATGCCAATGCAGGTCTGACCAACTCCAAGTGTCTCAGGTGTTAACACTCCAAATCTTTGATCGCCTTTCATATTCCCAGGGGTCCCGACCATTGGTGCGACTCTGCTCATTTACCGTTGAGAAGAGGCTAGAGATGATCCAGTGCCATTCAGTCCATGAGCTGCAGGACCAGGATTTGGTCCTAGGCCCCCGATCTTCATCTTTGAGGCCACCAGGCAGCTTAAGGGGAAGGGCCGTGGTGCTGATGGGGATCCCCTCCTCCCATCTTGCTTGGGGACCCAGCAACCTGACTCACGGGTGACAGGAGCACCTTTCCTATGGCGAGTCATGTACCCAGATAAGCATTAGCCTCATTTAATGCCGGCCCCAGGATCATCACTGTGGCACCATTGCTTTATGTCTTCTGAAATTTAATGACCTATGAATGATACCAGATAATTTGCAAATTTGACATAATCAGCACCGGCCAATTCCATTCAGTCATTTGTTAGTAAACACCAAGACCCCCAGCTGAAGTTTTACGCTTCCAAAATTTGAAATAAAGAGCTGAGGGGCTGAATAGAATGCAATATCTGAATATTTATAACGAACTTCATTTCGGCAGGCTTGGTGACACCCAAGGTTTACTTGCAGTTCATTTGCATTGTGAATTTTTTAAAAAATAGTAATTATCTGCAAAAGGTCAAATATTTGATTTATCTATATAATTCAATTTCTCAAAGGCCTTTGGGATTCAAATTAACGCCCTTGTAATATCTTCATTGAAAAAGAAGATTAATTATGCTTACATGGAACTTAATTTGGCTTATCAGACCTTTAATATGGCTGTGATCGTGAAGGCATTTAAATTTAGGATTACGCGGGTGATCCGGTCCCTTATTTGGGAGAATTTTAATATTCGTCATTATTTTTATGCATATCATTTTTCCCGCCTGTTCAGGAAAATTAAAATGTCAGTTCTGAAAGAAATAAACATTATGTATTGACATTGGTAATTATGTTTTGGTATTTAAGGATGCATAAAAAACTGCACACAGAGCCTCAAATATAAATTTGCAGTCAATACCCTCAGAAGGAAACTGGAGCGTTTTGACTTGACTCACTAAATTGGAAACAGGCTCTCTCTGGGGTTGCTGGGATCTAGGCATGTAGTTTGTATTGGCATTCAAGGATGTTCAAAGGTTTGAGGGGCCACAGGAACTCTGGCTTTAGGGTCAGGAGGCCTGGAGTTTCTCTTTGTCACTAAAGTATTGTGTGACGATGATCAAATCAAAAGCCCCTTCTGAGCCCCAGGTTCCTATCTGTGAATGGTAATCATTTGCTCAGCTGTTCTTGCTCACTGGACTGTCAGTTCCTTGGTGGCAGGGCAATATCTCATTTAGTCTTGAACCTCCAGACCTGTCAGCACAGTGTCTGTTGCATGTGGGCGATGTGAAGGGCTTTGACCCTGAATGAAGGCAGTGGAGTTGGAGATAGTAGCGATTGTGAACTAGAGTTTGGCTCTGTATCAGTAAGCTATTGCTGCATAACAAATCATACCAAAACATAGTGGCTTAAAATGAGAGCTATTTATTATTTTTCAAGACTCTGCAGGTCACTTGTGCTATTCTGCTGATCTGGGCTGGATCGGCTAATCTTGGCTGGGCTTGTTCACATACCTTGGGTCAACTGGCAGGTGGGCTGGGGGCTGGCTGGTCTAGGATGACTTTGGATGTGATGCTTCATGTATTCTGTAATGTAGAAAACGTTACGGAAAAACCTGAACGAGCTTTTCGGCCAACCCAATATTTGCTCATTCTCCGGCCAGCTAGTCTGGGCTTGTTCTCATGGCAGAACAGGGGTTTGCGGGAGGAAGCAGAAGCATTCAGGTTTCAGCTTGCATCTGGTTCGCTACTGTCTCATTGGCTAAAGTAAGTGATATGGCCGTGCCCAGAGTCAGCGTGGGAGGGACTTACAAAGGGGGAGGGATCCAGGGAGGCAGCAAAACTTGGGGCCAGCAAAGCAGTCAACCTACCACAGACTCCATCTTCCTCCATCTTCACCCTGCCACTGCTAGTTATGTGAGCAGAGGCATGGGCCTTGAAACTGTCACAATCTCTTCATCTGTCCAATCTGGCAGAGATGTGATGAGGTTTAAGTGAAACAAGTGTATTTTAAGTCTGTGGCACCAGGTACATGGTGGCTGTCCAGGATAGCTTAGCTGACAGATAACCATCCAAAGATGGGCACTGCAGGTTTGTTTATAAGCGTTGGAAATCAGAAACTACCTAAATGCCCATCAGAGGGGGCCTAGTAAAATAAATCAGGGTGCGCCCATGTAATGGAACACTTTTTGTCCCTTAATTCAATAGATCAATATACCAGTGTGGAAGGCTGTCCACGATAGATGGTTGAGTGGAGAAGAAAGCAAGTTTCAGGACAACTTGCAATGGATGATGCCATTTCTGTCTGTGTGTGAAATGTCAGCCATATGTTTATCCTGGTTTATAGAGAAATGTCTGGAAAACTATGCTCTAAACTATACATAGTGGGATTTAATACTTCTAGATGTCTTAAATTTTCATAATGAATGTGCATTATTGAGAATGCTTGCACTTTCTGAATGGAAAAAGAAAAAAATTAGAGAAAAATTGTAGGTAAAGAACATTAAAAAATGCTGGCTTTTAGGTTCTAAGTTATCTGAATGATTGATAATAATATCTAGTAATAATAAAAATGATAAACTAATATAAAAATGATAACAGCTACCGTCTATCGAGGACTCATTATATGCCGAGTACTTCACATCCTGAAAGGTAGGTGGCTTCCCATTTTCCAGGTGAGGAAACTGAGTCTCAGAGCAGAAAAGTAACTGGCCCAGATGAGAGCCGCTTCCCCAGGGCTGACTGTCGGACCCCTGCCCCTCACGGAGAGGCCATGCCGCATTGGCTTGTAAAGCAGAGGTTCTCCATGCCTGGCCACCCATCAGAAGTGTTGAGTGGCTTTTCCAGATACAGATTCCTGGGCCCCACCCTATATTCAATGAGCCGTTCCTCTTTTGAAAGGGGACTCAGGAATCTGTATTTTAACATGTGCCCACAGGGATTTGGGGGCAGTCAGTGTGGCATTAAGGAACTGCTGCGCTAATTCCCTTTATCTTGTCTGGTGGCTCAGTTGATCTTCACAACCCAGCACCCAAGGAAATGAGCAAAAGGTTGACTGGCCATCACTGTCCATTTTACAGATGAGGAAACTGAGGCTCAGAGAGAGGAAGTCACTAGCTCAGAGTCCTGGAGCTGGGAAATGGGATGTAAGCCCCGGCCTGACTCTAAGCATATGTTCCACACATTGGATGGGCTGGTATGTGGGGAAGGCCTTTCTGAGGGTGACAGGGAAGGAGGGACATTTCTGGATATTGGGGGCCACCTGGTAGCCTGTGGTGGCCAACTGCCCTCCTCCCTGGGCCCTGGCTGTTGGAGTACAGATGGCAGAGTCTCTGTGGCCCATTTCTTTGCCAGGCATTTGGAGGCTGAAGCTGGTGTGGAGCTGTGGTGGGATTATTGGCTTTACCTGCAGTCCACTGGGGGGACCTCCCCTCAGGTGATCCCAAAGATCCAGCCCAATAAAATGGGGGTGAGAAATGGGCCCTAACTGGGCCACTTCTTCCTCTCTCCCTTCCGGCTACTGGAACTCTGACGGCTCTTTCTCTCTTCCTCTTTTCAGTTTCTTGCTTCTTGGCTTTTATTAGCAAATTTCAGGGGAATAGGTTTGCTGGGGAAATGATAAAAGTGATTGTAATCAGAGAACTTCGAGCCATCTATCATTGAAGATATGGGTGCCTGAGGTAAGTCTCCACCTGCCTTCCCGGCCTTCATAGCTGGAAGGAGACAGCTGCTTGGGGACGTGGGATTGGGGACACAGGCTGGACTGGCAGGAGGCCCTGCAGGCCTGGGAATGTCTCCTGTGTCCCCCCAAACCTCAGAGGGAGTCATCCGCCACCACTTCCTCTGTCTCAGGTCTGGGGGCCAAGACATGTCTCCTGGTTTCTTCCCCAGGACGAGGAGCCCCATGATGGCAGCTCCTTTGTCCCCTGTCTTCCAACAGAGCTCTTGTCTCCCCTCAGCTCCTAAGGATCTGTTCACAGTTATTTTGTTTTATTTTATTTTATTTTAGTTTTTGTAACAGCTTTTTTGAGATATATACCATACAAGTTACCCATTTAAAGGGTATAATTCAATGGTACAACTGAATGGCATTCACCAAGTTGTGCAAC
This sequence comes from Neophocaena asiaeorientalis asiaeorientalis, assembly GCF_003031525.2. Classification (NCBI taxonomy): domain Eukaryota; kingdom Metazoa; phylum Chordata; class Mammalia; order Artiodactyla; family Phocoenidae; genus Neophocaena; species Neophocaena asiaeorientalis. The sequence continues at coordinate 6,472,654 of NW_020175018.1, read as the reverse complement.
CATCACCTTTCTTCTTTAAAGAAAGCCCGTTATCCTTTAGCTGTCACCCTCCAACCCACCATCCCTCCCAGCCCTAGGTAACCACTAACTACGTTCTGTCTTTACAGATTTTCCGGTTGTGGGCATTTCATATAAATGGAATCATACAATACGTGGTCTTTGGTGACAGGCTTTGTTACTTAGCATAATGTTTGCAAGTTGTGGCATGTGTCAGCACTTCATTCCTTTCTGTGGCTGAATAATATTCCATTGTTTTGGTAAATGGTTAAATATGCCATCATTTATTTTATCTTATAAGTATTTTTTTCTTCTTGTTCCTCCAAAGATTTACCAATCACAAAATGCAAAGAATACTGTCAGATTAAAAAAAAAGTAAGAGAGTATATCTGAGAATTTTTCATCAGAAGAATATTGCAGAAATGGGAAAAATAATTGCACCTGGAATTCCATGGCAGCTTGCACAGAAATAGGGATCTGGCTAAATAAATTACGATAATCTGTATGTCATGTGGATTTATAGTCATTGACATGAAAAGCTATCCATGACATGTAGTTGAGTCGATTATACAATCCCATTTTTATAAAATTATATTTTCATTTCATGACCGTCTGGAAGAATGTTCACCGAAAAGTTCACGTGAACATCTCTGAAGGGTGGAATTTCAAGTGGTATGTACGTATTTTTGTTTTGGGGGAAAAAGAGTAAGGAAATTGGAACTAGGAGTAAATAAATGTAGTGACATAAGATATACACAAGGGAATGTTTGTTCCCCCAAATGTATACTGGGGAGTCCTCTGCATTTGTGGAAAGGCCCTCTACATTGTCCCCTCTCAGTGAGCCCCAGAAAACTGATAGGGCTGGATGATTAAATTTATACATGGCTCTGAGCTCCCCAGCAGCCAAAGCAAAGAGGGCAAGGAGAACCTACAACTTATTTAGAGAGGAAGATCCTATTCCTGAGAGAGGCTGAGAGAGCCGTTCCTCCTGGGTCTTAGGGAGAGGCTCCTTCCTGCTGTGATGAACAGCATCCTCCATGCATCTTCTCGGTACACACGAGAGTGAGACTCCTAAACGTGGGCCATGAGGGCAGTGATGTGAGCTTATGAGGGGAGAAACAAGGCAGGGCAGGGGACTTGCTCTCCACTGTCAGCGCCTGGTGTTTGGGTGTGTGCCTGTGGGGGCTCGGCAGGCTGCCCTGCAGGGGAGGCGATGGGGGGCCCCTCATGGGTGCCTACACCTTCTTATTCTTTCATTTCATGACCATCTGGAAGAATGTTCACCGAAATGTTCACATGAACATTATCTCTGAAGGGTAGAATTTCCGCTCATCCTCATGGTCTCATCATGTGCACTCTGCAGCCGAGGGGGCCGAGAGGAGACATCAGTTGTCTGAGCTCGTGGAGCTGAATGAGCAGAGCAGGAAGGCCTTCCTAGAGCTTGCTGTCCCAGAGCCAGGGCTCTTGGGACCCTACACCCAGCCTCACAAGGTGGAGCCCTGGTCCCAAGCAGCCCTGTCCCTGAGGCCCTGGCATGCTCTCTGTTCTTTGAGGCCAGCCAGTCTTCTCCACTCACTGCATCCTTACTGCTGTGTGGCCTTGGACAAGTTACGTAAATTCTCTGGGCCTCAGCTTTCTCATCTGGAAAATGGGGATAACAGTAGTTCCTCCACCATCGCTTCTGGTGAGAAGGAAATGAGTTAATAAACAGGTGGTATCGTGCTGAGGGCCATGCCTGGGCCACAGGAAACACTCCCTGTCTTCCTGAGTCTGGTTTAGTCCCCTCCCACTTATCCTCTTCTTTGCATTGATCAGATTTTTCTAAAATGCACCTCTGAGGGCGCCATTTCCCTTTTCCTTCACGGAAGTCCACCCTTATCAGCAGGATGTCTGTGCCCCGGGGTCCAGCTGGCATTCCCAATGTCCTCTCTCCCCAGTCCTCCCCTCACCTTCTCTGCTCCAACCTCCATCAGTTTCCACAACTAAGCTCCTCCCTTTCTCACCTGTGCCCTCTGCTTGGCTCTCTCTCCTTCCTCCCTTCACTCAGACAACGCCTCCTTACGTTTTGGGTTATGGCTGAGATACCTCCTCCTCCAGGAAGGCTTCCCTGATCCTCCGGCCCTCCACTGCACCCTCCCCACCCTCCCCCTTCCTGGCACGGGTGTTGTCTGCTTCCTTCAGCATCTCCCTTCACCTGGAGTTCGGAGGGCAGTTACCCTCAGCTTGTTCATGACTCACAGAGTGTTTGTCTTACGGGCCAGGTGAATGATGGATGGCTGGAGAGAAAGTAGGACTTGGCAGGAGGAGGCCAAGCCAGGCTGATGGACTCACATGAATGAACAAAGGCCTGGCATGTTCGGGCTCAGAATAAGAGCTGACTGCTGTGCACATGTGCGGACGAATCTGTGTCATGGGCTTGACCATCAACCCCATTTGATGGTTGAGTAAACTGAGGTACAGAGTAGTTATCTCATCTCCCCAAAGTCACCAGCTAGTGAGAGGTGAGCTGGGACTCACACCCCTCGTGTCTGACTCTAGATCATGGACACCAACCACTGTGCGCTGTCTGCTCCCAGGCTTCTCATGGAGAGACGGATGGGCCGTCCTAGAAATCAAGATGAGAGGAGGACTTTGGGGTCAGATTAGCATTTTAGTACGTTTCCTTGGGTGCCTGTGGTGTAGATAGTGGACCCACAACTGAACTCCCAACTGTACACCTCCTGCTGCGTGCCTGGATTCCAACACGGGCGCCCTCAGGTGGGCAAATGTAACCCACACATTTGAATGTCAAGCAGAGTGTACCATAAAGAGATGTACAAAATCACCCCAAAATATTGAAAGGCAAACAGACAATATACCCCAACACAGACATGCAGAGTCATGAACACGGGCAGAAAAACGTGTACACACACACACACACACACACGCACACACACACTTCCCAGAAATTTGCAAATGGAAGGAAAACCCTCAGGAGTGAAGTCTACAGGGACTAGGAGGTGGATGAAACAGGGAATCTGTGTCTGGGATGTCCCATTACTGTCCCCCAAGTCGCCTGTCAAATCAGGGGTTGCTCCCTGGTGGCATGGCTACCGACCCTGAGTCAGAGGACTGTTTCTCAGATGATAATCTGACCACTTGACTTCCTGTTTGGAACTTGGCAGAGGCTCCTACTGTGCTCACACTTGGAGTCTTTGTAGGATTTGGCTCCTCCTGCCATCCTGCCTCTCCCCTCAAGTCTCGACCCGGCCACACTGAACTCTTAAGATTCCTCCAGTAGCACTTCCCTGCCCACACTCATGATCCTTCTGGCCAATTCACACTGGTCTTCCAGGTCTCAATTCAGATGCCACCTCTTCCAGGAAGCCTTCCCTGACTTCCAAGCCCAGGTCAAGGACCCTACTCTGTACCTACCTCTATCCTAGTCCTCATCAAGCTGAGCTGTCATCCTCATGGCTCTGTCTCCTTTACTAGCCAAAGGCTCTTTGAGGGCATCTGGGTGTCTCTGGCAACTGACACAGAGTTGGGCCTCAGGGTTCCAGGCTCAACCCTGCCACTCACTGGCTCTGATGGTCACTTTCCATCATTTGGAGCTAGCATGTGAGACAAAACCTCTGTGTGATGCAGGACAAAGCATGGCACAAACCTCCGTAACCTAAAGTAAACCTGGTACTTTCTTAACACTTTCCAAAGCTCTCCCGTTACCTCATTACATCTCAGTGCCTATCCTAGGAGCTACACAAGACTGGGGTCATTGCCTCCACTTTACACCTGAGACAACTGAGGCTCAGAGAGGGGAAGCAGCTTCCATGCGTGCAGACCCAGCTCTCTGGCCACACCTTCTGCTGCAGGAGCTGGCGTGACCAGGGAAGCCTTGGTGACGAGGAAGCACTTTCGCTGGCTTCCCAAGTCTGGGTGAGGCGTGGACACAGGGAGGCTAGGGGGAGGCCTTTGGGAGGAGGGACAGCCCGGGCAGAGGCATGGTGTGGGAAACTGCAGGATGTGGGGATACGCCTACACTCCTGGCCTTGCTGAGCCTGGGTGAGGAAGCTGGAGAGGTAGGTCAGGGCTAGATCCTGGGAAGCCTTGCCAGCCTGACCGAGGACTGAACTTCATCCCGTGGGTTACAAGGAGCTGGTGAAGACTTTTGAGCAGGAAAGAGACTTCACTCCAGATCAGGCTGAATCCAGGGTTTGGGAGGCTACTGAGAAGTCTGTAGCCGCATCCCAGCTAGGCCGGTGGTGACGACAGCTGGAGTGGAGGGCACGCCCCCTCCCTTTGTCTTCTGTCCGACCTTGGCGGGGGTTCCCCGGGATACAATCCCGTTTGCCCTGTTGTCTCTGCCTCAGAGGTGGCAGCTGGTGAATGGCCCTCCTTGAGAACATCCTGGGCTGCTGCCAGAGGGCCTGGTTGGGACGGTGGGGGTGGGGATGGGAGGGAGGGGGGAGAGGGGATGCTCGAGGTGGGAGGAGTCGCTGACGCCTCTGACTTCCACAGGGGGTCAGTGTAGCATTAAAGTTCCTCCGGACAGCTCTGCCCGGCACACATACCCTGATGGAGGCCCTTGGGTTCAGGAATCTGGGTCAGCTAGTTATATTTGGAACCCCTGGTGGGCAGGCACAAGGCAAGGTGGGCTGGGGGATGCAGAGCCACTTGAGAATCCGTTTTGTTTGCTTGTTTTCTTTTTTGTGTTGATCTGAAGAGCTTCAGAAGGAACTTCCTGAGAAAGCCGCATTTCTGTAACATGGAGAGGACCATGCCCTTCCCTACCTGATGTCCCTGGTGGGTTGGTGGAGACCCCTTCTGTCTCTGCTTTCACCTGGTAAGGTGGGGTCCACCTAAAGGGCAGTTCTATGCAAATGACAGATTCCAGAGCCCTAGGGAATCTCAGAGATGACCTAGATCTCCAATGATCCTGCACATTCGACAACTTCCTGCTTGGTTGTTCAGAAAGTTGAGAAACTGAGACCAGAGAGGTGGCCAGATCTGCCCAAAGTCTTGCAGGGAGTTAGTGGCAGGGCCAGGATAGAATCTCGGTCTCCTAACCTCCACCTGGCTCTGACTTCCGTGGAACCAGCCCAGGATGTGATGTCACCAGCAAAGAAGGCTCGTGTTGACATCACCAGCTGTCCGTTATGTAGAGCTTCCCAGCCACTCTCTCAGCTGGTGCTCAGTGAACTTGCAAGTGGGGGGGGGGCACTACCCCCTCCATCACACAGAGGAAGAGTCTGAGAAAGAAAGAAAGGTTGAGAGGCTCCCTCCCCGATCTCGAGCTTGGATTCTTCCGTGTGCCAGTGTTCCACAAACTCTTGGGGAACTTCTTTGAAATATCGGTCCCTAAGCCCCACCTCCAAGGATTCTGATTCACTAGGTTTGGGGTAGGGCCTGGGGATCCATTCTCTAGACAGACTCCTCAAAGAATTCTGAAGCAGGTCATTGGCAGATCATACCTGGGGTTCATCCAGACGACCTCTAGTGCTTGTCAGACTTTAATGTGTGTACAAATCACCCAGGCGCTGTGTTCAAATGCCTGTTCAGATTCCGTAGATCCGAGGCGGGGCCCCAAGAATCATCACACTCTCATCCCCTGGGCACGTGCTAGGGCAGATAAGTTGCAAAGCTAATAAGCATCCACTCTGCTGTCCCCTGATGTTTTATGGTATCACATCACTTTTTGAATTTCTTCTGACTCTCAAATCTAATCACTCACCCCGTCCACTCTATTCCCTACATCAGAGATGAGGGAGTCCCAAAAGTAGAAGAAAGAAAAGGCAGAACTCTCACCAGACTCCATGGCTTAGAGGAATCCACAGAGCTACTGGTGTTGGCAAAATCTCCCCTTGATGTTCCGAGAGCTTGAGAGGGACAGGAACCTTTGAATGTTTGGGGAAACTTAGGTGGCCCTAAGTCCCCAAGGATACCTTTCCTCTGTCTCTTTTCCACACCTTCCCAATATTATTTCTACCCCGCTTCCTGAATCTTGTCATGTTAATAGTTCCCTAAGTATTTTTAATTGGATTTTCCAAGCAAAAGAAAGTTTCCAAAGTTAATTAAAAGTTGCCTCGCTGTAATTGTATAAAAGCAGCTTTTGCTTCTGAAAATTAAATTCTTATAATTAAGCTCCTCTATCTGTTTAAAGAGTTCGGTGGAATGTTTTTGTTCATTTATTATGAAGAAATCTTGGGAGGGATGCTGCTCCCACAGCCAGGCATTGGTCCATCTGACACTGTGTCATGGACGCAAGTTTTTCCTCCCTCTGATGATTTCGTGCCTCTGGGAAAGAAAGATCAAATCCTGCGTGAGTTAGGTTGTTGTGATAAATGCAGGTTGAGCTGGTCCCCAAATCCTGGCGTGCTTTGCAAGACAGGCCACATCCTGAATCGCTTATATGTGTGGCTCCTCCCTGTTGGTCCTTCATTTGCATCAGGATTGGCCATGTGACTCTCTCTGTCCAATAAGTGGAGGAGAAGCGATGTGTGTGACTTCGAGGAAGAAGCTTCAGGAGCCGCACGTGGTTTGCCATGATCATCTCCTGTGTCTCTGCCACTATGACTGACAGTGTCCCAAACAGACAGAGGTTGCCCTGCCTCTGTCCAACAGGGAGCAGGGACGCAGCTGACTGTGATGCCTCCCAAGTTTTGTCTGTTACTGACCCCTTCACCAGGGCAATGCCTATCTAATTCTGATGACTCGGCTTAGCTGTCCCTTTTTATAAACTTAAAACTAACAAGGCAGGATTAGTTGTCCTTCCTATGAGCTCCCACAGCTTCCTGGGCTTTCTGATCTACAGACACCTATGCAGCCGTGTCTAACTGAATAAATGCCAGGGTCCTCTTAAAACCGAATCCATTGAAAGTAGACACTGCGTCTTATATCTGTCTACCTATAATCCAATATAGCGGCACACCCATACTTATTGAGTGAATAGCTAAGGTTTGGGGGGTCAGACAGATCTGGATCCACATCCCAGTTCCACGGCTTACTCTTCAAGGGATGATGGACAGCTCATTGAACCTCTAGGCTTTCTTTTTTTCATCTTTAGGATGAGTCTGGTAATAAAGCCTACTGTTGACTCCTGGTCCACACCCCACCTCTGGATGGGCCCTACCTTCCAAGAAGATGGTAACGACAAGGAAATAACGTAAGCTGTGGGCTTCCCCACTTCCTCCTTACGTGGAGCCCCAGGACGGTGACCATCTGCTTTTCTCCATACTTGACTGAGGAAATCTGCGCTTTGCTCTGGGCAGCGATGCTGGTGAGTCAACCTGGTTACACGGCATGGATACACAGCTACATGATTTACTACTCAACACAGAATCTGGCTCGATCGAGGAGGAGAAACAACAGGTCGACAAGACCTGGACGGTAAAACTCTCCTTAGGCTGGAGGCTCACACTGGCCATACGTCAAGAGTCTTTCCTCATGTATATTTTATGGTCTGGGGCACAGCCCCTTCCAAACTTCTCTTCAGATCTTTCCTTAGGGTTGTGCTAAGTATAACATGTGTGGTTCCCCCTGTGGGAAGCAGAATAAAGGCTTCCCCCAAAGGTACCTGTCATAATCCCAGAACCTGAATATGTTGTGTTACATGGCACAGAGGAATTAAGATCGCACATGGAATTAACATCGTTACTCACGTGACCTTAAAAGAGGAAGATTATCCAGATGGCCCGAATAGAATCACAGGGTCCTAAAAAGTGGAAGAGGGAGGCGCGAGAGAAGTCAGAGTTAGAAAGAGAGAGAGATAGAGGTGCTGTTCTATTGGCTTTGATGATGGAGGGAGGGGCCATGAGCTAAGGATGCAGGTTGGCCTCTAGGAGCTGGAAAAGGCAAGGAAACCAAACAGATTCTCTCCTTCAGCCTCTGGAAGGAACGCTTCCCGCCAAACACGTTGGTTTTAGCCTAGTGAAACCCATGTCAGACAGCTGACCTCCAAAACAGCAAGATAATAAATAAATCTGTGTGGTTTTAAGCCACTAAATTCACGGTAATTTGTTAAAGAGGCGAAAGGAAACAAATATCCCCCCACCACACACACACATTTACTGTTTCTTCATTTCTAAATGTCCTTCTCCTTATTGTAATATCTTTAGTATAAAGTGGTTTTCTATTTCCAGGGCATTAGGGAGTGAAATATTAGAGGGGGGCTTTGATGGAGACTTTTGTCTTTCCCAAGTGGGCTTCCCTCTTGAGATTAAAAAAAAAAAGTAACCATTCCGCAGTCCTGCCTGTTTTTTCTCTTGTTTTCTCAACAAGATCTGAGTGGTCTGCAGAGTTTCTCCTGAATTTACCAACCACTGTTTTGGTGTTTTTCTAGCTACCCTGATACTTTCCCATCCTCCTAGACCAGAGATTCCCTCTGATCAATAATTTACATTTAATATTATCCCACTTTCCCCAAGTGACTTTTACATTTTTTATCTCCCTGTTGAAAGGAAGCCATTTGTGATTTTCCTCATTTCCTTCCTTCTTTCCTTCCTCCCTCCCTCCTTTCCTTCCTATTGCTTTGCTACTATTATGGATGAATAACGATACTCTGAAATATTATAATTCTCTGTTTTAAGCAACAGAAAATACCAACTACCCCAATATCCAACACCGGCTCACTCTTTGCCAGACCCGGAAGCAGCATCCTCTGGCCGCTGTGAACAGCCCTGACCTACCTTATCTCACTGTTCCGGGCGTTGCTATCCCTCAGTGTATTTTAAACCATTGGGTCATGTCCTCGAAATTTAAACTTTCTCACCACTCTGTTACCCAAAGTCTGACAAACTTTTTTTGTTTCTGTTTGATTTCATTGCACTCTGGAGGACCGAGAGTAAAGTTCTGACTGAAACAATCCAAAAACGTCTGTATTCTGGCAGGGAGGAGAGACCACCTGCACTGGCTAGTTTAATTTTAATTTCAACTCTTCTTGTACTAAACACCCCCTATACTGCATAGTTTCACAAATATTACATTCCAGTGGTGGGGAGCAGAGGATGGGGGCAATTGGCTCTCAGGTTGAAGTTCAGATGTGGGACACATGCTTTCAGTATCACAGATAGACTCTCTGAATACATAATAAAGATGAAAGTCAAAGGCTGAAGATAGACAAATACAGATGTTGAAGGTTTTGTTTAAAATCCTCTCCTAGTTTTCTCTACTGGAACTCCAAACCTTAATTTTTTTTTTTTTTGGAGAGTTGGAAAAGAAAGTCTTTAATGCTTTAACGAGACAGAAATTGACACTCTCTAATAACTAATGCTATTTGTATATCATGAACGTATTGCAAACGTACGGGCAGTTGAACAATGAAATCAATCAAGAACCCCCAAACATTTTCCAGTCAGTTCAGCTCCACAGATATCTATAAGGGTTTCTTTGGTTTTCTTCCTCTCTATTCCCAACTTTAAAAAAATTGTGGTAAAATATGTGCAACAATAAAAGTTGCCCTTTAAATCATTTTTTAGTGTACAATTCAATGGCATTAATTACATTCACAGTGTTATGCCGCCGACACCCTGAACAAAACTCTGTACCATTAAAAGCAATAACTCCCCGTTCCCCCTCCCCCTGCCTACCTCTAATTTACTTTCTGTCTCTATGAAGTTGCCTATTCTAGAGATTTCACGTAAGTAGAACCATACAATGTTTGTACTTTTTATGGCTGAATAATATTCCCTTATGTGTATACCACGTTTTGCTTATCCATTCATCTGTTGATGGACGCTGGTGTTGTTTCCACCTTTTGGTTATTACGATAATGCTGTAATCAACATTGTGTATAAGTGTCTGAGTCTCTATTTTCAATTCTTCTGGTTACACACCTAGGAGTGGAACTACTGGGTGACATGGTAATTCTACGATTAACTTTTTGAGGAACCACCAAACTGTTTTCCACAGTGGCTGCATCATCTACATTCCTACCAGCCATGTACAAGGTGGAAGAAGCCACAGCTGTCCATCTATTTCTTTTCCCACTATCTTTCCTTTTACTAGAGCCATTGTTAAACTCTATTCACCCTCAGCTTCCCATTTCTTAGAGGCCCTCAGGTATGTACTTTTAAAATCAGTGTTCTATGTTCTCATTTTTACCCAAATTATTCATCAAGATTGGCCCAAAACATGAAAACATACGAACTCTCACCTGAAAAGAGCAACATCCCTGATGTCATGAAGCTCCCACACTATTGACTGAGCTGGGCTCCCCACGAACCAGCCATAACATATCCAAAAACAACTGGATTACGGCACATTTCAGTCCAATTCCATTCCAGATATCCCCAAAGACCAAATAATTCCTAGATATTTTTGGCCTATTCCCAGGTTTTAAAAATTCCAACATAAAAGTACAAAGGTTCAACAAGTAATAGTTATAGACGATTTTAGTACAAACATTCCAAACTTTAGCATGAATTAACACATGGCAGGTCTCTCCCCACGATTTTATATTCTAAGGTACTTGCAAAACCACCACAGAGATAAAACACAGAGTCACCTTTGAAGAGAATTCAGACTCACACGAAACAAATAAAAAAAACAATCGACCTCAAAGAGATTTCTCTTTCTTCCACTTAGAAGGATTCCTTCAATCTTGTGTGGGATTCAGTGCATCAGTGTGTAGAAAACACATGGTACAGGCAGGCACACAATATACGTTAGTTAATAAAGAATATCTGCATGTGTCATTTAAGACTGAGCCCAAACACATATGGGGAAACTATGGAGCAGAAAGGATGTGTTTAGCTAAAACTCAAAGCTGGTAAGTGGCTGGGACTGGATGTGACTTAGGTCCCCCAGCCTCCAGTCCTGGGCTCTCTCTATTTTACTGGTTCCCTACCTCCACCATCAAGCGCTTATCCAGCGCTTGCCGTATGCAAGACACTTCGGTGAGTACGGATGTCTAGATGTAATCCCAGACCAGCCAGGGATATAGATCATGTAGTCAAGCAAGGATTGACCATGTGCTGAGTTAGAAACACAGGACTTAGTGTCAGAGAGTTAAATTTGGGGGAGGTCATGGTGGGGGTGATAAGTGGAACTTGTCAGATAGAACTAGGTTCTAATTCTGGCTCTTTCACCCTGGCTGTATGATTCTAGCTATTTAACTTCCCCGATTCTCAATTTCCTCACAAGATGGTTGAGGCATCTTCTGCCAAGAGCAGGTATTTTGTGACTGTCGGTTCTCCTTCTACCTCAAGTGATGGATGTTTCCCAGGAGCCCAGGGGGAAGTAACACCATAGTCATGCCCATGGCTTAAGGGATGGTGTTTACGTTTCCAAGATGGCGGGTGATGCTGTTTGTGCTGGAATGCCGCTGGTATGGTCCTGACAGTGAGTAAGGACAGAGTCTTGTATGATGCATAGTTTTCAAAACCTGTGCTTGTTTGAGTCATTTCCTGAACATTTTTTCTTTGGTCTTCTGGAGACAGAGACCTGAGATAATTGGATCTCACGGTCAAATGAATTGTTTCTAACCATGCCATCACCTTCCTATCAAATGCCTTCTTTCTTTTCTTCATCCCTCCGTCTCTTCCTTTCACTGACGTTAGTTGAGCATCTCTTTTGTTTCAGACCCTAGGCTGGTTAATGGGGTTGCATGATAGAACGAGACCTTGTCCTTGCTCTCCCAGTCCTGAGTGGGACACAGCTAAAGAGGCAGACACTTACGGTACACCCTGGGAAGTATTGCGGTTGAGGAAATCCACAACTATGGAGACAGCTGAGGCTTGAGGGAACTGGGAGGGAGGTGTCACAGAGGCTCCCGAGAAGAGGTGGGGTCCAGGCTGCAGCCGCCAGGAGGCATAACACAACCTCTCAGTGGTCCTCAATTTAGCTGCCCCGTTTTTCTGACTCCCCATTCTCAGGCCAAGTCTGGGAAGCAGATGTCAGCCAGCGGCACTTACAGACCCCCCAGCAAGCACCGGCAGAGGAACAAAAGAATAAACTTCACACCTGGCCTGTCTCAGACGTTTGGCAGCTGGTTCTTTGGACGGATCTTCTGCTTGGAGCATTGGTTTCACTTACATTCTCCTGAAGCGGGGGCCATTTTCATTTTTCTCTCTTTGGCAAACTTGACTTAATCTTATGTCATACTTAGGAAAACTCAGGGTCCCATCAGCCCCCAGAGCCCCATCTTCTTCTGGGTAAAGAGATGAAGAGACCTCAAAGCTTGGCTGGGAGGGAGAGGGGGGAATGGCAATCTTATGAGTTGCCTATGTTTATAGTCTTTTTTTTTAGCTTTAAAATAATAACTTAGGTGAAATTCACACAGCAGATAATTATTTGAACTGTATGAGTCAGTGACATTTAGTGCAGTTACAATGCTGTGCAGCCACCAGCTCTCTCTAGTTTCAAAACATTTCATCACCTCAAAAGAAAACCCTGTACCCACTAAGTGTTCACTCCCCATTTCCCCCTTCCCCTGGCCCCTGGCAACCACTAATCTGTCGTCTGTCTCCACGGATTTGTCTATTCTAGACAGGCCATATAAAAGGAATCATATAATGCGTGGCTTACGGCTAAATTGTGTCCCTAAAACTTGTATGTTGAAGTCTTAACACCCGGTACGTTAGAATGTGACTGTATTTGGAGATAGGGTTTTTAAAGAGGAAATTAAATTAAATTGAGGTTATTAGGGTAGGCCCTACTCCAATATGATTGGTGCCCTTATAAGAAGAGGAGACTAGGACACAGGCACATATAGATAGAAGACTATGTGAAGACACAGGAGAGCATGACCATCTGCAGGCCAAGGAGAGAGGCCTTGGAAGGAACAAACCCAGTCACACCTTGATCCCAAACTTCTATCCTCCAGAACTGGGAGAAACTAAATTTCTGTTGTTTAAGCCACCCAGGTTGTGCTGTTTTGTTACAGTGAACTAATACAGTGACCTTTTTTTAAAAAAATAGACTTTATTTTTTAGTGCAGTCTTAGGATCACAGCAAAATTAAGCAGAAGGTCCAGAGATTTCCATGTATCCCTGATCCCCCCATATGTGCATATGCAGAGCTTCCCTTGCTATCACCATCTTGCAGTGGGCTTTTGTGGCTGGCTTCTTCCACTTAGCACAATGTTTTCAAGATTCATCCACGTTGTAGCAGGTATCATTACTTCATTCCTTTTTATGACTGCATACTATCCCATTGTATGGATATACCACAACTTATTTATCCATTCATCTGTTAATGGACATTTGTGTTATTTCCATCTTTTGGCTATTGTGAATGATGCCGCTGTGAGCATTCATGTACACGCTTCTGTGTGCCCGTATGTTTCCATTTCTCTTGGATATATATCTATGAGTGGAATTGCTAGGTCATATGGTAACTCTACGTTTAACTTTTTGAGGTGTTTATAGGCTTCTTCTGTGATGACAATTATTTGTGGTGTACCTATTGCCTGCCCAGACCTGGTATAGTGTCGTAGTGAAGAGTATGACTCTGGTAATGAGCTGCTGGCTTCATATCCTGCCCTCGTGCTTTACCGGTTGGGAGACCTTGGGCAATTTATTTAACTCCATTGCTCATTTTCCTGAGGTGGGTGTTGTAGGATATTGTGCAGATTAAATGAAAATGGGTGCAAAGAACTTTATACGAGTCCTTATGCTCACTACTTCAAAATCCCTGCAGGAATCCTCACGCACACAGTAACGGCTCACCTTATTGGCTATTCTTTATTCTCGCAGTTCACTTTGAGGTGTTGGACACGTGAGTAGCATTTTAAAGGAGAGAATGGAGTGAGTAAAGGTATAGTGTAGGAACGCATAGGGAAGGGGTAGTTGGCTGGAGTGAGATGTGTGATGGAACAGAAAAAGACATCACGTTGTAAACCAGGGCTGGCATGAAAAAAAGGGATATAGTTGGCATAAGAGAAAATGTTTTTCTGAATCCTAAAGAAGATAATTGAGGAATAAATTTACTTCATGGCAGATATTTTTTAAAAGTCAGTTTTTCATAAATCTAAATTTATTCAACTTATGTGATTACCCTTTGTCATGAAATTAAGACTCTCCAAGTGTACACAACATATATATTTAACAGTATATAATATATATTATACATCAAAATATATATTTAATGTATTAGAAATATAAAATCATTGGCATATATATTATTTACTATTTTAATAATTAAATGTTGTTGAATAAAAATAATACATGCATGTGCTTTAAAAACGAAACGATCTGATTGAAAAAGAAAACAATTGAAAAAGAAAAGCAATAGGGCTCCCAGAATTGCACTCACCAGAGGCAATCACTTTTCATCCTCACTGAGATGGTTTTTAATATTGACCAACCTGGTTCATGTTGGGGGCAAGTGTCTCCTAGAATTTGTATTTATTGTATTTAAACGGTATGTCAAACTTTTACTGTTTTTTTCTACCAATGCCCTGTTTTAGGTCCAGCCAGCCCTTCCCAGGCAGGTGATGTGGAGGCTGGCAGGGGATTTCTGGGAGGAGGAAACGGCGTCAGGCCTAACATCTTCCTTGTAGCACGAAGTGTCACTGTACATAACTTCTTCTAAATTAAGAAAAGATACCTCCAGACCCACAGAGTCATTGTCTGAATTAAGCCCTGGTCCTGGCTACAACATTCCCAAGTGTCTACCGTCTCTCTGTCACTGGAGTCAGGTGGAAAGAGCACAGGGTTTCAGTAAGAAGGCCTGAGACACATGTAATACTTTACAGTAAGACCCTTCGTGATTTTGCAGCTGAAACCCCAGCCAATACAAACATCTCCCCAATTCCCGTATTCCAACATGCTAAACTGAGACCCAGAGAAGGCCAGGGACTGAGCCAAGTTCCCTGAGGTGGCGACCGATTTCCGTTTGCACAATGTTGACGCCTGGGCTCTCAACTTCCCTCTTCCTGGTGTCCAGGACTTACATAGGCTGGCAGGGATGGGGTGGGCAGGCGGGGAGGGGCTGGCAGCATCCGGTTAAACGTCATGTGTGGCTCCTGAATGCTTTTAGCCACTTCACATGGGCACATGGACCTGAGACTGTGGCCATAGGGTTTGAGGTGGGATGCTGGGTAGAACCCTCTGGATTTGGGGATGTGCGATGTGAGAATGGATACCCAGAGAAGACTTGGCATGTGGATGGTTAAGCATTAGATTCTAAGGGTCAGCAGGGGCCTCAAGAGTTACCTCGTTCGAGCCCTTCTTCAAGATTTGACTCTTCTCCATAGCACCATCTCCGCAGGGATGTTCAGACTTCACTCCCAGTGACAGGGAGCATACCACTGTCACCCCCAGGTCATATCTGCTGCCTGGCCCAGTACGGCATCCCGGGATTTGTACTTTCTCTCTTCTCCAGGTTGAGGCCTCTAGTTCTTGTCCCTCACGAAACATAGATTCTGACTTTTGCTAGTGAATATTCCACGGGTCCCTGTCCCTCTGAAAGGCCAACATCTGGGGTGAAAATCCAGATGTGGCCCTGAAGGCACATGGGGTTCCCACCTGCCAGGTTTCAGGGGGATGGAACCAGTGGCTCTGGCAGCCTGGCCCAGCCTCGCGAGCCCCCGACTACAGGCTGCTGGGCTGCAGGCGTGCCATTTCATTAGCGCCAGCAATCAGATGCCAGCCTGAGTGTGGCCCGATGCCAGGAGATGGAGGATAACAAGCCCTTTCTATCTCTCCCACTCCCTCTGGCTCTCACATCTGGACCTGAGAGCACGAACTTCGCTCTTCCCTTTCCCCTCGCAGACAGAGTTTCCAGCTCTTGTGAAATCACTGCTGTCAGGACTGGAAGGTGCTCGGGAGCTCGTATGCCTCCAGCATTCTTCCTGTGCCCTCGGCTTCAGATGTCACCTCCAAGCTGGCCTCCCAGACTGTCACCTCCGGCCTAGGTGCCTTCCTTAGGTCCTCCTGATCACAGATCATGGACACCCCCATTGGGGTGACTGTAGGCCCCTCCCACTCAATAAGTCCCAAACCCGATCAACTATCTCCACCCACAAGCCCATCCTCCTGAGTGAACCCTCAGTTCAGTGCACACACCTGTGTCACCGAACCACCCGCAGCCCCGGTCACCACAACAGCCGTCTGATCGCTCTTCCCTCCCTGACCCTCCCTGGTCTCTTCCCTCCTCATGGGCGCCAGCTTCCTGATGCTGAAGTCAGCTCTGCCCACATCACTCTTGCTCACAGTCCTTCGCTGGCTCCCCATTGCCTTGTTATTAAGCTCTCCCTTCCTCTCCTGCCCGTCTTTTCAGCCTCATCCCAAACCGCCTTTTCTCTTGCATTTAACTCCCCAGTCAGATGAAACCATATGAAATACCCGTTCTCTTCCGTACCCTCTAGCTGTTCTCTCCAAAATATGTCAGCCCCTGCTCTCTGACCTGAGCACCCTTCTTAGGTGTTGCTAACCTTCTGAAGCCTCCCTCAACATGACAGATATTTACCATACCTCTTAGCTTACTTCCGTACCCTATACACATCATTCATTCATTAATTCAACTGAAATTTGTTTTTTTCAACAAACATTTGTTGACCGTCCGCTAGACATTTTTTTAAAACATCTTTATTGGGATATAATTGCTTTACAATGGTGTGTTAGTTTATGCTTTATAACAAAGTGAATCAGTTATACATATACATATGTTCCCATATCTCTTCCCTCTTGCGTCTCCCTCCCTCCCACCCTCCCTATCCCATCCCTCCAGGCGGCCACAAAGCACCAATCGGATATCCCTGTGCTATGCGGCTGCTTCCCACTAGCTATCTACCTTACGTTTGGTACTGTATATATGTCCATGCCT
>NW_020175018.1:6453257-6455868 GCF_003031525.2 Neophocaena asiaeorientalis asiaeorientalis | reverse complement strand
AATCTCCATACTGTTCTCCATAGTGGCTGTACCAATTCACATTCCCACCAGCAGTGCAGGAGTATTCCTGTTTCTCCACACCCTCCCCAGCATTTCTTGTTCTTAGATTTTTTGATGATGGACATTCTGACTGGTGTGAGATGATATCTCATTGTAGTTTTGATTTGCATAAATATAATAAATCTTGCTCTCAAAGTCCACCTCCTCAATTTGGGATGATTCGTTGTCTATTCAGGTATTCCACAGATGCAGGTTACATCAAGTTGATTGTGGAGATTTAATCCGCTGCTCCTGAGGCTGCTGGGAGAGATTTCCCTTTCTCTCCTTTGTTCGCACAGCTCCCGGGGCTCAGCTTTGGATTTGGCCCGCCTCTGCGTGTGGGTCGCAGGAGGGCGTCTGTTCTTCGCTCAGGCAGGACGGGGTTAAAGGAGCAGCTGATTCGCGGATTCTGGCTCACTCAGGCAGGGGGGGAGGGAGGGGCATGGCGTGCGGGGCGGGCTTACGGCGTCAGAGACGGCGTGACGTTGCACGAGCCTGAGGTGCGCCGCGCGTTCTTCCGGGGAAGTTGTCCCTGGATCCCGGGACCCTGGCTGTGGCGGGCTGCACAGGCTCCTCAGAAGAGGGGTATAGAGAGTGACCTGTGCTCACACACAGGCTTCTTGGTGGCGGCAGCAGCAGCCTTAGCGTCTCATCCCTGTCCCTGGGGTCCGCGCTTTTAGCCGCGGTTCGCGCCCATCTCTGAGGTCCGCGCTTGTAGCCGCGGCTCGCGCCCGTCTCTGGAGCTCCTTTAAGCAGCGCTCGTAATCCCCTGTCCTCGCGCACCAGGAAACAAAGAGGGAAGAAAAAGTCTCTTGCCTCTTCGGCAGCTCCAGACTTTTCCCCGGACTCCCTCCCGGCCAGCCGTGGCGCACTAACCCCCTGCAGGCTGTTTTCACGCCGCCAAACCCAGTCCTCTCCCTGGGATCCGACCGAAGCCCGAGCCTCAGCTCCCAGCCCCGCCCGCGTCGGCAGACAAGCCTCTCGGCCTGGTGAGTACCGTTCGGCCCTGATCCTCTGTGTGGGAATCTCTCCGCTTTGCCCTGTGCACCCCTGTGGCTGAGCTCTCCTCCGCGGCTGCGAAGCTGCCCCCCTCCGCCACCCACAGTCTCAGCCCACGAAGGGGCTTCCTAGCGTGTGGAAACTTTTCCTCCTTCACAGCTCCCTCCCCCTGGTGCATGAGAGTGACCTGTGCTCACACACAGGCTTCTTGGTGGCGGCAGCAGCAGCCTTAGCGTCTCATCCCTGTCCCTGGGGTCCGCGCTTTTAGCCGCGGTTCGCGCCCATCTCTGAGGTCCGCGCTTGTAGCCGCGGCTCGCGCCCGTCTCTGGAGCTCCTTTAAGCAGCGCTCGTAATCCCCTGTCCTCGCGCACCAGGAAACAAAGAGGGAAGAAAAAGTCTCTTGCCTCTTCGGCAGCTCCAGACTTTTCCCCGGACTCCCTCCCGGCCAGCCGTGGCGCACTAACCCCCTGCAGGCTGTTTTCACGCCGCCAAACCCAGTCCTCTCCCTGGGATCCGACCGAAGCCCGAGCCTCAGCTCCCAGCCCCGCCCGCGTCGGCAGACAAGCCTCTCGGCCTGGTGAGTACCGTTCGGCCCTGATCCTCTGTGTGGGAATCTCTCCGCTTTGCCCTGTGCACCCCTGTGGCTGAGCTCTCCTCCGCGGCTGCGAAGCTGCCCCCCTCCGCCACCCACAGTCTCAGCCCACGAAGGGGCTTCCTAGCGTGTGGAAACTTTTCCTCCTTCACAGCTCCCTCCCCCTGGTGCAGGTCCCGTCCCTATCCTTTTGTCTCTGTTTATTCTTTTTTCTTTTGCCCTACCCAGGTACGTGGGGAGTATCTTGCCTTTTGGGAGGCCTGAGGTCTTCTGCCAGCGTTCAGTAGGTGTTCTGTAGGAGTTGTTGCACGTGTAGATGTATTTCTGGTGTATCTGTAGGGAGGAAGGTGATCTCCGCGTCTTACTCTTCCACCATCTTCCCCTCCGGCTTCCCGCTAGACATTTGATCTTTACCTTCATACAGCTTGCGATCTTGTGGGAGAGTTTGACATTTAACAGACACGCGCACACACACACACACACACACACACACTTATAAACTGTGATATGTGCAACAAAGCAAAAGAATAACGAAGACTAGAACATACTGGTAAATGGTTAGCTTAGGGAGTCATGGGAACCCTCACGGAGTAATAAGTGATGTTTGTGCTGAGAACTGAGTAGGCGTCCTCTCCTACTTCCCCAGGGGAAAAACAGAGAAAGAGCATTGCAGACAAAGCAAACAGCTTGTGCAAAGGCCCTGAGGCAGGAAGGAGTGTGGTGTGTTCAGTAGAGTGAGGAATGTGAGAGTGGCTAGATCTCAGGGTGCAAGAGGGTAGGTAGGGTGAGACCAGCCTGGAAAGAAAGGAAGGGTCAGACCACGCAGGGAGACAGGAGGGTGTCTGGGAGCAGCATGGTGCCTTGGGTGGAGATGTGGGTGCAGGAGGGTTGTGGGAACTCTGCCGTTTGCCCAGATACCTTCAGCAAAGCCTGCCTCTCACACAGTTGTGGGGCAGGGACGCTGGTGAGGGGTCGGGGGGG
>NW_020175018.1:6405593-6453119 GCF_003031525.2 Neophocaena asiaeorientalis asiaeorientalis | reverse complement strand
ACGGGGAGGAAGTCAGGATGTGTCACTGCAGGTGAGGTGGAAAAGGGACAGTGCTTACAAGGTGTAAGCAGAGTCACTGCAGCAGAAACACATGCTGGGAGCCAGAGCTGAAGTGGGAGAAATTTAAATTCCACATTCAGGAAGCTCGAAGGGAGGCTGGAAGTGACTTCGGGTTTCTGACCTGCAAGGTGAGATGGGGGTTCAGACTTAGTGTCATTTGACTCTCAAAGCTGCAAGGTGATCCTGGCAGCCACCTGTGTGACCTTGACATCAAAGCAAATTCTCAGTAAATGTTTGTGGACGTGAATGGAACTTGAGCGGCTCCTTAGACCTGCGAACCCTCAGAAATGCCTTAATCCCAGATTAACCAGACCCCCTTCTCTTTTTCTGGCCACCCCTCTCCATTTGTGACTTGCAGAAATTGTCTGGTGTTTTGTCTTTAAAGAATGCATTTAACCGTGAGGCCCTCTCCCCGGTAGCCCCTGCTCCTTAAATATGGGGGCCCTGAGCTGTGTGGGGAGAGGGCTGCACCGCACTCTGGTCCAGCCTTCTCTAAGCCAGACCCCTTCCCCAGCTCTCAAGCACTTACAGCAACCCTTGCAGAGTCAGCGATAACTGGTCCCTCTGAGCAGGAAACACACAGTTCAGCATTTAGCTCGAGGCCGCTAATGTGCCTGGCCGTGGTTTAGACAGCCCAGAACTGGAGCTGGGGGTGGGGATGGCACTGGGACTGCCAGCCCAGGATTCAGACTGATTTGTTTGCTTTTGATGACCTCAGCAGTGAAAGCGCGATGTGTCTTGTCTGGGACTCTTTCCCGGAGCCCAGTGGGGACTGGCACGTAGTAGGAGTCCAGGAAGGACCCTGGAGGACAGGGTGAAGGGACAAAGGTCCCATCAGTTCCTGGTCTCTCAGGAGGGCAGCAGGGGTGGTCATGGGTCACTGAGGAGAATGACCAGGGAGGCGGGAGGGAAGAAGCTTTAGTTTGCTCTCCTGGAAGGGACCGTCTCCCGGGCACGCCCTCCGGCAGCCTACTTCCCCATCTGTACACAGGAGACAATGACGCCTGCCTGTCCCAGTCTAGTAAAGACTAGAAACAGACTCACAGACTAGAGAACAAACTTATGGTTACCAGGAGGAAGGGAGGTGGGAAGGGATAGTTAGGGAGTTTGGGATTGACATGTACACACTGCTATGTTTAAAATAGATAACCAACAAGGACCTCCTGTATAGCACAGGGAACTCTGCTCAATGTTATGTGGCAGTCTGCATGGGACGGGACTTTGGGGGAGAAAGGATGCATTTATATGTATGGCTGAGTCACTTTACCGTACACCTGAAACTATCATAACGTTGTTAATCGCCTGTACTCCAATATAAAATAAGAAGTTAAAAAAAAATGACTACAGAGGAAGTTTGTACAGTGCCTGGCACTGTAGATGCTCAATATTTGGGGGTTCCTCAAAATCACGATCATAACAGCCAACATCCTGGCTGCCATTCCTCTATTCCAGTCCCAAAGCCTCCAGAGTGCGTCCTCCAACCCCACGTGAGCCCATCAGCCCCTCTGAGGGCCTCCCTTTGCCTGCATGATAAAGTCACAACTCTTTAGCTTGGCGTTCAATGCCCTCCAGGTTCTAACCCAGCTTCCCTCTGACTGAATTTCCTACCACGTTCCCCACACTGCAGACATCCTGAACCCACTATGCACTTGACTGTCCGTGGATGCTGTCAAGTGCATGGGATGCCCTTTCCCTCCTTCTCTGCCTGGGGAACACCTCCTCCCCTTCTCCTCGAGGGCCAGCTCGAACCTCATCAACTTGCTTAAGCCCCTTCTCTCGTGCTTACCCTGCTCTGTGGACACATGGGGTTGCAGCGTGGCAGTGAGACATGATGGCTAAGAATGAGTGTGCTCTGGCCCTTCCTAGCTGTGTGACTTTGGGTCAGTTACTTCACCTCTCTGAGCCTCAGTTTTTTCATTCCTGTAGATTGAGGATAGTTAGCTCTTAATAGCTAGAAAATTGGGGAAGTGTATGCATTGGGAAAGTGCATGGCCTAGTGACCTTGACTTAAGAAAGGGCTTAATCAGAGCTGGTTGCTGTAATTATTGCTACAGTGCCGTGTGGTTGGCCATTTTTGTATTTGTCTTCACTGTTAGGCCGTGCCTCCTTTGACCTCGTTAGGCCTCAGTTCACTCTTGTACACAATGGGAATTTAGGAGCCATCCTTTAAGGATATAATCGTGTAGAGCCTGGCTCAGTGCCCGAAAGAGAGTAAATGTTGGTTTGTTCCTCTTTCTCAAGAGAGGGGCTTGTGGCATCTTCTTCTCTGAGTTCTTTGCTCCTGGCTCAGTGCTGGGCATCGGGCATCAAGGACCCACTCAAGATGTGTCCTAACATACAATGCCGGTCACTCCAGTGCTCCCTGGCTCTCCAGTGCCACCCGCAGCTCCCCAGGACCCTCAGGTAAACTCCAAGCTCCTTAACTGGCCCCAGGTCTCTTTTCAGCTCTCACGCCTGCCTCTGGCTTCCCAGGTACCGGCCACAGCTCCATTCAGTTCTATAAATGGGTTGCACGCACTCTTAATTTGGGCTTTGGTTTATTTTGCTTCTTCTGTAACCCTTCTCCATGCCCCTGCTCTCCCTTCAGCGAGGGTGGGCATGCCTGTGTCGGCTGGCTAATGCCTGTGTATCACCCTGGCTCTCAGCCTCCTGCCCACACCAAGCCTGGGCACCAGGCAGCACATGAGCCCCAAGTCAGGCGGCTGAGATTTGAATCCCTGCCCTTCTGCTTACCAGCTGACTAACCTTGAGAAAGTCCACGTAATCTCTCTGAGCCTCAGTATCCTTATCTATAAAACACTGATGCTAAGAGCGCGCCTCATGGGTTGTTGTGAGAATTAAAGAAATTATACTCCCCATGCCTATATCACCTCATGGTTGCTGCAGCGTACGTTTCCCTTTAAGACCAGAAATGCTTCCTTGAGGACGTGCAGGTAAATATTCCCTCCCTAAATATTTGATTTAAAGAGCTCACATATATACAATGGAATATTACTCAGTCATAAAAAGAAACCAAATTGAGTTATTTGTAGTGAGGTGGATGGCCTAGAGACTGTCATGCACAGTGAAGTAAGTCAGAAAGAGAAAAACAAATACCATATGCTAACACATATTTATGGAATCTTAAAAAAAAAAAGGTTCTGAAGAACCTAGAGGCAGGACAGGAATAAACACGCAGACGTAGAGAATGGACTTGAGGACGTGGGGAGGGGGAAGGGTAAGCTGGGACGAAGTGAGAGAGTGGCATGGACTATATACACTACCAAATGTAAAACAGATAGCTAGTGGGAAGCAGCTGCATAGCACAGGGAGATCAGCTCGGTGCTTTGTGACCACCTAGAGGGGTGGGACAGGGAGGGTGGGAGGGAGACGCAAGAGAGAAGAGATATGGGAACATATGTATACGTATAGCTGATTCACTTTGTTATACAGCAGAAACTAACAATTGTAAAACAATTATACTCCAATAAAGATGGTAAAAAAATTAAAAAAAATAAAGAGCTTGACTTGGAGAACAAAATAAAGCAGCGGCTTTTTTGCCACGTATTATTAATACCCATAAACAGCTGAATGTGTGGGCGCTCTGTCCGATGTGCCATTTTGGGGAACAGCAGCCCTTTAAATAGGTTTCAGTTCTTGAAAATAGGGCTGTAAAAGGCGGGAAATGAAATCTCTTTCCAGGTAGAATGATGAAGACCTGGCACAGGTATCCTGACACAGGGGCCAGAGGAGGACAGCTTGTAGGACCCAGAGACAGCAGGGGAAATAGAGTGGCTTCATTCATTCACTCAGGCATTCACCATCCCTGTTTCAGGGCGGTTTGGTAATCACACGTCCTCCCCTTTCTCCCTCTGTAGCCCCTCCCTCCCTCCTCCCCTTCTCTCCTCCCTCCCCTCTTCCTTCCCTCCTTTTCCTCCCCCCCTTCCTCTCCTCCATCCTTCCTCCTTGTCTTTTTTCATGCTCTATACCACTGATGGAAGTGGAAAATACAACATTATCCCCACTGTAGAGATGAGAAAACTGTACCTCGGAAAAGTGAAATTGCTTGCTAACTTCACACAGTGGGGAAGTGGTGGAAAGGGAGTTTGGACTCTGCTGAAGGTCATAACCCACTCGCAGGCGGGAGTTGTGTCTGGGTCATCTTTGTCTTTCCAGCTCCTGGCTGGACATATGGTTCCCTGAGGGTGCTGATTCCTTGTCAGGTGATCCAAGAAGGCTTCACGGAAGAGGGGGACTTGAGACTTTCCTTCAAGGACTGGAAGGACTTAGAATTCAAAGCAGAAAGAATGGTCTTGATCATCAGTAAAAATCATGGTTACCACTTACCAAATATCTACTACGTGTACTAATACTAGTACATATATAATCGTACTAATTCTCACAACAGCCCTAGGAGGCATTTACCCACTTTGCTGATGAGGAAATGGGCTCAGAGAGGTGAAATGACTTGCCCAAGATCACACAGGGAGTCAGCAATGGGAGTGGGATTTGACCTAAGTCTGCCTGACTCCAAAGCCTGTGTGTGCTCTTAACCTCTGTGCTAAACTGCTCTTAACATTGACCACGTGAGCATCTAGCTACGAGCCTTTCTTACCAGAAAAGGAAGTGGTTGAGAAGGCGATGATCTCTCTGGGTACCCTTTTGCCACTGACCAGACCGTGTGTGCTGCTGCTGAAATTATCCAAACCCTGTCATAGGGGATATCCCTACCCCCATGACTCCCTCCTTCCCTCCATCCATTTGGTTCTTTCTCAGGTTACCTGTTGAGTTTCCACTCTTGAGGAAAGGGAGCAAAACCTCAGCTGCTCTCTCTTGATGCTTTACAGGAGATAGGGACCACGTAACGCTCCAAGCAATCCCCTCTGGGGAGTCTGCCTTGGAACCAAGGGAAACTGCACAGCCCTTCTCGAAGTCAAAGGACATCTAGTACAGGGTTCTCTGTCTGCAGGTAAAGAGATCTATGGAGCTAGTTTAAAAACACTGAGCTGGTTCAACCCTCTCCTTTTATGGAGACCAGTGGAGTCTGATGTACTTGTTCATCCTTGCCAAGTCCCCCTGTCAACCTAAGGGGGGGAAATTCACTCTGTCATGGATGTGAACTCTGAAGAATGTCCAGTCAGGACTCACTCTACCCACCCCAAAAGTCTAGCTTCTTGCTGGTGTCCTCAGCCCTGGGATGTCAGGTTATGGTGTGGGGAAGTCAGGGATGCCCGCTGGGCTGCTGGCTTGAGCAGCTGAGGCAGTGATGATGTCATGGCCAAGACCAGGGTCATGGGAAGAAGTGGGGAGCCTGCTGAGCTCCATTCTGGACAGATGGAGATGAGTTTGACACACAGATGGAGATGTCCTCAGGAAGGCTGGCTATACAGGTCTGGAGCCCAGGAGAATGGTCTGGGCTGCAGACAGAGACTTGGCATTTGTGACTCCAGTGGTTAGATGGTAAGCCCAGGAGGGGATAAACTTGCCTGATGACTGTGACTATAATGAGGAGAAATGAGCCCTGGGCATTGAAGATGTACTTGGGGGTCATGGACCTCATGAAACAAACCAAGATAGGGAAATCCTGTGAGCTTGGAGCTTTCATGCCAGTGTCTCCACCACTGCTGGTGCAGGTTAGATTTCAGATTTGGCCTTTTTATTCACTTTGATGAACAGACAGTGGTAGCCCCTGAGCTCAAGATGGGCACACAGAGGCATTGAACACGGGCCTGCCCACTAGAGCTTATGCTGTAGTGGGCAAGCTAGATGGTACCTTGTGTGAAGGGTGGGGACAGACAGCTTCACACCAGCCCATCCAAAGGCATCACAGGCTGGAGAAAACAGCACCTGCAAATGCTTCAGTAAAGGGAAGCCCTGCGAAGCATACTAACAATACTGCCTGTGGACAGGGAGGTCCCCCCTCTTGCCGCAAGATCAAATTGATAACAACTGGTTCCTTTATGGCACCTGATTTATCTGCCGAGTGGATATCTCCCCTGTGCAACCATGTTGCTATAGCCGTCACCCCCAATACAAAGACTAGACAAATGCCCTCTCTAGATTTCAGGTACCAGTAGGAGAATGAAATCATAACTCACTTTAGAAGCCAGTGGTACATATTTATAATCTGACTGGTGCAGGCCTGAAACAGCTCTTCACTTTGTTGCGTTTTCTGGCCGTGGACGGGCATCAATCTTCTCTCCAGCTTGTTAACACGGCTGCCACTCAAGCCAGATGTACCATGACTGATCGCGCAGAGACAGTTCATCATGGGAACGTTTGCTTAATTTGCCCCGTCCGAACTGTCCCTGCAACGCTGATGCCTCATTTTGCTCCGTAGATGACACTTCTTTTCTGTTGGAAAAAATCTTTCTGCCCCCATCCCCACCCACTCTTGTGTTCTCTCCATCTTCTTATTTAACGGAAGGAGTAAATGTCAAAACTACCTATAACTCTATAGAAGGGAAGTCAACATCTGAGGCCAAACAAAACTCATGTAAACTGTCCTTGGTCCACACGGAATTGGCCAGATTTAATGAACTGGGCTAATTTCTTTTAGGATATGTGGCTTGGAAAGTCACAGAAAACAACAACCTGGTTTCATTCTTTCTATTCTCTCTGGGGACCATGTGTCCTCTCTTCACAGTTTCTCCTGCAGAGCTTTGAAAGTTCTTTCTATGCTCTTCTCAACCTGACTCGAAGTTCAGTTTAAGCACCTACGCTGTGCCAGATGTTGACATGGGGGCTTTTCACGCATTAGCTACTTTAACCAGGGGAGGCAAGCATCGTTGTCCCCATCAGAGTTCAATGGTGTCAGAATTTGCCAGATGGATTGAACTCCTTTGGATCTCTCTGATGTCAAGTCCATGAGCATTCCTTATACCTTCCAGATTAAGTTCTAGATTTCCCAAAGGTCAAGGAAGCCTTTAAATTGTCTGTGTAGGGTGGAGGGATGTGCTGCAGACTCTATCCCAAGCCTTTAGGGATGTAAGAGATAACTTAAGTTTACTGGGGTTTATGGCATGCCGAGTACTTTGGTTACTTCATTTCATCCTAACACCTGTCCTAAGTGGAATGTTCAACTTCTGGGCTGCCTCTCACTCAGCCCCTTGGGTTTAAATTCTACTGCTGTTACCTCATGCCTATCTCCAAATACAGTCACATTCTGAGGTACTGGGGGTGGGTTAGGACTTTTAACACATGAATATTTGGGAGGACACAGTTCATCCCATTACAACAATCAACTAAAAGAAACCTTTAAATGGAAAGGTAGAAAGGTACTCTTTGTTCAGAATAAAGTTGGTAGCTCTCTTTAAATTTATTTATAAATTCAATATGATACCAATAAAAATAATAGCAGATAAGGACAACATTAGTCTAGGGTTCATATAAAAATACAAACCTATGAGAAAAGACAGGAAAAATCTGTAAAAGCGGAGTGGGGACTAAGCCTGTGAGATATTAGAACACATTGTAAAATGGTAATGATGAAAATAATATGACACTGAATATAGACAGAGGGTCCAGAGAAAGATTCGAGCATGTGAGAGGATTTAATGTTTAATAAGATGGCATTTTGATCAGTGTGGAAAAGACAAATTTGTAAAAAATACAAACACATGGAGGCTAAACAATACACTATTGGAAAGAGGAAGTAAAGCTGTCATTGTTTGCAGATGACATGATACTATACATAGAGAATCCTAAAGATGCTACCAGAAAACTACTACAGCTAATTAATGAAACTGGTAAAGTAGCAGGATAAAAAATTAATGCATTCATCAAAAAATCTACAAACAGGGCTTCCCTGGTGGCGCAGTGGTTGAGAGTCCACCTGCCGATGCAGGGGACACGGGTTCGTGCCCCGGTCCAGGAAGATCCCACATGCCATGGAGTGGCTAGGCCTGTGAGCCATGGCCGTTCGGCCTGCGCGTCCAGAGCCTGTGCTCCGCAATAGGAGAGGTGGAGAGGGTGTGGAGGAAAGGGACCCCTCTTGCACTGTTGATGGGAATGTAAATTGATACAGCCACTATGCAGAACAGTATGGAGGTTCCTTAAAAAACTAAAAATAGAACTACCATACAACCCAGCAATCCTGCTACTGGGCATATACCCTGAGAAAACCATAATTCAAAAAGAGTCATGTACCACAATGTTCATTGCAGCTCTATTTACAATAGCCAGGACATGGAAGCAATCTAAGTGTCCATCGACAGATGAATGGATAAAGAAGATGTGGCACATATATACAATGGAATATTACTCAGCCATAAAAGGAAAGGAAATTGAGTTATTTGTAGTGAGGTGGATGGACCTAGAGTCTGTCATACAGAGTGAAGTAAGTCAGAAAGAGAAAAAGAAATACCATATGCTAACACATATATATGGAATCTAAAAAAAAAAAAAGGTTCTGAAGAACCTAGGGGCAGGACAGGAATAATGCCACAGCCGTAGAGAATGGACTTGAGGACACGGGGAGGGGGAAGGGTAAGCTGGGACAAAGTGAGAGAGTGGCATGGACATATATACACTACCAAATGTAAAACAGATAGCTGGTGGGAAGCAGCCGCATAGCACAGGGAGATCAGCTCAGTGCTTTGTGACCACCTCGGTGCTTTGTGACCACCTCGGTGCTTTGTGGCCACCTATAGGGAGGGTGAGAGGGAGACGCAAGAGGGAGGAGATATAGGGATATATGTATATGTATAGCTGATTCACTTTGTTATACAGCAGAAACTAACTCACTGTTGTAAAGCAATTTTACTCCAATAAAGATGTTAAGACAAAAAAGAGGAATATTGGAGTGGCAAGCGTTCTTCTAAACATCACATAAAACCAAAAGAGATAGACAAATGCATTACATATAATTTAAAATATTTCTGTCTGGTGAGAATGCCATAAATAAGCTAAAAGGCAAGCACTGAACTGGTAAACATATTTGCAACAAATGACAGAGAGAACATTTTCTTATTAATGAAAGTTCTTAGAAATTCCAGTGGAAGAGCAAAAGAGTAAAATTGGCAAAGGGTATAATCAGAACCTTTCCATAGAAAGAAAGGAATAAATGTCTGAAAGATGCTCAACCTCACTTATAACTAAAGTGATAAATTCTAAAATAAAAATAAACTTGCTTTTTATAACAGATTGGTATATTTTTAAAAGGGAAAGTGGAAAGCTTAAATGTTTTACTCATATAATGGTACTTGATTTAGCTGCAGAATTTGGCCCTATCTACTACACCCAGCAGTTCTATTTCTAGGTGTATTCTAGAGATGATCTTACTTCTGCATGTAACTCGATGGTGACTGTGATGCAGTCACTTAGCCTGTGGCACGATTTCTCCGTCTGTAAAATGGGAATGATACAGCCTGATTGGCGATAACATGACAGCTGCATTCGTAAGAAAACCTCACATTCTCAAAACTTGTATTTTAGAAACAATTTTTTTTTTCGATGGGGGGGGGAAATTGAGTAACCCGTTTCAAACTCACAATTAGTTATTTTCTCGTAGGAGTTTGAATAATGAGAGAGTTTTTCCCAATAGATTTTGAGATTATTTTGTCATGGCACCTCAGAAAAGCAATTTGATTAATTATCCCCAGTCAGATGAAACTGAAACAATATATTGTATCATATCAAAACCACTGCATTTCTAACAATCAAGTTAAATGACAGCTACTCACTTAGGCGAAAGAACAGCTGAAACTGTTAAGTGTCGGCCCCCTGCTCTAAGCTGGTTTCCTTCCAACTTGTTAGTTTGTCCTGGGATGGAATCAGGGAAGGGTCGCCGTGTTGTCAGTTGTGTCCCCTAACTAACTCTGGCTTTCTAGCCCATCTGTGTTAGGGAGCTTTCGTGCAGGAGGAGAAATGTCTTCAATGCGGAGCCTCAGCGTCCCCACCTTTTGGGTGTACTTCCAAAGGTCAAGGACCTGGCTCAGTGCCCAGGAGGTAGGAGACACAACAAATATTCTTCTTCTTATTCACTTTCTCCATCCCAGCTCCTCCACTGTTCCTCACGGGCCACTGTTCCCGTGCTCGTTTCAACATTCTACGGTTTGGAAAAAACCTTCAAGGACTATGTAGTCAGGGGGGCGGTGGGCATGTGCCTGACTTACCATCATGCTGTGTGTTAAGTACTGTAAAGAAATTGGGTGGGGGGAGAAGAGAAGCAAGGCGTTAACTCCGCTGGCTTTGGGGGTGGTCACATCTGACTGTCATGGAAAGATGGCATCCAGGGCAGAGAAGCAGTGGAATGACACCCAGTTACAGGGGGCAGTGGCAGCAGAAGCCTGCAGTTTCTGTTCTGACTTTAGGGGTTCCTAGGAGAGGCTCACATAGAAAGACCACCCATCCTGGTAAAGCAAGTGAGAGAACGTCATTCGTAGGCCTGGTGCAGGGAAGGGGCTCAAAGCCGCCAGTCCCCGTGGTCAAAGGTCCACTTCTGGGGCCAGCCTTTCCCTGGTGTGAAGAGTGAATTAAGCTGAGTTCCCTGAGGTAGTGGCTGAGATTTCCGTCCCCTGTGAATCTGGCTTGTTGTTCGGCTTCACTGGATTTTAGTCAAAGTCCGTTCCGAGAAGTGGTTGTGACCGGTGCGGGGGGACCATCTGACAAGCAAAATGACCAAAGGGAGAGGACAGAGCAGCCCCGGGAGGACACAGGAACCAGCCTGATTATAACCCCACTGGCTGGCTGGCTGCTGCTCAGAAATGCCCATGCTGTGCTGCCTGGGGACATGGGGGACCTGGGAGTTGGAGGGGCTGTCACCTGGGGGATTTCATCTGCTGACCCCATCTCCTGCCTGGACCTTCTGAGAGTGAGGCTGAGCTGGGAGAGGTTTAGGGGGCAGACCTGGCCTTGGCTTGGGGGCTACCCTGGGGCTGGAACTCTGATCTGGAGAGATTCCCAGTCTTTCCAGCTCTCAGGGGGCTCTCAGGGGGCTTGCCTTGGAAATGTAGTTCCCTTCATCTTCTGAGACCCCATCAGAGGGGCCACCCTAGGGGCTGCCAGGTCAATGAGAAAATCCTGTGTCCAGTGGAGGCGCTGGTCGCAATAACTCCTGCCAGGTACCGAGAGCCTACCGTGTGCCAGGCACTTTCCCACTGAATATCATCATACCCATTTTAAAGGTGAGGAAACTGAGGTTCAGAGGATTCAAGCGGCTTGCCAGATGCCACATAGCACGCAAACAGTGAAGCTGTATGTTAAAAAAATAATTTAATCTCTAAGTATTTCAGATCCTATTTCGAAAAGATAAGGACTTAAGAAACAAACACCATTTCCCACGTAAATGAAATTAACAGCAGTTCCTTATGAAATTAAATATCCCCTGTGTCTGTATCTCCCCGGCCATTTCTAGTTCGGGCTTTGAGTCGGATCATGATAGGTTGATTCATGGCTTAACTTTATTTCAATCTGTAGCTCCCCTCTCCATTTCTGTTTTCCCTCTTTGCAATATTTTGTTGCTGAAACCAGGTAATTAGTTCTGTCAAGTGTCCCACAGTCAGGATTTTGCTGATCTGAAGCAGACATTTGAACCCAGATGTGTTTCCAGAGCACAGGTGCTTTTTAGGCCACTAGCTTCACCCTTTTCAGTCTCTTTTCTCTGTAACAGCCAGTTGTTCTCAAAACAGGATAAGATCCTAACATCTATCTGCTCGAAGTCCTCTGCCTCAGCGAAAAATCCAAAAGTCCTCACAGAGCTGAAGCCGAGAATGACAGGGTACCTGGCCCCTGGCTGCTTCTCTGATCTTGAAAATCCCTCCTGACTTTGGTCGGGCCACACTGGCCTCATCCCTGTGCTTAGGGCCCTCAAGCTCATCCTGCCCCCCTGCCCCCCGCCGCGTCACGGCGGAGCGAGGTGCCCCCCGTCTCCCAGTCTGCAGTTCCCACGTGTGTCTGCACTCACACACCACCTGCTGCTGCTGCTGCCTGTTTACTGCCCAGTCTCCCTGACTGGCCGGGCTCCTCTCCCACCTCTGCAGCGCCAGGTGCTTGCATGTGTGAACTGTCTCAACCTCAGGGACCCTAGAGGGAATGCAGGAACCTTTCCCACCCCGAGGGCCCCTCCTTCCTTCGTCAGTGGGTACACCCCTGCCCTTCCCGCCAGTCCAGACGGTGGGCAGCTCACGTCAGCACTCCAGTGGGCAGACTCTAGGTTGGTCTTTGCTTTGAGCTCACTCTCCAGGGAGTCTGCTTCCTGGGTGCCCCAAAACTCACTCACTCAGCTCAGTCCATGGGGTTTGGCCTTGGTTTCTGTGCTGGGCATGAAAGGACATACTCCCCATCCCCGCCGTCTGCCTTTATTTCAATCCTTAGGTTCCCTTTCCATCTCTCTTTTCTTTCATTGCAATATTTGGTTGATGAAACCAGGTAATTAGTCCTGTCACATTTCCCACAGTCTGGATTTTGCTGATCTGAGGCTAAAATGTGAACTCAAATGGCGCCTTACTCGCTTGCGGGGGATCCAGTTCTTAGAAGTCCCGCCCCTCATGAGTGGGTTCCTGGCTGGACCTTCCCCCCTCCCCACCCCCGAAACTACTTGGTACTCTTCTCCAAAGCACAGCCTGAGTCAGGCTGCGGTCTGTCTGATTGAACGTGGCTCCTACCCAACCTGCCCCGAGCTTTCACAGCTGCTTCAGTCCAGCCTGAGTCGCCCACACCTTTGTGGGCGCTGAGTTTTTGAGTTTCTGGTCATTAGTCCTGGCTATTATTAGCCTCTGCCCATTCATTCATTCACTCATTTGTCCGAGAAACACACATTGGGGCCTTCTCTGCCCTGGGCTCTGGAACACAGCAGCGAGTCACAGTGATGGTGGTCTGCCCTCGAGGTGACCATGAGGGGACAGAGACAGGCGCCCACATGGAGACTATGCAGGGCGATGGGTGCTGCAGTAGAGGAAGAGCAGGATGCTTTGGGAGCACAGAGTTTAGGCATTTAACCCACAATGGGGGGGGGGGGCTGTCAGGGAAGACTCCCTGGAGGAAGGACATCTAAGACGCTCTCTGATGGGTGATTAGGATTTGATTGGGTGTGTCAGGTTGCTAGGGCTGCCTGAACAAAGTACCACCAACTGGGTGGCTTATCCACAGAAATTTACTGTCTGCAGTTCTGGAGGCCAGAAGTGCAAAATCAAGGTGTCAGCAGGGTTGGTTCTTTCTGGGGGCTGTGAGGGAGGAGCTGTTCCAGACCCCTCTCCTCTTCTGGGGGTTTGCCAGCAGTCTTTGGAGTTCCTTGGCTTGTAAATTCGTCATCCAGATCTCTATCCTCATCTTCATGTGGCGCCCTCCCGTTTTCATGTCTGTCTCCAAATTTCTCCTTTTATAAGGACACCAGTCATTTTGGAATAGCGCATACTTTCCTGACCTCATTTAAACTTGATCACCTCTGTAAAGAGCCTGTGTCCAGAAAAGATCACATTCGCGGGTACTGAGGGGTAAGACTTCATCATATGAATTTTGGGTGGGACACAAGTCAACTCATAATATTGGGTCTGAAGGCAAATGCTTGGGTGAAAGTTAGGAGGGAGGGAGAAGGATTCTGGCTTGGACGGGAAGAGTGTACAAAGTCTGGAAGTGAGAGAGGATGCAGTGATTTTAAGGACTTAAAAGTTGTCCAGTCTGGCTGGGTGGGACTGGGGGGTGAGACAGGGAGTAGCACAGGTAAAGTTGCAGAAGTTGGTGGGGGCCAGATTGGAGAACCTTGAAGGCCCTGGAGAGGAGTTGGCCACTTGTCCTAGGACAGTGGGAGCCACTGAAGAATTTTACGCAAGGGCATGACCAGAACAGAGGCTCTGGCTGGGAGGATGGGGTCTGGGCCAGCAGGGAGGCAGTGGCTGGGGAGGGATGAGGAAAGGGAGGATCTGGGATGGTGTCCTGGTTTCTGTTTCATCTGGGTACTGGGGTTGGGGGGACATCAGTGTCTGGGGCCCCAGGACGAGTCTGACACTTATCGATGAGAATGTTCTTGGCCTCACGCACCTCCCCAGATTTGCACCCCTTTTGTGGTGACATTGAGCTGAGAGTTGGTTGCTCCCTGGGACACAGAGGGGTCAAAACGCTGTGACAGCTGGCAAGGACGGTGGTTGATGCTGTGAAGTTGCAGAGGGCAGATGGAGAGCCTCCTGCATCCTGGCCTATGTATCATCAGGGAAGGTGTGGCCTGAAAGACTCGCTTGGAGGCAGATCCTAAGTGGCTCTCATTGCCTGTCTTTTACGTCATGCTTTACCCAGAATGTAGCCCAGACTTGAGGCCTGGCACTCAGGACCCTCCAGGGTCTGGTCTGAAGGCTCCTAGCTTCATGCTCTGTGACACCTCGTCAGTGAGACCCTCTGAGGAACAGAACAACCACTGTCCCACCACCGTTCTGGTAGCTCAGCTTTTTCCTCTCTTCCCCACCTTCTCCACGTCGTATGACCCTGCACCCTCTTCCACCCAGCCCCTCTCATGTATTCCTTATCTCCCTTATTGCATTATGAGCTTCTTGATGTCAGGGGAAAACGGCAGATTCACCTTTGTAATCACCTGTACATAAGGAAGGAAATAAATGAACTTCTTGAACACCAGTTAACCAGTCGCTACATCATTGGTTTTATGAACGCATTCAAGATAATCCTTACGACCCACCAGGTCTGGTCTTTCAGGTCAGCCCCAATCACAGGTGAGAGCACAGGATCAGAGACAGAAGAGACTTGCTCAAGTGACTTGATAATAAGTGGCAGAGCTCTAAAGAGCGTGTCCTTACCGCTTCAACCAGTTGGGTTAGTGCTTGTTGAATGAATGAAAGAAAGAATGAATGGGTAGATGGAAGGTTAGAGGGATGGAAGAGGTGCAGAAGGGCACTATGGCCTCTCTCATTTCAGGGTCAGAAAGCAGGTAAGGAATTAAGGCAGACAGTCTGTCCAATAAATAAAGTTGATGGGGACTGAATGTGAAGTTCTGCCTGTATACTATACCGCACAGCCCCTTGGAGGTGGCTGGAGGAGAAAGAGCCCCTGCCCTTCATCTTCGGGTGAACTTGGGCAAATAACTCCCATGGTAGAAAGAAGGCTGGATACCCTGTCTTAGAAGCTCCCCCATCCACTGACCTCGTCTCGGTTGCAGTGACTGGGCCCATGAACTCCCGTGGTGACTGACCACACGCTGGTCTTCCTGAGAGCTCAGGGCAGAGAGTGGGGAGCGGAACAGCCTGGGAGCCTCACTTCTTTCCTGCAGGGCCCTGATTGGCTCAGCAGTTGACTCAACTCAGAGGGGACAAGACCATTGCATTCTAATCGGGTGGTACACTCAGGTGCAATCAGCTCAAATGAAGCTCTGCTCTTCAGTCTGCTGGGTTAAGAGGAATTTTCCTTGTTCAGTGGAGAGAACAAAGGTGGGAGGGAGCACAGGGTGTTAGAGTCAGTTATAAACCAAGGCTCTTATAGTCCATCAACAGATATGGAAATGCCAAATCCTGCCTGAAGTCTCTTTTCTGACTCCCTTCCCGCTGACTTCCCACACCTTTAAACCACAAGATGTCAAGGCTCCTGGAAACCTTGGTGGATGAGTTATACTCTGTCCTTCCCAGTCTGGTGTCCTCGCTCAGGCTGAACTAGACCAAAAGCAGATGACATTTGGAAGCACAGGCTTCCAATTCCTCCTCCCCATAAAAATCATTATGTGTCTTTTCCTCCCTCCCTCCCTCCCTCCCTCCTTCCCTCCCTCCTTTCCTTCCTTCCTTCCTTCCTTCCTTCCTTCCTTCCTTCCTTCCCTCCTTCCTCCCTTCCCTCCTTCCTTCCTTCCTTCCTCCCTCCCTCCCTCCTTCCCTCCTTCCTTCCCTCCTTCCTTCCTTCCTTCCTTCCCTCAAAAGTGATGATGGCATCTCTGAAATTCCAGACCTCCCTCCTTCCTAGTAGGAAAAAAGGATCTCAGTTTATCACTAAGTTTAGGATTTCCACGGGCAACTTTACTATCCAAAGTTGCCTCCAATAGGGGAAAGGAATCAACTCACTATAGTAACTATATTGCTGTTAATAATTGCTTGTTAATATATTGCTGAGGATTTCTGCTACTGGGTTCATGGGAGAAATTAGTCTGTACTTTTCTCACAATTTATTTTTCAGGTTTTGGTATCAAGATGATGCTGGCCTTATAAAAGAAAATGAGTTGAGAAGTATTTATATTCTCTGGAAGAGCTTGTGTAAAATGGCATCATTCCCTAAGTACTGAGTGGAACTCGTTAGTGAAGCCACTTGGGTGGATGGAGATTTTTGGGGGAAGGTTTCCTTTATGAATTCAATTTCCTTGATGGATATGAGACAGTAGTCAGATTATTTGTTGTCATGTGTCAGTTTTAGTGGGTTGTGTTTTTCTAGGGATTTGTCAATTTCAATTTTCAAATTTATTGACATAAAGTTGTTCATAATATCCTATTATATTTTGAATTTCTATACAATCCTGCCATGATGTTCCCCTTGTTATTACTGACATTGGATATTGGTTATTAGTGCTCTCTTGCTATCTCTCTTATTCCTTGATCTGATTTGCCAGGGGCTTATCAGTATTATTAAACTTCAAAGAATCAAATTTGCATTGTAAAGCAACTATACTCCAATAAAAATTAATTTAAAAAAAAGAATCAAATTTGGCCTTTGTTAATCAACTCTATTGTACTCTGTTCTCTTTCATTAATTTCTGCTTTTTATTTCCTTTCTCCTACTTCCTAAAGTTTTATTTTGCTGTCTTTAACTACTTAAGATGGAAGCTTAGATCATTGATTGTCAACCTTTTTCTTTTCTAATATATGCAAGTAAGTCTACTGTTTTCCCTCTGTGCACAGTAGTAGCTGCATCCTATAAATTTTGATATTTTCATCATCATTCAGTTAAAAATATTTTGACCTTGGGAAAAGGTCAAAATATTTTTCCTTGGGAAAATATTTTTCCTTGGGAAAAGTTGCTTAACTTTTCTGTGTCTTAATTTCCTCATTTGTAAAATGGGTGTAATAGTGGCAATCAGCTTACAGGGTGGCAGTGGACAAATGACCTAAAATTTATAAAGTGCTTAGAGGAGTGCCTGGCACATAGTAAATGCTGCAAAAACGTTTGTTAAAGAAACAATTAAGGTTCAGAGAGATGACTAATCAATGTGACGAACACCACAAAGCAGGTTAGTGGAAACATGAGAAGTCAGACTCAGGTCTGTCTGACTTTCGATGTTAGGATTTTGTCGTTGCACCATGCTGCCTCCCAAATCTCACCCCAATCAATGCCTGGTTCAGGGATGGCAAGTAGGTATCCTCTTATTTGCCAGTTGGATCTATTGGTGATGGCCCTGGGTTTGAGTAGGATCCTGAGCTCAGTGTAGGTGTGTGCCCCAATTGGTTGGATGAGGTGGGAAGTGGAGGCACAGATGGCATGCAGGTACCATCCCTGGTCAAAGCCAAGGGCCACCTCTTCCAGGAGATGTCCTTCCCTGCGTCTTCTCACACTGGGCTCTCCTCTCTTTGAGACTTTTTGAGTGCTGTCGTCACCACTGAACCTGGAGGAATGAGAATCCACATGCCTATACCCAGAATGTCTGAGGAAGAAATGGCAGAAGCTACCTACAGTCTCAGCCAGGAGGTCTAGGAGTTTGCCTTCATGGGGCATATCTCCTGAGGATTTCTGTGTAAGTGGGAAGATTCTGAGCAGGGCTGAACTTTTCTCTTATAACCATGTGTGCCCGCTGTAGGGACATTGTTTTTCCTCATCTGACCTGAGGAACCGTGGATGCACAGGCTTCCTCATGGGCTGAACATGTATGGTTTCTTTCTGTACCAAAACGTGAAGGCAAAGACCATTCTTCTCTGTGTCCTCCCTAGGTCTTAACATTGACCTGGCCACCTAATGCAAGCTTAATAAATGCTATTGAATTCACCTGACTCTCATTTTGGTGGATACAGTATATGCAGGTGTTGTCCCAGTTAATCACACCTGGACATCTGAAGTCAGGACACAACTGGAGTCTCCATTTCAAGACTCAGATTTATAGCTATATAATAGCTATATAATAACTATACCTCAGACTTGGTTTCATGGGAGGGAGAAGAGAAGGTAACATTTAATTAGCAATTATTGCAGTGGCAGGAATTTAGCAGAAAGTTTTATATCCTTTATATATTATCTCATTTAACTCTCAGAAGCCCTTTTGAGATATTATCGACCCCATTTTACAGGAGAAGTATCTGAGACTCAGAGAGGTTGTGTGACTTGCTTGAGGATATACAGCCAATAAGTGGCAGTGCTGGGATTTGAGCCCAGGCCAACATGACTCCAAAACACATGGTCTTTCCATTTTACCATTCTGCCTAAGTTTGTCCACCCATTCGTCCGTCCTTCTAACCATCCATCTGTCATCCACTCATTCACCCATCCATTCATCCATCTACTCATCCATTCAACAAATATTTATTGAGCACCTACTGTGTACCAGGTAAACAAGGTTCATACCCTTATGGGGAGATACAAAGAACAACCAAAAAGACAAAAAAACAAGAAACAAGAAAACTCATAAAACAAAAATGAGCTGGATATTACCCAGTAAGTTTATGCTACTGAGGCCCAGGGGAGAGCCAGGTTTGAGTCCCATCTCTGCACTGACTCACTGGCTGACCTTGGGCAAAGCACCTTACCTCTTTGTAGCTCTGTTTCTCATTAGTAAAACAAAGGTTTGGACTAGAAATATACTCTTGAAACCCTACCCACTCCCACACCTCACCTGTCCAGACCCCGAGATTCTATAATTCTAAGTCCTTAAGGAGTTCAGTTCTCTCATTCCTTTTTCCATAAATAACACCATATGAAATTGTCAGGAAAAGCCCCAAACAGGTGCCCAAGGAACCACAGAGGCAGATTCCTGGTGTCTGAAATTCAAGGACTTTGTCACTTTCAGTCTGAGGACAATTTACCTGGATTCTGACCTATTCCCATTTGCTTTGGTGAATATAAGTTTCTCAGTCCCAAGCAGTTTTCATGTGGTAAACCCAGAGCTATTTCTTGGGAAGGAGGTGGGGTTTATTTATCAAATTAAGCCCCGCTGTGGAAGCAGACTCTGTGTGTACACCGTTCATGCATTCAGCAAATATTGTTCCTTTTAAAGACAAGGACAAAAGTAAACTTCACCCTGAAAGGTCTGCATTACCATGGGTTTTCAATTCCAGGGACTCTTAAAAATCTCCCAATACCCTTTTTTCCATTTTCATTCTTCTCCATTTGGACCTAAGATTGAACATTGTTAACCATTTCTTTTCTGATTAAAAGAAAAAAATTAAATTGCAAAAGTAATGCATTCCCAGTGTTGAAAATACAGCAAAGAATAAATAAGAAAAACAGCCACCCATAATGCCACCACCCACAGATAAACACTATTAACGTTTTACCATATTTCCTTCCAGTCTTTTTATACTTTGCAAAGTAGTTGGAATCATACTTTATAAGCTTTTCCTATCTTGCTCTTTTACTTAATGTTATATCATTAAGCATTTTTCCATGTCATTAAGAACACTTCACAAGCGTCATTTGTAGTGGTGGCACAATATTCTGTCTTGTACAGACAGTTCCATCTACTTAGCCATTGCCCCAGATCCAACATTTAAGATTTTCTACCCACAATATTTTCCTGTTACGAATGATACTGTGATGAGCATATGTTGCGCATACACCTTTGTCCACATATCAGATGATTTTCCTCAGAGAAATAACTCAGATCTAAAACTTACTAGGCTATTTGCTTTCCAGAAATATCATACCCAAGTGTTACTCTTTTCAGCAGTCTGTGAAGATGTCCGATGCCCCCCTGCTCCCTTCACCAGCATAAACTATTATGAGGAAAAAGAAACTTTGCTAATTTGATGGGCGAAAAGAGTACTCATTCTTATTTTAGACTGCATGTCTTTCATGGTCAAAGAAATATTGTGATGTTTACTGGCTAGTCGCATTTCTTCTTTTTTGAATTGTCTGTTTCTGTTTGATCATCCCCCCTTTTCTAGGTGCTCTTTTCTCTCTGACTTTTTGTCTAGAGACATGAGTTTCCCAAATGAACAACAAAAGCAAGAACTCAAGAGCAAACAAGCTTTAGATTGAATCTCAATGGGCTCTGTTGTTCCCTGTAGAAAAGATGTTTTATAATCTATTACTGTGTAACAGACTACTCCAGAACTTAGTGGCTTAAAGCAACCATTTTATTTTGCTCATAATTTGAGGGTCAGGAATTTGGGGAAGGCTCAGCCGGGCAGTTAGTCACTGAACAATGTGGCATCTCCTGGGGCAGCTGGGGCTGGAATATCCGCTCCCAAGATGCTCCTTCACTCGCACGTCTGGCGCCCTGGTGGGGATGGCTGGAAGGCTGGGCTTGGCTGGACTGCCAACGACAGTACCTACCTGGGTCATCTCCAGTGAGGCTGCTTCAGGGAAGCCGGGCTGCTTTCAAGAACGTTCGGAGCTCCCAGAGAGAGTGGTCCCAGATACAAGAAGTAGAAGCTGCTGGTTTCTCAACGTGGGGCCTGAAAACTGGCCCCCCTGAAAACTGGCACAGCATCACTTCTGCTGTATTCTGTTGCTCAGATCAGCCACAGCACATGCCCAGATTCCAGGAGGAGGCACGTACAGCTCACCTCTTGATCGGAGGAGGGTCAGAGAATTTGCAGCTATCTTTAACCTGCTAGGAAAGAGTACCTCTATGTTCCGGTTTTAAGTTGGTGTGGATTCGGGGGGTAGAGGAAGGCAGGGAATAAATAAATGAATGAACAGGCATTTGTAGGAAGCCACACAGCAGACCACTAGGAGAGCCCAGACTTAAACTTTAGGGTATCGTTGCTCCTGTTTAGCTCCAGAAACATTTCCTTCCCTCCAGGGAAAGGACTTACCTTAGCAATATGGTTGGAAATGAGCTTTACATGGAATAAAATTTCCAGAATGGAACCATATAGCAATCATCTCTTTCCATTTACTTCTCCTTAAATAACTGTGTTGTCAGAGGGCAAGTGGGGTGGTGGTGAGGGGGAGTGAATTAAAATATCTCAGTCTCAGAGTCGACGACATTGCGTGGTAGATCACACGTGCAAATATGCATAATTTTCAAATCCTTATCTTTCTTCCCCAGACAAGTGACCTGCGGTTATTAGTAGAGCTTATAATGTTAAGTATTATAGGCTGAGATTACGTGGCATAACTAACTACTCTTCTCCTGAGAATTTAGCCATTTTCCTGACACAGAGAGCTTGGCCCAGTAAATTCCTGGGTGAGGATTGCCTTGGATTTAGTAATATGACAGAAAGGATACCTTTGCCTCATTTCAGTGACTTATTCTATACCAACAAAGGCCATCATACAAGCTAACACCTCCCATCAATTCCCCAGCATAATCAGAATGGAAAACTTTTCATTCATTGACTCATTCATTCCTTCATTCATCCATCCATCCTCCTACCCACCCATCTACCCATCCATCCATCCATCCATTCATCCATGCATCCATTCATCCATTCATCCATCCATCCATCCATGCATCCATTCATCCATCCATCCATCCATCCATCCATCATCTGTCCATCCATCCATCCATCCATCCACCCATCCACTCAGTCAACAAATATCTGTTAAGCACCTCCCATACCTCCATCAGTGTGTGGAGATGGAAAGGTGAGCTAGAGTACTGTGATCTCAGTGATCACAGAATTCCTTGCAACACTGAAGAAAGCTGGTAGGAAAGTAGATATATCAAGTGCCTACTGTGTGCCATGGATGGTGCTAAGTACTTTACACACATGATTTGCTTTTGTCCTCACCCCTGGGACTTGGGGATTAATACCTGCCCTTTAGAGGGGGAGGAGACAGAGGCTCAGCGAGAGAAGTAATTGCTGAAGGTCATGCAGTTGGTCAGTGGCAGAGCTGGGATGGAAACCTTGGTCTGTCTGACTCCAGAGCCAACGCCACATGAATGACAGAAAGAGGATAGCCATGTGTGTCTGACTTCATAAGCTTTGTGCTCCATCACTGCCTCAAACCCAAAGCTATAAAGTGACCTACCTGAGAAAGCTTGCGTTTATGGGTGTCCTCTGAAGGCAATGTAGAGCAGGACAGAACATCATGGTTTGGGAATCAGCAGATCTGAGGTCCTCACTCTGGTACCATGTGACCATGGCAAGTCCATTCCCTTCTCTGATTTAGGTTTTTGAAATCCAGCACTGGGACTGGGCATTCAGAGTGAGTGTCCAGGCTGTGGGTAAGGGGTTGGCATGAGCACCTTCTGTGAATGGCATAGGGGATGGAGGAGGCTGGATCTAGTCCTCTGAGGGGGAAGAGGTTGGCCACAGTTAGGTGGGATGTCAGGGTCCCAGCCCAGCAGGCCAGACCCCCATGGAGGGAGATGGGCACAAGGAATGGTCCCTGGGCCTTGAGACACTCAGACTGGAATATGGATTAGTCCATTCAACAGGCAGCAACTCAGTGGCAACTACATGTGTTCAGTATACCCCGGGGGACAAAGAGGTGGAGTCTTTTTTTTTTTTTTTTTGCGGTACGCAGGCCTCTCACTGTTGTGGCCTCTCCCGCGCGCGTGTGGGATCTTCCCAGACCGGGGCACGAACCCGCGTTCCCTGCATCGGCAGGTGGACTCTGAAACACTGCGCCACCAGGGAAGCCCCAGAAGAGGTGGAGTCTTTTTTTTTTTTTTTGCGGTACGCAGGCCTCTCACTGTTGTGGCCTCTCCCGCGCGCGTGTGGGATCTTCCCAGACCGGGGCACGAACCCGCGTTCCCTGCATCGGCAGGTGGACTCTCAAACACTGCGCCACCAGGGAAGCCCCAGAAGAGGTGGAGTCTTTGTTATGATGCTCAGTGGAGACGGAGACCTGAATTGAACAATCACACAAAGAAACCAGCCCGACAATCTTGGACTTGAAAGAAAACCCCAGGGTTCCATGAGACCATAAAGCAGAGGATGGGGCTGTCTAGTCTGGGGACTGGTGGGGCTCAAGTCAGAGGTAGGTTTGGACCCAGAGTTCCCCCTCCTCTTGCTCCAAGCCTTCTTGCCTCCATCCTGTCCTTTGTCTTGAATGCATCTCATGAGGTGTGTGGGGTCCTTGCCTCTTCTCTTTGCCCCTCTCAGACCTTTCAACTTGAAGTTTTTTACCTTTTTAAAGAGAAACTGCAGGACATTTATTTTCATTATTCTCTTAACTGTTTTTTCATCTCCATTTTCATTTCTCTCTTTCCGGATCTCCTATCTCTACGTCAGTACTTCGACTTCTGCTCCCTGGATTAGTTGTTCTTTCAATTAATTAATTAGTTCATTCTTTTTCCTTCAGGGAGTTTTTCTCAATCTCTTTTCCCCTTGACTAATTCATTCTTAAGCTATTTATCCTAACTGCTTTGTTCATTATAGAAACAATTCTATTTTCTCTATGCAATATTCTGCTCGATCTTTTTATTTTTCTTCTGTTCCTCTTGTTTCATATGGCAAATACCTTCCCTTACCTTCTTTTATGGGTTGATTAGGCTAATTTTAAATTCTTATTCTTTCTGATCTAATAGTCTTGCTTCTCGATGAAATCTGTATTCCAGAACACTAGTTTATTTTCTTTCTTTTCATATAGGTTTGCTTCTCAAATATTTAGTTGTGTTTCCCTGTGAACTGATTTTTCCCCAGGGAACATACATGGGGGCGGCAGCCAGTTCCAGGCTCAGTGGACTCGGGGCAGGCTGGGGAAGTGGACAGGCCATAGCATCACAAAGCCACAGCCAGTTACCCTCGCCCCACCTGACAGGTTTTTAGCTTGAGGCCTCACCCTTTGCCTCAGA
Organism: Neophocaena asiaeorientalis asiaeorientalis; assembly: GCF_003031525.2. Lineage (NCBI taxonomy): Eukaryota > Metazoa > Chordata > Mammalia > Artiodactyla > Phocoenidae > Neophocaena > Neophocaena asiaeorientalis. The sequence continues at coordinate 6,429,268 of NW_020175018.1, read as the reverse complement.
GCAAAGCAGAATTTGGAGGAAATCCTCCTTGGATTGCAGTCCCCCAGCCTTGGGTGTGGAGGGGAGAAGGTGGGGAAAGGATTCCTGAAGTTAACTAACGCCCATCTGTTTTTCTCAGCCTTTCCCAAGCACAGGGCTCCTGTACTTCCCTGATGTCACTCCTGAGGATACCTGGGCCACTGATGTGAGTCCCTGCGGGTGTAGGAGAGGCACTGTTTGTCCCAGGACAACGGTGGCTGAGAAGGAAAAATAAACAATCAGTTCCTTTCCTCTTTTATCCACCTATCCAGCTGGGCTGGTTCCTTGCTTGGGTCAAAATCACTTCTCCACCCACTTAAAAAGGATCCTTCCCCAAGGGGTTCATCACTGTTGACTTGCTTCTTGGTGTCCTCTCTCCAGGTCCTTTGGGGCTTGCCTTGGGGGAGGGAACCAGTGTCGTGTTAGCTGGGCTTTTTAGTTTGCCATCCTGCCCAGTTCACCCCAAACTTCCAGCAATTTCCTAAACGCACCAGCCCTTTCCCAGTTTTCTGTCCCTGCTCACACTCTTTCCATTGCCCTGAATATCCACCCTGGTGAACATCTGCTGACACTTTGCAGCTCAGTTCAAGTACCCTCTTCCCCATCAAAGTTCCTCTGACCTTCCTGATAATGATTGTAATAAATGTCCTGAGCTCTTACTCTAGGATAAGCCCTGTATTAAGCTCTTTTCATGAATTTTCCATTTAATTCCTACCACAATCCTGGCACAGAGAGGTTCAGAGACTTGTACAAGGTCACCCAGCAAGTTAGTGGTGGTGCAGCCTTCATACGGGCGTCAAATGCTAATGCCTGTATACCTAAGAACTGGATCTGCTGTCTCCTGGTTTTTATATGACTTTTCCATCTCTCCAGCCTAATAGTTACCCAGCATAGGTCCTGGTTCAGACGAGGTGAAGGAATAGATGGATTAGTCTTCATGTCCCATTCCTGCCAGATGCTTTTTGAGGAGCAGAACTGAGCAGATTTCTCTACATATAGTAGGAACCAACCAACCAACCAATCGACCGACCTACCAGTTAACCAACCAACCAGCTAACCAACAAGCTACATAGCTTGCCCTAGGAGGGAACTGAGGAGGATGTCATATCCTTGCTATAGTTGATTCGTTGTGCTTGAGAATTAGTTAATTAAACAAACATGTATTGTGCACCTACTATGATCAATATCTTTTTGACTTGATCTTACAGATTCCACCAGGGAGTTTTACCTCTATGCTCTGATACTACTGCCCCTGGGCGAACAGGTATCAGGTACTTGACAGCTGGTGATCTAAGCCTGGCAGAGTAGCTCTAAGAACATAAATCTTTGATTTAGAAATCAGAGAAATAAGAACTCTGGATTCTCCAAGTTTATGAACAAAAGATAAACTATTCATGAGCAAATAGCAAAACTAAGTAAGCATAATACAAAATTAATAAGACATAACTTTTAGAGCAAAGTAAAGGAATTAATAATAAACTACTATTTACTACTGAGAATTCAACTCCCCCCTGTGGAAAAAAAAACCTATTTGATGATCATATGATGTCAGTTTGATAGCGCTATAGAGTTGGCTGTGGCCGCTAAAACCAGGTTTTCTTTAGTTCATGCTCCTTGTATTTCTACTGATTTTTTGGGCACCCTTTCTGCTCAAGATGGAGGCATAATCCTTAGATTAAAAACGGCCCATTTTATCTGGGATATACTTTTTTCACACCTAATCCTGTATATTTTCATAGCCACTTAACACTGCCTTACACTGACATACTGCTTATAAGAAAGCAAAGGTGGGCACTGCTGGTTGCCCATCCAATTACTCTCTTTTCTTCCTTTTTTTTTTTTTTGCGGTACACGGGCCTCTCACTGTTGTGGCCTCTCCCGCTGCGGAGCACAGGCTCCGGACGCGCAGGCTCAGCGGCCATGGCTCACGGGCCCAGCCGCTCCGTGGCATGTGGGATCTTCCCGGACCAGGGCACGAACTCGTGTCCCCTGCATCGGCAGGCAGACTCTCAACCACTGCACCGCCAGGGAAGCCTTTCTCTTTTCTTTCATGCTGGTTGAATCTTGATTTTGGTTGGGAGAAATGTGCCCAGCATCAGGGGATAATCAGGAATTGTCCAAGACAATCATGGAGATACTGTTCTTCTTGGCAGAGGTCATGTGGGTGAGATGTGAGGGGAAGTCTGTGGGGAGAGTTTGAGAAAGATTTTCCTGTCTTAAAAGGAGGATACGAAGGAGGAGAAAGCCCTTCCCCCACTCCTTCCCTCCTTTCCAGTGTTGGCCACTATCCAGTGAGGAATGTGAGCTACTTCAGCCCTTTTGAGACCCTAACGGGAAAGCCAGAAGACCCTCCGAGGGGCTGACCCAGTGCTCTGATGCTACTGAGCTGCTGAAGAAGCCGATCTTGGATAGAAATCTGGGCTTCTTGTCATGTGAGATGATTGTGTATCTTTATTACTCAAGGAATTACTTATTGGCTTATTCTGTTACTTGCAGTTCACTTGTGCAACAGGTCCAGGAGGCTGCCCTGATTTCTCCTGCATATACAGTACCCCAGAGTATATTACTCATAGCCTCACACATATGCATATAAAATTCTTCCTTTTAACCTTTGACAGTGTCTCATTAGTACCAAAGACATTGTTGTCTCCTTTTTTTTTTTAACATCTTTATTGGAGTATAATTGCTTTACAATCGTGTGTTAGTTTCTGCTTTATAACAAAGTGAATCAGCCGTACATATACATATATCCCCATATCTCCTCCCTCTTGCGTCTCCCTCCCTATGCCACCCCTCTAGGTGGCCACAAAGCACCGAGCTGATCTACCTGTGCTATGCGGCTGCTTCCCACTAGCTATCTGTTTTACATTTGGTAGTGTATATGTGTCCATGCCACTCTCTCACTTTGTCCCAGCTTACCCTTCCCCCTCCCCATATCCTCAAGTCCATTCTCTAGTAGGTCTGTGTCTTTATTCCTGTCTTACCCCTAGGTTCTTCATGACATTTTTTCCCCCCTTTGGTCTCCTTTTAATAGAGTGGGAAATAGCCTGAGAGGGTGACTTCTTTTATGATAAATGATGATGGTGCCAAGCCCCCTGTGCTTTGGTTGCTGAGATTCTCCCAGTAGCATGGCAGATAGAAAGTAATCAGATGCACTTCCACGCGAGATGTGAACAGCACTGTCCCCTTAGAGTATCTTGGCATCCGATTTAGGAATTGTGATGGTTAATTTTGTGTGTCAACTTGACTGGGCCATGGAGTGCCCAGATATCTGACGAAACATTATTCTGGGTGTTTCTGTTAGGGTGTTTTGGGATGAGTTTAACATTTAGATTGATAGACTGAAGAAAGCAGATTGCTTTCTCTAACATGGGTGGGCCTCGTTTTATCAGTTGAAGGTTTGAATAGAACAAAGGATTAATCCTCTCATGAATGAGTGGGAATTCTTCCTGCCTGACTGGCTTTAAGCTGAGACATTGGTGGTTTTTTCCTGAGACATTGGTGGTTTTTTCCTTGGGACTCAAATTGAAACGTCAGCTCTTTCTGGGTCTTTTTTTTTTTTTTTTTTAATATTTATTTACTTATTTGGCTGCACCAGGTCTTAGTTGCAGAACATGGGACCTATGTTGCCACGTGCCGGATCTTTGTTGCAGCATGCGGGATCTTTGCTTGCAGCACGTGGGATTTTTAGTTGCGGCACGCAGGATCTAGTTCCCTGACCAGGGATAGAACCTGGGCCCCCTGCATTGGGAGCGTGGAGTCTTAACCACTGGACCACCAGGGAAGTCCCTCTTCCTGGGTCTTGAGTCTGCTGGTCTTCTGACTGGAACCACTCCAACAGTTCCCTTGGGCCTCCAACTTGCAGATGGCAGATCTTGGGACTTGTCAGCCTCTATAATCATGTGAGCCTATTCCTGAGAATGAATTTACTTCTCTCTATATACATCCTACAGGTTCTGTTTCTCTGGAGAACCCTTTCTAGTCATCTGACTCTGAAGCAAGTAGGATTTCCTTCCCAACACAGTGAGGGGAAAAGGAACTAATGCCTTCTGTGTGGCCACTCCGTGCCAGGCACTGACAAGGTGCTTTTCACCCAGTAGCTCATTTAATCTTTTAACAGCCCAGAGAGGGGGTCCTCCTGGTGCCTCTCATCACGGGAGGGAATGGAGACTCACAGCAGTGGAGCAGCTTGCCCAAGGCTACAGAGATGGTAAAGACATAGCTGAGATTTGTGAATTTTCTATAGAAATAACTGTCTGGGAGATGCTGGAGGAATTTGTGGGAGAGTAAGTTTCTTTGCTTGTTTTCCCGTTCATTTTTAAGGGAACTGTCTGCTCCCTTGTTTGAGGCTGAGACCTAAATCACCATCCAGCTCAGGGTTTCCCCGTGGTTCTTTTCATTCACTTGAAAAGCTGAGTGATTTACAAAGACAATTCCTTGCAGAATCAGACGACATTTGCAGCATTTCTAGCAAAACGTAGACAGTTCATTTTGAGGCTCCTGTGAGAAACTCCTCCTCTTCCCTACAATCTTTTTTTTTTTTTTTTTTTGCGGTACGCGGGCCTCTCACTGTTGTGGCCTCTCCCGTTGTGGAGCACAGGCTCCGGACGCGCAGGCTCAGTGGCCCTGGCTCACGGGCCCAGCCGCTCTGCGGCATGTGGGATCCTCCTGGACTGGGGCACGAACCTGTGTCCCCTGCATCGGCAGGCGGACTCTCAACCACTGCGCCTCCAGGGAAGCCCCCTACAATCTTTCTTTCCCTCTCCTTTTCTTTCCTTTCTTTCTTTTTTTTTTTTTTTTGGTTTTAGTCTCAACATCCCCTATCTTATTCCTTCTACCCATGAAAGCAATTTTAACTTCATGAAACTAATTAAAGTTTTATGTGCTTACATTCCTTTACTGGACTGATCATAGATTTCTTAGATTGAAATGGAACCAGGCCAAGAGGGAAAAGTTTTCTGGACTCTCCTACAAGTGTGGGATTGGGGGGTGACTCAAAATGTCAGCCAAGCCTTGGTTTGGGGACCATAGGACTAATTGATGGAATCCAAGTTCCTTAGGGCTAAGATAGTGTGATGGACAGTCAGGCAGATGCCAGTGGGTACACGGGACATGTCTGTTGAATAGACGAATGAAAAATGGACAAATGAGTAAATAGAAAATAATGATTAAAAAAGAAAATGATGATTAATAAAAATGAATTTTCATATTTTTCATAAATTAGAAGTTTGGGATTAACAGATACACACTACTATATATAAAATAGATAAACAACAAGGACCTACTGTATAGCACAGGGAATTATATTCAATCTCTTATAATAATCTATAATGGAAAAGAACCTGAAGAATATATATATGTATATGTGTGTATATATGTATAACTGAATCACTTTGCTGTACCCCTGAAACTAATACAACATTGTAAATTAACTATACTTCAATAAAAATGCATTATTCTGGGAAAAACATGAATTTTCAAAATGCTATTGATAAAAATAATCATTTTTGAGTGCTTACCATGTGCCAGGGGCTGTGCAAAAGGTTTTACAGCCATTAGCTCACTTAATCTTTCGTGGGTGCCTTTAAAATAGGTATTATTACCCTGTTTTTACAGGTAATGGGACTGAGGCACGGCTTTAAGAACTTGCCTGAGCACACTCAACAAATCATTGGAAAACTGGGATTCAAAAGCGAAGTATTTGATCTTGAAGAGTGTGCTGAATACATTGTGTGATCTGTTCAGTTACTCACTCCTTTCTTTGCCACGCTTCCGCTTCCCTGTAGGTGGAGTGTCCTTTCCACCCCATTCACTTTGGGCTTGGCCATGTGCCTTTCTTTGGCCAGTGGGATGTGAGGGGCGCCATGTCTGTGCAGCAGCTTTGAAGACACTCTGCCTCTCATGTGCTCCTTTCCTCTGCCACGAGAAAACATGAAACATGCCACGTGGCATGTGTCCAACAGCTGCTGCCCCTTCACCCTGGGTCCCCAAATAAGAAAATGCATGGAGCAAAACTGACACATAGAATTGACCCAAAGTCTCCAAGCAGCCCTCTGGTAAATGTGAACGAGAAACAAATGTTTGTACTCGAAGGTACTGAGATTTTGGGATTGCTTGTTACTGTAAAGCTGACTAATACAGTCTCCAAATCATGGAGACTATTCTGCATTGCCTCCTGGAAGAGGTGGAATGTAAACTCAGACTGGAGAAGTTTTATATTAGGCTGAGAAATGGGGAAAGTTCACTTTAGGAGGCAGAAAATGAGTGAACGAAGGCATGGAGGTGGGACCATGCATTGGAGGTGGGACCATGCATTGAGGCCAATGAGAAAACAGCTTTGCTGAAGCACGATGATAGGGAACAAGGGAAAACAGTTGCAAAATTAGACCATGGAGAGCAGTGAACACCCCGCTAGGGATAATGAACTTTACTTTGAAGGTGCCGGAGGGGGAGCCACTGAAGGTTCACAAACAAGGGACATGGTGTGTTTAGGAACTTGCTCATGGTTTCCTGCCATGGGTGGAAAATCATTGCTGGTCACGTCTTCCCTATTCTAATTCCTGGCTTATCCTGTAAACCTGTTCCTCCAGCGACAGCATTTGCCAGCAGCCAGGAATTTGATTCTTTCTACCTTTATCTGATGTCTATCAGGATGGGTGACTCTGTTCCGCTCAGGGGAGGAAGAATGAAGCTGCCTCAAGAATAATAATAGTGAGTTTCTTCTAAAAAAAAGTTTCCAAATCCTATTTATATGTGTTGAGGAGGGCAGGGTCCAAGACAGAGGAAAGAAAAAGGTCCCACAAATCCTAGGCAGCTATTGTGTGTCAGCAATGTTGGGTTCCTGTGTGTGACCTGTGGATGGCACAGGACCTTGCACCCAGAGGGGTCCTGCACTTGCTCTAATGCTCTGAGAGCACACCTTAAAATCCTTCATAATTTGGAACAAGGGTCCCTGCATTTTTGTTTCACACTGGGTCCTGCCAATTGTGTAGCCAGTCCTGTAGTACTTAGGTGTTGTGATACTAGGCACTATTCATACCTTCTTTCATTTAATTCTCCTGACAAATCCTGTGAGGTAGGAATGATCATTCTAGCCTTACTGTTGTGGAAACTGAAGCTCAGAGAGGTTAAGTTATTTGCCCAAAGTTACACAGCTGGGATTTGAACCCTTACCGCATTGTCCCCAAAGCCCACCCTCTTTCACCTGACATGTTCACAGAACATTTTGGTTTTAAGGCATGGTTTCCCCCATTGTTTCAGCTTGAGCCTCCCACAGCCTTGTGAGGTCAAAGTCGTTATTCCCATAGAAGAAAAGTGACTGTCTCCCAGCAAGTCAGCACTAGAGCAGGACTGGTGGTGAGGTCTTTCAGGCCAGGGCTCCCTGAAACCTGGGTCAACAGACCCTGTGTCCAGTAGAATAACTCCATGGAAACATGTGAGATCCAGGGCTGTCAGAAGCCTCCCAGCCTCTCCGCCTTACCTTCTCATCTCTCAGTGACTCATGGCTTCCGTAGGCCATGCCCAGAGATGATGGATGACCCAGACAATGGAAGTTCCATGACAGCACTGGGTCCAAACCCTCCCCTTTCTATATGGTGGAACCAGAGGCTGAGAGAAGGGCAGTAACTTGCCCTAAGTCACACACGGGGATCTACCATTGGCCTTCACACATTTATTCTTCCAACAAATACTTCTAGGTTCCAGGTACCATGCTAGGTGCTGGGGTACAGAGGTGACCAGGCCAGGCACAGCCCTGCCTTAAGGAGCTCATGTCTAGTAAGGGATGAACAAGGGACCTAGGTCTTCTGACTCCAGGGGTCCTCCACCAGGCGGACCATCCCTCTGCACAGCAACAAGCAGGCTGAGCGCCCTCCAAAGGAAAGCCTGGAAACTTTTTGCTTAGAGAGGTCGGAACCGTTCTTTCAGAGCTGATGCTGGCTTTCAAATCAGTTTGCGTAAGATAGGTTCTATCCTGTTAGAACAGCAAATTAATAGCTCATTTTATGGATTGAGCAATCAACGCTCACAGCCCATTAACTTTAACAACAAATGCAGCTGGTGATCAGGCCTTCAGCCTGGTCCCACCATCAACGCAGGAGCTTCCTTTTCCTTCCTTCTGACCTTTTTATTTCCTTTCATCTCCCTTCTCATGAACCCCCCTCCTAGATCCTCACTTTCGCATTAGTAAACACAATGTTCATATTAACTCCCCAGTATCCTTTGCAGCCTGGGGCTAGAGGGTCTTCCCAGTCCCCCAGGTGGGTTCTGTCATCTGTGGCGTGTCCCAAACTCCAGACATCAGCACACAAGCTCATTTTGGGGCCCTTGGCTGGGCCACTGCAATGAGCAATCAATATTTCATAAAGGCGTTAAGGCGGTAATAAAAGATGCATGAAGTGGATGCAGGGAGGAGCTTGCTGGCAGAGGAGTGGGTGACATTAGAGGTAACCTTGGTGGCTATGACTTACGTGGATGGAATTTGCTAAGGAAGTCTCCACTCTGGTCTTCCCAAGGAAATGGAAGATTTTTCGTAAGGACATTGTCAATTTCTTAGGCCCTCCAACTTAAGCTACCCTAAAAGACTTCTAATTACTTCAGATGTGTGGGTTGTATGAATAAGCGGATGAGGTCCAGGTGATATGCTGAATTAGACCTCTATTAGCTGTGCTTTCCCATGAATTTTGCATGTCCCTCTAGGTGGGAGCATTTTGCATGACGATTGTGCTGTATTGGCAGGGTTTGAGGGAGACTGGAGATTCTGGATAAGTAAGATGGTGTGTGATAGACTGGGTTATTGGTTCCAATTCTTCACTCCACTGTAATAGGATAATACATTTGCACCTTTTGCCATGCCTTGCGCACTGTGGAGTATGTATTGGGCTTGTCTGCCTGAGTTGCTTTAGCCAATGGATTGATAGCGGATGGGATTTGTTCGGAGACCTTACATGTGTTCCTACAGTTTGGTTTGGGCTCTCGTGCTTCTACCATTTGCCATGAGTGTAATACGCCATTGGTACAAGGAGCTTGAGAGACACTGAAGTGGCCTCGAGGCAAACCTGCAGCCTGAACCCAAGCCCAACCCAGCCCAGCTGAAGTGCAGGCTGAAGTGGAGCTGCCCAGGCAGTCCAGCCTTGATCAGCCAAACTACAGTGACCTGCGTCTCTGCATGACTTGAGCACGAGAAGAAATGCCTCGTATTTCAAGCCACTGAGTTCTGGGGCGGTTTGTTAGGCAGCGTCAGCTTCCTGATACAGGGCAGAAATGGACTATTGCTTGAAATTCTTCCCTTGGTTGGTTCTTTGAGGCTCCTTTTAGCATGTCTGTCTGATTCAGTGCCACAGAAAAGTAGATCTTGGAGACTCCTTCACCAACCTAGCCATGAACCGCCGACCCTGCCCTGATCTGTGCTCAGCACCCTGAGTACTTCCGTTCTGCAGGGCTGCTCACCTTGTGACCTATTTCCCGACTGAGGTGGGGACTCCAGGTGACCTTACCTCTTCAGGGATTCCCTTCCTCACATCTTGTCTGGGTCTAGTGTAGCTTTTTCCATGAGCAGAATTTGAACATTGTCCTGGGTTCTGAAACTGGTGCCTTGTCTTGGGTTCCCACCTCAGTGGGGGCAGCCTCTCACTCAGTGCCCGAGGCAGAACGCTTGGAGCTCATTCATCAGTGCTCATTCCTTCATTCATGCAGGCATGAAGCTGTGAGGGGCTACCCTGTGCAGGATCCTATGCTGGGAATACAGACAGAGAAAAGTATGGACCCACTGTCGAGGGGCTTACATTTTAGGGGGAAGACGGATAATTATCCCTCCTTCAAGGGGCCCCCAAGTTCTGCAGTGTGTCTCACTCCCTTCCCCTCATTCCCATCAGGTCACCCTCACTTCCAGCCCCAATCACTGCAGCAGCCTCCCACCTCGTGTTCCCACCAATTCTACCCTTTCCCACCAGCCTTCCAGATTCTCCTCCAAACTCGTGACCAACCTGATCTTTCTAAACAAAATCTATGTCACCATTCTGCTTAAAAACCTGCTAATGGCTTCCCCTCACCTCCTGGACAAATCTATCTGCTCACTGGCTTCTAAGACCGTTCGTGATTGGGGTCCTGCCAACCTCACCTGACTCACTTCCTCAGCCCCTCCCCACTCACTATTTGTCCTGGGGCTCCCCATGAGCTGCCCCACACATTGACCATGAACGTTCCCGTCTCTGCACTTTAGTACATACTCTTCCTTCTGTCGATCATGTGCTTCCTCTATTCCCTGCCTGTCAAAAACTGCCAACATCACCTTGGGGAGGCCTCCCTAATGCTCCCTTGGGCAGAATTCACACCCCCGCCGCTCCCATACACCTTGCCCATCTTTCTCTGGTGCAGTATTTATCACACTGTGTTGTAACTGTTTTTGTGCGTAATAAATTTTATTTTCCTGTTTATAAGCCAAATTGCTTTTAAAGAGAGTGGAATAAGTTAATAGGCAAACTTTTGTTCAGCCAAGCACCTCGGTGTATTTGTGTATAAACAACTTCTAGGCAGGAGCCAAAGTTGAATCACTTTTTATGATGGAGGGAGAGAAGCTTGAAGATCCAGGAATGGGGTTGGGGGATGGGAAAATAATTTGGGGTGGGGGCCAAGGAGAGAGGAGTCCCTGAGATTGGACATTGTATGGGGGCAGAGCCAGAGATGGAAATCTCCCCTCCACCAGCGGGGCAGCTGAGAAGGCACTTAGGGAGGACAGAGAGTGTGTGAGATGAGAGTTTTAAGTTGATCACTGTAGGATGTGCGCTATGCCTCCACCATCTTCCCTTCAAGACCTTTAGGTAAGTCTACATCACTCACAAATGCTTTTGCGCATGTTGGGAAATTGGCAAAGTTCAGGTTCTGCTTTGGAGAGGATTTAGAGTAGACACAGAGAGAGCAGCCTCAGACCAAGGTGCAGGCAGAGGGGTCCAGGAAGACACACGTCTCTGGGAATGAGAAGAAGTCATGAGAAGTGCTTTGTACTCTTGGAATGAGGATGTCTGAGGCAGGCACCTGCATCTCTTGAGGGCCGGGAGAGTCCAGTTGGCATCTTGGTTATATTCCTTTTTATGCTCGTCTCTCCTATCAGATTAGTTCTAAGGTGGAAGTCATGCAACATTTGTCAGGATTCTTTTCCTGGGAAGGAATAGACCCGTCTGAAAATTAGCTTAAGCAAACAACAACAACAACAGAGCTATTGAATCACATAACTGAAAGGTTCCAGGGAAGCTGGATCAGGTAAGGCTGGATCCAGGTGCTCAAATGATGTCATTAGAATTTAGTACTTCATTTTCTGTTTTCGTCCATGTTTGCTTTGTTCCCAGGGAGTTCTCTCTATCAGGTGGACCTGGCAGCACTACAACTCCCTCATAGCCACGTAGCAGGAAGAGAGCTTCTCATGTTTTAGGGGCTGAACTCATTGGAGTAATTTGGATCTGGTCCTCACTCCAGAATGCATCACTGACCTGAAGGATTGGGCAGACCTGGGTCATGTCCCATCTTTGGTTTAGGGTGGGAGTGGAGGTTAGAACCAGTCCTACCTGGGTCACCTGGGCTTTGAGTAGGGGTAGCTGGCATATTTTCCTAAAGAGCTGATACCAGAAACAGGGGAAATGGATGCAGAGGCAACAAAACATGCCCACAGATAATCACATTCAGGGCCTCCAGTCATCTCTGTAGCATTGTACCCGAAACAGAAGAAAGGCTGTTAAGTTTTACTACATTTGGCTTAGAAAAACAAGCAGAGAATTCGGTTTTGTCATACTTTCAAAATTATCCCATCTGTAAGAATCACTAATATCACCTGTTACTGATGGTACTGGCCATGAGGTACAAACAAGAAACAGCTTTACTTTTCTCCCTCCACTGCCTTCAGACATGTTCTCCCCGTTCTCACTTCCCCACCCCTTCAAGACGTCTCAGGCAGATCCCACAGACTTCCAATCACTTTAAAAAAAAAATCTTTGACTTGATTTTATTTTTTAGAACAGTTTTGATTCACAGAAAAGTTGAGAAGATAGTACAGAGAGTTCCTATATTATCCTAGTTTCCTGTATTATTAACACCTTACCGTAGTGCGATACATTTGCTACCATTAGTGAACCAATATTGATACATGATCATTATTCAGTCACTTTTAGGTATTAAAAATCGTCCTCCTCTCAGGGGTTAAATATCCCAGTCTGGTCCAAATCAGAACTTCAATCCCCCTGTAATTCAGAGCTTCTCCCCTCCCCCAGCCCATGCCTACCCTATGGTGTAGGGACTTGCAGTGGGGTGGGGGCTTAGTCTTCTCATTTGTTCATCCTCACTTTGCTTTTTCTTTTCCTCCTTCCCTGCTTGGCGATGGTCAGAGCCCAGCAGTGAAGGGGTTAGGGGGAAAAAAGAAGTCAGTACCCTTGTAACCACTGATGACCTCTGCTACGATAGGCTATCTCTCATGGGATGCAATTTAATAAATCTGTTGACTCTAATAATAAAAAATTGTGGCTAGCATTTTCTATGTCTTTATTTTTCTCTCATTTCCTAGCTACTCATTTTTACCGTGTTTTACAAAAGTACTGGCTGGGAGTAAGCAAAACAAAACATTGGTCTTTCAACAAACAAAATTAAGAAGCATTGCTCTAAGAAGTGCCATTTGAAATTTTGTTGCACTAGCAGCCACTGGGTAAGGAATAAACAAGGACCTACCAATTAGATCCCAGGCATTGTGCTAGGGTCTTTAATGATCATTATCTTACTTAGCTCTTACCATGACTTTGCAAAGGAGATATTATTATTTCCATTTTGTAGGTGAGAAAACAGACTCCAAGAGAGTAAATAATTTGTTTATAGCTACCCAGCCAGCAAGTGGCTATAATCAATTTTATTTTGCTCACAACTATTCATCAGTACCTCCTTCCCCATAAGATTATAGGTTCACATCCATTACCGTGTAACTTACCTGCCTCTGGTGGTTGGAGTATACGTATGTCCCTTATTAATTTTGGGCTTTGGCCAATGAAATATGAGTGGAAGTGTCAGTGTGTTAGTTCTGAACAGAAGCTTTAAGAAACACTGCATATTTCCACCATTCCTCTGGAGAATCTGCCCTCTGCATGGGAACTTCATGTATCCAGTGGAGGCTGCTCCTTCAGCCTGAGTCACAGAATGAGAAGACAGATGGAATAGATTCAAGTCCACTTGGTGCTGGGAATAGAGTTACAGAGCCACAGAACTACAGCTGAACCTCAGATGACACAGATGACTGGAGGGACGAATCTTTGTTATTGAACTTCTGAGATGTTGGGATTGTTTGTTATGCAGCATTGCTTCAGTGAAACTGACTGATACAGTGCTACTCTAGAGCTGGGATTTCAAACCAACAAAGTGGTTCTGAGATAACCGTCCTCTCATCTTGTCACATCTGATTTTTATTAATACCATTATTTGTTGTTTTGATTGTACTTTCAACTCCTCTATACAAAATGCAAACTTGAGTCAAATTTACGGACCCTCAAAGAGGTCAGGCTTATTTTGCTCTTTAAGCAAATGTCCTGAAATTTCCCTTCACTTGACACAGTGAACCACATCATTACAGCGTCTGTAGTCTTTCCTGTTTTTAAGTGTCTCTATTAAAGGGCAAAGACCATTGGCAGATAAACAGTGTGAACTTGTTTTGTTTACAGGTAACAGAGCAGTGAGGATAACTTGATGGTTTGTGGATTAGGGTCTGAGAATCAGGAAGGGCTCATGGGAGAGGGGTTTTTAAAGGGAAAATCGTCACCAATGTCATCATTTTGCTTAAAAACAGCCGTATTTATTTATTTATTTATTTATCTATTTATCTTTTTGGCTGCACCACACAGTGTGCAGGATCCTAGTTCCCTGATCAGGGATCAAACCTTCACCCCCTGCAGTGGAAGTGCAGAGTCCTAACCCCTGGACCACCAGGGTATTCCCCCTGCTTTGGTCTCTGCTTTGAGGTTTCATAGATAGCCCAGGCAGAGCACTCATTCTTTCATTTATTCAGCAAACGTTTCCTGAGATCTTAAGTCATGAAATCATAGGAATGGACCCATATCTGACCATGTCACTTCCTTCATTACCATCCTTCTGTCTCCCCACTGCCCACACTGCTCCCAAAGTCCCCATTGTCTTTCCTGAGCTTACTCTCCAGCCTCATCTCCCCCCATCACCCCAGGTCTGACTCATCCTCCATAAGGGTTAGGGGTTCAGGCTCTGGAGCCACTGTATGCAGGTTCAAATTCTGGTTCTGCCACATGCTGCCTGTGAGACCATGGGCAAGTTACTTAACCTCTCTGTGCCTCAGCTTCCTCACCTACAGAAGGGTACGTGAGATGACACAGATGACAGCTCTCTGTGCCTACGTCCTCCTCCTCCAAGTCCCGCCATACTGAACTGTTCACAATTTCAGCATGCACTGTGCTGAGTCATCCTTTTGTGCTTTTACATCTGCCTCTGCACGGAGCACCCTCTCCCTCTTTTGCTGGAGAACTCCTACTCAGTTTTTAAGATTCATTCAGTAGACAACTCCTCCAGGAAGCCTTCTCTGGATGCCCACCTCAGTGCTTTCCCAGCCCTCTGGGTTTGTCTTCATTGCAGTTCTCACCATCCTCACGTCCTCATGGTCCCAATTGTCTGTTACTGTCGATTGTCTTTTTAGTTATATCCCCTCCCGGACTGTTTAAGTTCCTTAAGGAAAACCAGGTATTTTCATCTGTGTGTATCTAGAATCTACCACAGAGTACGTGGTTGATACACACTTGTTTTGTTTGTTTTTTAGCTCAGAAGATAAAATGTTACTTGAACAAAAGTAAATTCAATTTTGATTTACAAAATTGGATTATCCAGGTGATATATGGTTTTGCTAATAGAAGGCTATTTTAGAAATCAGTGATTATAGTTTATTAAACTAGTCTTTAAAAATTAAATAATGCATATAAACCCAGTAAACCATGACATAAGACTATAAAATGAAAATTAAAATCTCTCTTCTTCATTCTATTCCCCACCGCATGGTGTTTCCTAAGTTGTTATGTGTATACAAGAATTTTTGCACGACTCCTTTGAAACACACATGCACATACATAAACACACAGAGAGTCATGCTATACATAATGTTATGTACCTTGCTTTTCTCCCATTTAATATTACATCTTAGAGACTATTCCATATCAGCACACAGAGAGCCGCGTCATTCTTTCAATGGTTGCATAGTATTCCATTTTACAGGTGTTATATATTTTGTGTAATCAGTCACCAATGAATAGGCTTTTAGCTTGTTTTCAGGTTTTTGCTATTACAAACAATGCTACAAGAAAAATATTTGTTCATGAGTACATGCACAAAATTATCGGTTGGCTACGTTCCTAAAATAGATGTAGCTGAATCAGTAATTATAATGCTCTCATAATCATTATTTTTTCTTTTTAATTCTGAAGCATCACAAAATTTATTAAAATGTAAAGAAATAACTGTCACCCACACCCATACTCATTTCTCAGATGTAACATGCGTATACATTTGCCACATTACCTTCATCTCTCTCTCTCTCTCTTAAAGACAACAAATATCATAGCTGCATGGGGAGCTCACCTTGGTCCTTTCCCTTACTTTCCTGGCAGAGGTACCCTCTCTCCTGTGTGCATCATTTCCACACAACTTTCACATGTATATCTGACCATCCATTATATATGTATGTTTCCATCAGCAATATACAGCAGAGTATTACAGGTCTAATTTTTAAAAATAAATGCTCTCCCATTATTTTACAACTTGCTTTTGCCCCCACTTAACAGTTTGTTGTTAAGTTTATTCCATGTTGATCAGTTTTAGCTGTTTTAACTTCTACCTTATATTCCACTGTATTAACAAATCGCTATTTCTGTGGCCTGCTGTCGAAGGACAGTGGGGTTATTGTGTTATATAAACAGTGCTATAGCAAGCGTCTTTGTAAATGTCTCCCTGTGTGTATATATGAGAGTGTTTCTAGGGTAGGGACCTAAAGCCGAGTTGCTGAGAACGTGTGTGTCTGTAGCTTACCACATACTGCCAAATTGCTTTCCCAAGTGCTTGTACCAATTTGTATTCTCAACAGCAGTGAGTAAATACCTTTTCTCTTCTATCCTTGCCAATTCTTGGTGTTATCAAATTAAACAAAAATTGGCAATTAACTTGGTGTGAAATGTTACTTCATTGTTTTAATTTGATTGTCTCTACATGTTTATTGGCCATTTATGCTTTCTCTTCCATGAATTGCCTGTTCATATACTTTGCTCACTTTCCTGTTGGGATTTTATTTTATTGCTGATCTTTTAGTTGAAAATTTTTTTGGCATAATTATTGATTCACATACAGTCATAAGAAACAATACAGAAAGATCCACAGAACACTTTGTCCAGTTTCCCCCAAAAGAAACATTTTGAAAAACAGCAATGTAAGATCACAGTGAAGAGATCGCTTAATACAATCCATTGATCTTATTTAGATTTCCCCAGTTTTACTTGTACTCCTGTGTGTATGTGTGTGTGCCTCTTGTACTCCTGTGTGTGTGTAGATATTAAATTACTGATTACATTTCTGTAATGATTATAGACCTCTTAAGGTTTACATTTCCTTTCAAGTCCATTTCAATAAGTTATATGCTTTTAAAAAATTGACAATTTTGGCTAATTTTTTATTTGTTTGTTTGTTTATTTACTTATTTAATTTTGGCTGCGTTGGGTCTTCGTTGCTCCGCGTGGGCTTTCTTTAGTTGCGGCGAGCGGGGGCTACCCTTTGTTGCGGTGCGCGGCCTTCTCATTGCGGTGGCTTCTCCTGTTGCGGAGCACGGGCTCTAGGCATGCGGGCTTCAGTAGTTGTGGCTCCCGGGCTCTAGAGCGCAGGCTCAGTAGTTGTGGCACACGGGCGTAGTTGCTCCACGGCATGTGGGATCTTCCCGGAGCAGGGCTCGAACCCGCGTCCCCTGCATTGGCAGGAAGATTCTTAACCACTGCGCCACCAGGGAAGCCCAATTTTGGCTAATTTATTGTCATCACCATCTGAGCCCTTCCCACGGAGTTCCTCTCAACCTGAGGCTCTGTGACCCTTAGATGATAGTGTCCCCAGGACCCACGTATCCCAGTACAGTGTCCATCACCCATGCTAGAGTGAGTCATCCTTTAGCTCAGAGTGCTCTGACTGGATCAGAATCAGACAGACTTTACTTCAAATTCTTTCCTAGCTGTGCCACCTTGGGCAGGTGATCGAACCTCTCTGGGCCTTGGTTCCCACATCTATAAAGTGGGAATACTAACACTGCCTCATAGAGCGAGGTGGAAATGAGGAGGATCCTGGCTCAGCACACCGTAGGTGTGCAATACACACAGCTCCCTTTCTACTTTGTACCTTAATACTCATAGCCAGGTCTTTAACTACTAGGCAGAAGCCATCTGGAGGTAGGGATTGTGTCTGATCCTTTTATGTATCCACCTGGTGCCAGCATGCCGCAATCACACAGGAATTATTTAGGACTGGCAGACTGCATCTAGAGGGATGAAATTGCCGGAAACAGTGGCGCAGAGGTGGAAGGCACCTGAGGTGGAGACCACACACCCAGGGTACTGGAGCAGCGCCGCCTGGTGGTTAGGAATATGGGCTTTGACTAGACAGAGATGGACTCGGATCCCAACTCTGCTACTTGGTTACTATGGAAACTCCCTGAGCCTCAGTTTCCTCATTTGTTAAATAGAGTTAGTAATAATAATAGCTAACAACTAATGAATGCTTACTATGTGCCTGGACTGTATTTAAAGCACTTCACATGTATATATTAATTCATTTCATTCTCACGACTCCACAAAGTAGCCAATAGAATCATGCCCATTTCACGGATGAGAAACAGAGAAAGGGAGAGATGACATATCTTGCCCAACACCATGTAGCCACTAGGAGGGGCAGGTAGGATTTGAACCCAGGCGGTAGGGATCCAGAGTCCACTTAGGGTGCTTCCTACAGTGTAGATTTGGTGGGATTAAAAGAGATACTGTGCATAAGGTTCTCAGCAGAGTGCCTGGTACATGGGATGTGCGCAACCAGAATGGTAGCTAATATTACTGCTGCTGTTACCATGGGTAACAGCTTCACCTTGAACCCTCAGCTGGATCCAGCTGCAGAGTTATTGGATTGGACTCACAACCTTCTCTCTGCTTGGTGTCCCACGCTGGATGATGAAACATGCTTAATAATAAAGCTATTCTTGATCTTCCCCCTGGGTGTTGATGCCACTTCCCCTGCAGCCGAGGGAGAGTGTACAAGGCTATGAAGTTTTTATTTTGGCGTCAAAGCTGCCTCTTAGAAATGACTTTTTTTGGAAACATCTCTTCCTGTTCTTCCCAGAACTGTTTCCTGGGAGCAGAAAAGCCTCTTCAAATAGCAAAATGACTTCTCTTTTAAAAGCACAAAACCGTGTAAAAACACAGTCATGACAGCTTTCAATTTTGTGAGCTTTTGGCATGTCTATGGCGATAGAGCTCAGCAGAGCCAAGCTCTATCCATCATTCATCCTCCTTCTAATCTATCCATCCATCCATCCATCCATCCATCCATCCGTCATGAACAGATGTGTTTGGAGCATCTACTATGTGCCAGGCATCATCTCATATGATCAATGCTCATCTCATACGCCTGATGAAGGTGGTCAGTCTGGAGTACCGAGAATAAGAGATCCTTGAAAGCTTCGCGGAAGGAGCAGCACTTGATCTGAGCTAGGAAGACTGGGCGCACAGTAGGGCTAGTGGAGTTTACAGTTTATGCTAAGTGATGTAATCTACAATCAGATCCTGATACATCTGATGGTATAATTACCAATGAAGTAAGTGCTCTTAAGGAAGAAAGCCCAGCTCCGTGAGACCCTAAAATAGATGGGAGGTAGGGGAGGAGTACTGGTCAGAGGAGGCCTGGGGATCTGCATTTTCAAAAAGGTCCCCAGACAATTCTGATGGTCACTCATGTTTGGGATCCATCGCTGTAGGCCTGAGCTTCGCAGTCAGTCAGATGCAAGTGGTTTTTAACAGTCCTGAGCTCCAAAGTCCCTCAGCCCTTAGCCAGGTCTCCAGGGCTGGTTGCTCCCAGCAACAAGCAGCTCATCTGTTTTCTCCAACATGCTGGATAAATATTTCCATTTTCAATGTAAGCCATGGAATGACAAAGGCAGGAAACATGCTGCAGGCAGGGTGAAGTCATCGGAGGTTGTTAAATAGAGATGTGTTCTAGAAAGTTCTGAGGCCACAATGAAGAGCAAGTACTGATGGAAGAGAGGGAGCTGGGGGGAGGGAGAGCAGTGGGGAGGCTGGGGCGCGGCCCGTGGGATATGTGGGGAGCCCTGAGTCAGGCTGCGAAGGGCAGGGGCAGAGAGGAGGGGGCCGAGTCAAGACGTAACTCAGGAGGTGAAATTGACAGGGCTAGTCAGAGCAGTCAGGGCTGGGGTGATGGGGGTTGCACTTACGGAGAGAGGGACACAGGAGGAGAAGCTGGGCCGGGGGAGGGTAGGTGAAGATTTCCATTTTGGATGAAAGAGGAGCTTTTAAGAGTCCAGATTGTGTGTCCATGACGGTCCTTTGATGACAGTCAGGGGCCCTTGAGCGTGGGCCTTTCAGATGGACATTATTCCTGAATCAAAACTTTTGCCATCTGCTCATCCCTAAAATGTGAAAGCCGAGAGAACTTATTTCCCGATGAGACTGGTGAAGAGGAAGAGAAGTGCTCTCTAAACGCAGGCAGGACATATGTTCTTCATCCAACATCACGTTTGTCTGGAGTGCTTGGCTCACTCCTGGGGGACACGAGGAACCGTGTGGGGATGTGGCTGGAGGGGGAGAGAAGGAGGAAAGATTGTTGGGGGGCGGCTGTGGCTTCTGAAGACGGCGCTGAGTTCAGGGCTAAAGAAAGATCTTCATGGCCACCTCTCCAGACTTAGTCTGTCTTCACAGCCCAGATCAAGTGCTGCTTCTTCCAGGAAGCCTTCATGGCTCTCTCCTATACCCCAGGCACTGAGCAGAAGTCGTCAAGTGGTGATTTAACTTTTCACGGGTCTCTCCATTCGTGGTCTGCCCACCAAGAAATTAGTCTGGAGTAGTGGTTCTCAAACTTGGCTGCATGTTGCAATCACCTGGGGAGCTTTAAAAAATGGTAATGCTGGCCAACCCCAAAGATGCTGATGTAATGGGTCTGGGAGTGCTGCCTGGGCATCAGGAGTTTTAATAGCTCCCAGATGATTCTAATGCGTAGCCAGGTAACTTGATAGTTGATAATTCCCTCCCACCCAGACACGTGCGTGTGCTTTTGTCTAACACATTTTCAGGAGGCAAAAGCGACAATCCCACCCAATTATTGCTTAAATAAAAGGTGGCTTATTGCTCTTAGCCAAAAGGATGGCTGTTGTAGCAGGAGTAGTCAGTGGCCAGCAGAGACGGGTTCCAGGGTGATGGGCTTTTGTAGACTGTCTGCGTCTCACTTTGCACAGCCAGAAGGGGTCCCTGGGGCTGGCGCTCAGTTGAAGCCAAGAGCCTGCGTACACACATAGGTTCTAAGAGGCAGCTCAGCCCAGGGGTGGAGCCACACTGCCTGGGTACCATCTTGTTTCTGCCACTCAGTAGCTATGTGGTTTGGGAAAACTATCTAACCTCTTTGTGCCTTAGTTTCCTTACCAATAAGATGGGGAAGATAATAGCAACTACCCTCCAGTAGGGACTGTTGTGAGGAAAAAAATGACTTAAAAATGCTTAGAACAATGGCGGGCACAGTTGAACTCTGCTTTCATTAGTCTAGCTGCAGGTCCTGGCACTTCTCCCCACTTCTTTGGATCCTGTTTATAGTTTTCTGCAGGACTGAGACTGTAGCTCAACATGGCCTCTGACCACTTGAGCAGTGGTCAGTCTAAGGCTTGATGGTCAAGAGGGCTGGACCCCAGGCTGTAGGTCCAGTCTGAGACTGGTGACCGCCATTTGCCAACATGGATGATGTCACAGGCAGCGATGGGAGTTAAGATCGCCAAACCGAAGCAGGTGTAGGGCAGGGGACTGAGTTTGTACAGCTCTGTAACTTCCGGTCTCATCTCTGTCAGCACCTTGCTTCGAGACCTTACGAGACCTGGTAAGTTCCCAGACTTTCTGTGTTTCAGGCGTTGAGCTGGAAAATCCTTCCAGGTCCAGCCCTTGAAATAGTGCTAAGCTAAGGACTTGGGGCTTCTGACCTGCTGGAGAACAGAGTTATTTCCAGGAAAGGGATTTGATCTGTGCACGAAAGACTGTGCATGTGTGTGTGTGTGTGCATCATGCTTTAGTCCCTCAAACATCACAAGGACAACGTCACAGGAAATAGCTCACCAGATAGGTCCCTATGAAATGGACTTCATTCTCTAATTTACTAAGTAATAGATTCTGATTCCTGATCATGTGTATTAGTCCCATGGTGAAGTCAGTAATCAAAACTCAGAAGGAAATGTGTTTTTCTTGCTCTTAGAGCAGAATAACCTACCCCCTCATCTCTATTAAAATCTCAAACATTTCCTCATAGCAGTAAAAACCACACTGTAATCCCCAGGGGCCCAGTTATGTGCATGAAAAGACTCATCTCTAAATCTGTCCACTGAAATTTCTTTACCTGAATGGAGGACTTTCTAAAATCAAATAAAAATAAGGAACGTGGAACCAGCTGCCCCCAAATGCCTTGCTGGTTTCTCCACTTCCTACCGCCTCATGCTTTATGCCAAAGTTTATGAGTCTGTAATATCCTGGAAGTTTATATAGCATGAAAGAAGGAGAAGTGATAAAATATGCAATGTAATTGCAAAAACCACGTACTAATCTCGCTAATGTACTGGATTAAGACTGTAATGCCAGAAGCTACAAGGTGGTTAAACTGATTTAGAGCCAATTGTACCCCTAAGTCTCTTTTTGTCTGTGCCCGTATTTTATGCCACCCAGACCTAACAATTTACTTTATTTTGGTTATTGATTTATAGTCTAAGAATAATAAAGTCACGTCAGACTGTATGTTATTTAGAATAATCTCCTCTCACGCTGGGCCGGATGAATACCTCTGAGATGAATCCTGCTTGTGGCAGTGTGCCTGCCAGCGGATTCAAATGTGCTCTAGACCACAGGCATCTCATTCCTGAGCTACTGCTCAGCTGCCCCTGGCTGGCTCCCGCAGACAAATACAGGCCCCTGGGTATCATCCAGAAAGGACGTCGGCTGGAAGTGGCAATGCTGCCTGTCACCCACGCTCTCACAGGTACAGCCGGCTTCTGAGATCACGAAGACTGGCCTCAAGCTTCAGCTCCACTATTCACAGATCACACCACATCTCTGAGCCGAAACCCCATCATGTAAAATGGGGTGAACACACCCATCTCACTGGGTTGGGGTGAGGATCCAGGGAGTTGATATACCATGTTCAGAGGCCCCAGTCAGCTTCCAATTATGGATAATTCTCTCTCCTTTATTTTAGATTAACAGACAAGGTGAGGGACTTCAGAATCACCATTATAGCATCGTTTTAAGGCATTTATGGGGGAAAAGAACAATCCAAATTCATTTAAAAGTAATTGTTCGTTGTCCAGGCAACAAACTCTAGCCCACATATCTGAACTTACTAAAGAAAAGTACTGGAGAGGGGGAGGGAGGAGATAAGAGTGGGAGACACGTGTGTAAGTCATGAGCGTGTGTATGTATGGTGGGGTGTGGCACTGCCATGCGTGGTGGAAATTTTACTGTACAGGTTGTAGCCCCAGCTCTGTCTCTGACTTGGCTGGATTGTCTTGACGGCATCCTTAGCCTCTCTGGACCTCCACTTTTTTCTTTGATAAAATCAGAGGGCTGAACTAGGTGATGTCTGAGGACCTTCTGGAATTCCAGGACCCATCTTGAGGGATAGTTGCTCTGCGCTGGGGGCAGGGGCAGCTCGGCGTTGAGAGTGGCCACCAGTGGAGCCCAAAGATGGCCTAGGCAGAGGGCTGAGACCAGGCAGAACCAGAATCAAGACAAGGCCCAGGGCATCTGATCTAGAACCCACAGGCTGCCACGTGAGTGCTTGGAAATGCACGGGGAGCCCAAAAGCTGCTTATCTCTTCATACTTCTTTCTCAGATTTTCTTTTCAGTTTCCCCTTTTCCTGTTTATTTTTTCTTTCATTTAGATCCCTCATGTCATGTGATCATAGGGCCATTTCAAGCTCCTCAAATCTTTGACCCGTTCCTAGTATTGAGTTCACCATTTCTTTTTAATTTCCAACATAATCAAAAGAAGTATGAAATAGAGCCTTGTCTGATCTCCTCAAACAGATTTAATGTTGTTTTTGCAGATGTTTGCCTAGGGTCTACTATGAGCCCTCATCATATTTCATCACATCTTAGATCTCTTTTTCAATTTGTCTTACCTGTCCCTGCTAGACTGTGAAATCTTAGATGGTAGAGATTCTGTCTTTTTTATCGCTAAAACCGTCTGCCATGCTCCACATGACGCCTTCCAGCATGGGGTGCTGCACACCTGCACAGAGCAATTGGAGAGAGAGAGAGAGAGAGAGAGAGAGGGAGAAAGAGAGAGAGAGAGAGAGAGAGAGAGAGAGAGAGAGAGAGAGAGAGAGAGAGAGAGAGAGAGA